>NW_027529191.1:273566-321001 GCF_008692635.1 Crocuta crocuta | reverse complement strand
TGGCGGACGAGGGTCCTGCGGGATCAGAAGGCTGCTGGATACGGAACTGTGGGTCCTGGTAACAGATGGGGCACATTTGAGTCGTGAAGGAGGCACAACCCACTGACCTGAGGGCCTGTCTAGGGAAGCGATGCTGGTACACCTGCTCCCTGCGTCCTCTGGAGAGGAAAGAATCCAGGCCTCTGCACATGTCCATGGACGCTCCTTTGTTTGAAATTCGTTCTGCGCTTTTCAGTAAAATTCATGGTTTTGTTTTTTTTTCAGTACTGTTTCAAATGAGATCCCATAGATGACTGCTCGAGATGTCCAAGTGCGCACATTCATCCTTCCGGATTCCCGTAATCTCAGGTGTGACACCAGGCTTCCACATCCCACACTCCACTGTTAATTTGTCCACCACTGTAGACTGTGGGCTTCCAAGAAAGGAGATGTCCTTTCTTCTCTGACCAAGTGTCTCACATTTTCCTGCATAAAAATAATGCATGTAAAATAAATGCTGAATGAACATATGTTTATATGTATCCAAATTTATCATAAATTTATATACACAGATGCTGTTGGGTACACCATCTCTTACATTTTAGCACATTTCCTGCCTGAGGACTTTCAGATGATGTTCATTCTGGCCTCAGTTCATAGACAAACTTTGCTTCTCCAAAGACATCCCTTTCTCTGATCATCTTCAATACCCTCCCCCACTGCTTTCTCCCTAGGAATGTAGTTATAAAAGAAAGAAGTAAGTAAGACCACATTTGGTTTTTTACTGAATGACTGTGGGTGGGCTTTCGGGAAGTGACTAGGTCATAGGGAGGTCCCTGTAGATGGGACCTTTGGGGGCTCCCTCACTCCTTCCCCATCCTGGGACATGAGGAGATGGCCTCTGTGAGCCAGGAAGAGGGCTCTTGCCAGACCCCAAATCGGCAGGCACCCTGACCTTGGGCTTGCAGCCTCCACTGTGGGTACAAATGCCTGTTGTTTAGCACCTGTCTGGGGTCTTTGCTACACCAACCAGAGCTGAGGAAGGGCCCTGGGCTGCCTGGTGTCAATCTCCTCTTGTAGAAGGGATCTCTATCCACCCAGTCGGGCCACCAATGATATATGCTCCTAGCCACACTTCTACACTTAAAACTTGGGAGATTTAAAAAGAAATTTAAAAAAAAAAGTCAGGGAGGAAAAAAAAAACAAGATTCCATAAACTCAGCAAGAATTCTATTTTTAAAAAATCTCTCATTTACAAGAAATTGAAAAGATTTAATTTCCAGTATCATCAAAAGATGGCTTCAATAATTAGAAAACTATTTCCTTTGGAAGCACTTGAGATCAACATGTAATTTAATTGCTGTCCATTACATGAGTGAGAATGTAGGCAGCAAGTGTTTAAAATGCAGCTGCATTTCATCCTCAGCTTTATGGCCATTAAAACATGGCGTTTTGTAAGCGAGTAGATTTTGGTTTTTTGCAAAATCTGCATTTAGCATTTTGAAAGCTTGGTTTTGTCCTTCAAATTCATCAGGGACAGATTCTCCTTCCCAAGCCCTGCAGCCCTCGCTGCAGCTGGAGCTGAGCTTGCAGGACACAGACGGCCACCCAGGAAATATGAACTACACGGTTCCCTGGCAACCCAGGCTGCACACACTGTGGAACTCTCTGGAAGCCCACCATGATGAATGAAGTTCTTGTGCCCACTTTGGAGGGACAACATGGTCTCCTAAACTGCAGTCTGAAACGCATGCACACCCCTGTGAGTGACGCCCCCTACACTCTTGCCTGACCCCTCAGCTGCTGGTGCGGTTGCAGGGAATGTGTGTCGGGGAGCATGGTGTGTGCCGGCCAATGCCAGGCGCTGCCAGACAGGCCAGGAGAGCAGCCGGCAGGGCGCTGGAGGCCTCTAGCCTCTCCTGGCCCATTCGAGACAGCCGCATGGTCCTGCTCCTTGCTGTCCATGATCCATGTCATGTGATCTCCCGAGACCGGAGGTGGCCAAGCCCAGTTCAACCTCATTGTGCTAACCCACCCTCACTCTCAAGATGGCCCTGTCTGGTGGGACCCAGAGACATGAGGCCAGAGATATACCTGCAGTCTGTAGAGACAGAGCACGGCTGACTACGGATCAGCAATGATGTGCTGGCCATGTCAGCTACCAAAGTATGCACCTGGCCGCATTTCTCAACAATGCTAATACTTATGTTACTGCTGTTTGCATTTTGTAAAATGACATCATCACTATCAAGTCACTGTGGCCATTGAAGCAGTGATTAAAGATTCCAAGGAGCTTTACTACTTGAGCTCAGCGGAAAAGCAAACATATTTTTGTAGGATCTTGCTTGATCAATAACAAGTTTCTCCTCAACCATGGAACTTATCCTTTTTCTTAATATTTTTTAATGTTTATTTTTGAGAGAGACAGAGCATGAGTGGGGGAGGGGCAGACAGAGAGGGAGACACAGAATCTGAAGCAGCTCCAGGCTCTGAGCTGTCAGCACAGAGCCCGACACGGGGCTCAAACCCACAAACCGTGACATCATGACCTGAGCTGTAGTCAGACGCTCAACCAACTGAGCTACCCAGGCACCCCTGGAACTTATCCTTTTAATTTAAACTTTAGCATACATAAATTTAGGACAGTTCTCTAGCATATTATGTGTAACAGAATCAAGTGTAGTTTCAGTTTGGTTTTACTGCTGACGTCTGCCAGCCAAATGCCTCAGGAACACAGCTGTACAGGGACACGCCGGGGTTATAGATGGGCGAGACGAGGCAGGAGGCTCACCATGGGGACCCAGTGGACAGAGTGCTAGGAAGGGCCTGCATGCTGGAATTGGCTTGTTTTAGGTGAACTGGTTTAAGGAAGCAGGGCTTCGCTGTGGGCTGGACGCTCCTAGGAGCCGAGTGACTTCATGGCTGGGCCCCAATAATTCTCGTGTAGAAGGAGGACTGACCGAGGTGACAAGCAGCTGGTGCTCGCTCTGGCCAGGAGAGGGGCACTCGGCAGTTTGTGGCTTAGACGTGTTCAGGCGAGATTGCCGAGAGCTCTCGTTTCTCTCGATCCAGGACCGGTGACCCGACGCTGCATTCTCTCCGGCCACAGGAAGGCACCGGGCAGCGCCGGGCCAGCTCCTGGAGGTCAGGGCGTGCTTCTCCCGTTCTTGAAACTCCCAAGTGCAAATTCCAACCCACATACTCTGCTAATTACAGAGTCATGGTGGCTAAGAGAGGCGAAGTGACATGTGGAAGGTGAGACCTTACACCTGAGCCTGGATCCAGGGTCCTTAGCAGGCTGCCTTCTTCCATCACTGTCCTCACTGGCCCCATGCTGGAGTTTGGCCTCTTCTGTGTTCCGTTAGGCTCCTCACGTTACTGCCTTTTCATGGCTTCACCCCCAAAGGCCAGCCCAGGAACAGCTCTAGATCACGCTCTCTGGGTCAGACCCGGTTGCTGTTTTGGGGTCTGACCTCTGAAGACCCTCCGGTTGAGGACAGGCTCTGCCCGCTTCCCCAGTAAATTTGCGGCACTGACTACCCCCAAGGCTTGGAGCCTGGAGCCAGGGCCCTCTCCACGAGGCGGGGTGGAACTGAAAGTGAGAAGCTGTCACGTGGGTCCTGCTACCACGTCACTGTGACTCTGGCTCAGTGTCCACTTCCGGGCTCTCCTGCTCCACCAGGGCTCCCTGGGAAGTGAGCAGAACCGGCCAGCGAAGAGGGCGGGGAAGAGCCTGGACTCTGAAGGCCCCTCAAGCTGCTAGAAGATGAGGACAAGTGTCCCGATGCGGAGCGTGCTCGTCCTGCGCCCTCCCGCACCGGCCGTGGACAGGGCGAGAAGCTTCCCTCTGCACTTGGGCTCCTGCGCTCCAGGCCACTGTCTGTCCCAGGCCACTGGCCGGGTCCACGCCGCCGGTAGGAGCTCAGCAGGGCCGTGCTGGGTCTAGAAGGTCCCTGGCTGAACACGAGTTCAGGGACGAGTTCAGCCGGGACCCAAAACTTGCTCTTTTCTCTCTCAATATTTAAAATTGATCTGGTCATACACACATGTTTTCTGAGCTTCAATTTGACTGAAACTGGTGAATTATACTCTAATCAGAAGTGTATTTTCTCTCTTTCCCTCTCTCTCGGCTTCCTGAGGATTTTCAGGGAAATCCCTGCATGACTATTCCCAGAATCACAGGGCTATTTTGATAACCAAGTACAGTGTTCATTCAACAGACATTCATGAGGTTCTAAAGGCCGTGGGTCCCTGCCGTTCTCATTAGCTTGTTGACAGGAAAGAGCCATTTGGGGCTCCTGTGAAAACATAGGCGACGTCTCCCGGGCGAGGCCCAGCCGAGGCTGCAGCTTCTCCAAATGGAACGCTAGGAGCACGTCTTCCAGGCTATTCCATAACGTGAGGGGTATTTCCAGGTAGACCACCATGGCGGAACGCTGGCATAGTCCTGTTGACATCTGTGCTGGACGCTCCCTTATTGGTGTTAATAAAATCGTGCCTGCGGGTGTAGGACACGACGGAGAACCCGGCCCTCACAGGTGGTTGGCGCGTCAGGACTTCCTCTTCTCACACCGGGAGGCTGAGGCTCAGAGACGAATCGGCCCAAAGGCGCACAGGAAGTGGAGACCACAGGTCTGAACACAGCCGTTTGTCTCCACAGCCTGTGAAACCGTAGTCTGATCGTTTTTAACGCACAACCTCGCTGTCCCTGGCGCAGGAGCCAGAAGGAGCCGGGCTGCCAGTGTCTGTGTTAGCGAACCGTGTCGGTGACGATGAAAATATCATCATGTCACCACTTGCTTGGCTCCTTCCTCAGACCAGGTGTCATGCCCAGGGGGTTCCAAACGCGGACTTTTTAAGTCCTCTCGCCGCCGTGCAGAGCGGATTAGGAGCCTGCGCTACTGAGACCGACACCAGCCCCGGTCTCACGGCGGGGGTGGGGGGCAGCCGCCGGGANCCGGGGGCCGCACCTGAGCCCCCAGGCGCCTTCTGGGGCTCCCTGCGCCAACCCCTTGTCTGTGCGCCCAAACACCAGGTCCCAGGGGCGCGGGACGTGGCCTCGCCTCCAAACCCTCCAGCTGACCCAGCGCCCGGGAGGCAGTGGGCTCTCAAGTCCTCTTTGTTGAGTGAATCAGAATTAAAAAGACCAATCATTTTCACTCAGCCTTTGATCAATTGAATGTATCGCGGCTTGAGTTTGGACTGAATGTTTCCTCGGTCGTGTGCAAGCATCAAAAACTTGGAAGGTCAACAGAAGTTCTGAAAGACATTCAGGAGAATTGGGAAATCCACCCAAGCCCTCTGGCTGGATAGGACCTGAGTCACTAACTGAAGGGAGGCCGCAGGGCGCATCCCGTCACCGGGAATCAAGTGCTAATTTCTGAACATAAAAGTATTCAACTAGAGCTCCTGCATTTTTAAAACATTTGGCAAAGTGGTTTGCTTCTTTAATTATACTACTTCCCCCAAAATAAAATTTAAAGAAATTCATAGCAAAAGTGTGACATTACAGAAATGAAGAAAATATTTTTGTCCTCTGGCTTTCTTTTTTGCCCTGAAAAACCCCATCTCCTGGCAGTTTGATTTACTTGCCCCAGTCCTTCAACGCCAGGTCACACCCGCCTGGGACGGCAGGACCCAGGAGGAAACCCAGCCGACAGGGGTTCAGTGGCTTCTGCCACTTTTGCACAGAACACACCAACCCCCGTAGTTCCGGGCGTTACAAAACACTGGAGATGTGGCCTCTCCATTCCCACATATGACACGGGGGCCTTAGCAGAGAAAAGCGTTTGAGCACATAATTTCTTTCCACGTCCTGGGAACAGTTCAGTTCTGAAATCAGTGACGAGCCCTTTGAATGCCCTACTCAGTAAGGCCCAAGCACAAAATTTGAAGCCCCACACTTTAAAATATTTATACCACTCACACTGAAAACCTCTTTCTCATTTATTTCTTGAAACAAAGTTGTGATTCAGTCCTTATGCCTGTAGTCTATGGGTCAGAAGCAGACACAGCAGAAGCGGGACTCGCACAAATCCCCAAATTCAAGTCCTTCTCTCCCTCCTCGTCTCTGAGCCAAAGTGATGGGCGCGCCATCACGCTGATTCGTGTAGGATAAGTTTACGATTAAAACTGTATTTATTCACAGGACATTTTTATCAAAGAAATCCCTGTCTTCTGAAGCTCAATGATGATTACTGTGTCTACGGGAGAGGATGAAGTACTTTGAAATTCTACAGTTCCTTAGAAATTCACAGATAAAATGTATCTGTAGCAGAAACATTAAAGTGTAGAAATTACATGAAATGAGCCTTGACAGAAGAGAGGGAAGCGTGTAAGACATAGGCCTTCACAGCTTTTATCTTTACTCCAAGCGCAGTTGGGAGGCCTTACAAAGGGTCCACCAATTCTTTTGCTCAGAAAAAAAAAAAAAAAAAAAAAAAAAAAGACAGAAGGAGAAATACAAGAACTAGGCCAAAACTATATAAACATCTAAATGAAGGGATCAGAGAACCTCCAGGACAATGAGTGATTGTGGGGCCCAAGGGAGCATCTGCGGGCGCCAGCTTTCCACAGGCCTGCGGGGTGAGTCTGTCCAAAGTTCTGCTGTGCCAAATCTTTGCACAAGTTTTTGTTAATATTCTTTTTCATCATTTGGCACAAAATCTGGAGCCCGTAACGTGCCATTGATGCGGGTCCCTGCTAGATTCCCAAGCTGTGCAGAAAATGTACATAATCTTCTCAGAAGTCGGAGGAAAGTGTTTAATGAAAGTCAGCATTCATTCATGAGAGCAAGCAAACCAAGAGAACTCTGGGCAAACAACAGATCAAAGAATGTACAAGTGATGAGGTTTTGAGGTGATGGAGGTGTTTGGAGCTGGCAGCCAAGAAAGAAATCTTGAGGCGTCTTTGATGCAAAACGGTGATTTGTTAAAGCCCAGGGACAGGACGGGGGAGCAGGAAGAGATGCCCTGGGGTTGGGGGTGTGACTGGTTACCTACTATGGGAGTTGGGGGAGGTAAAGGTAAAGAGGCTTCCAGAAGGACTGTCATGTGCTAAAAAGGACTCAGAAGATGCCAGGGGCCTGGCTATTGTCAAGTTCAGGTTGCTTTCCCTCTAGTGAGGCATTACCGTTGTGACAGTTTGCCTCGATTATTTGTCAATGGGTTGAAGGTTATAAATTTAATTTTACCTGCCATTTTCTTCTTGCCTTTGTTCTCACTCCACACCAAGGAAGGTGATATTAGAACTCAGGAACCTGAGTCCATAGGTTTCTGGAGATCAGGCTATTGATATGATTGCCTTTTTTTTTTTGTAATTTATGGAGACATTAGTTGTAAACTGATGGAGACTCATGTCCTGTGTGACTGTGATCTCTATCAGTTAGCCTTTTGTTTTCTGTCCTCTCCTTTCTGTGACCCAAGGAATGTCACACACATCCCACCTGAGTGGGGGTGTGTGTGCCAGCTTGTGCTTTGCCCTCAGCCTGAAGTGTGCTCCCTCATCACAAGCATTACTCATGTCAGTCAGATGGCACAGCTTTCTGTCAGACTAGCAGGAACGCCACGCTGCCCACCGTCACACCTGCACTCAGCGCCATCCTGGAAGTCCTAGGCAACTCAAAAAGGCGATACAAAGTGATGAGGAAGCATAAGGCAGGCCGACACCCTGCAAAAAGGACCCCCCACCCCCACCCCCAGGTGGGATATGTGATGTTCCTGGCTCTCCTGGCTGCCCAAGAATAAAGGAAAGGGGAAAACAAACGGCTGACTGAGATCACGTCACGCAGGACAGGAGTCGCCATCAGTTTACAGCTGTTTTAATGATTTACAAGAGAAAAGGTAATCTCCAGAAACCTGTAGACTCAGTTTCCTGGAGCCCTAATATCACACCCCGCCTCCCACTGTGATGTGCAGAACAAAGGCAAGAAGAACGTGTAGATGCAATTAAATTCCCTTGTAACCTGCAGCCCAGGGTGGGTACTTGAGGTGGCAGAGTAAAACCCTCCTCCGGAAACTGCCTACTGTCTTAATGCTAATGCTTTCCTAGGGAGAAAAATAACTTTAGCTCAACAAGGCCAGGCATCTTGTGAGTCTTCTTTAGCATATTAAAGTCCTTTTGGGAACTTCCCCTTGACTTTACCTCCCCCAACTCCTAAGTATGTAACCAGTTTCTCCTCACAACCCCAGTGCACCTCTTTCTGCCCACGGTCCTGTCCCCGTGCTTTATCTTTTTTTTTTAAACTTTTTAATGTTTTACTTATTTCTGAGAGAGAGCGAGACAGCATGAGCAGGAGAGGGGGTCAGAGAGAGAGGGAGACACAGAATCTGAAGACAGGCTCCAGGCTCTGAGCTGTCAGCACAGAGCCAGTTGCGGAGCTTGAACCCATGAACTGTGAGATCATGATCTGAGCAGAAGTTGGACGCTTAACTGAATGAGCCACCCAGGTCTCCCCACCCCCCCCAGCGCCGCATACTTTAATAAAGTCACCTTTTTTGTACCAAAGATGTCTCAAGAATTCTTTCTTGGCCATTGGCTCCCGACCTCACCACCACTCCAAAACCACATCAGCCACTTAGCAGAAAGTTGATGAAAGTATTTAGTTAGTTAAAAATAAATGGAGGGAGATCTTCCGGTGGTCTTTCAACAGCGCCTGCGGCAGCCTCCAGGTACAAGAGAGAGAGAAGAATCACAGATCACATCATGGGTTTGTCCTAAACTAGAGCAAAGCTGGAGTTGCCTTTGGATGAGTTGGGACAAGTTTAGTCTAAACAGATTGGCAGGGGGCATGGGAACAGACCCCCTGCGAGTACGAGCTGCCACTTAGTGAATCAAGAGCACAGGCGCAGAGCTGCTGGCTGACGTGAGCCTGAGGATGCCTGCCTGGAAATGTAAATACAGAGGAGTCTTCGACAGGAAGGCGGCATTTGAAACAGTAGTAGGTGAGATTAACTTGGGAATTGTTGTTATGGAGGAAAAGAGGCTTGTGGAAGGGACCCCATGAGCCCCATCACTTAGGGCCAGGAAGAAATGAAGCTTTGGGTGACACCCGGGACATACAGAGCATGAGGAAGAAGGAGGCTGGGAGAAATTCTGTTTTGGGGGTGCCCACGAGCCAGATGCTCCCCTAGGTCGTGCAAATTGAGGGCTGGGATTAACCGGTGGATTTAGCAAGCATTTATGTCATATACATACATACGTATGTGTACATCAGTCATATACATAGCATCGATTGTAAGTAAATATACTAGAAGCTTTCCAGGGACTGCTCTAGGGTGTGAATTAATTCACAGCTAGATTTTCCTTTTCTATTTTTCTTTTTCTTTGCTTTTAATACATTCTGAATTTTCCAAGTTTCACATAGTGAGATGAATTATTTCACAATTCAAAAATTATGTTTAACCAAGAGCACTTACAATTAAAGTGTAACTTCTTCATTGAAAAGATACAGAAATAAATAAATGGAATATATATGTATATGTTCACACTCACAAACAAGGTGGGGATTAAATTTCTTGAAAGAAACAGGTGCAGGACATAAAGCATGTAACAGACGATCACTATTTCTTGTGATCAAAAATAATTTGAAACATCCCAGCTAATTTCTCCACTCCAGCCTCAATTCTACATGTGCATAACCCATGTAACCAAGCCCCGCTTTAGTTGCCACTGAGAGGGTGTCCCAAGCAACGCCAAGAGCCTGTGACTGGGCTTCCAGGAGGAAGACAGGGAGACAACGTAAAATAAGGAGCTGTGGGTCCCCATCCCCACTACTCCGTCCAGAGCGCTTTGGGCGTGGCGCCAACATTACATTCCACGGTCTCGTTTTGTATACAGCACACATAACTCTATTTGCCTTAGTTTACCCAAAATTTATGAAAGAATCAAGATCATCAAGTTTTGATACTATATCTGCAAGTGTTTTTTTAAATTGAGTAACACACACGTCATTTTATGGAGCTCATTTTAATTTTCATTGTTACTCTTTTCACTCAGAATTTTAATGAGAAACTTTCCAAGCTATCTGTCACAGTGAGCTTAGGCTGACACAACAGAATACTGTAGATTGGACAGCCTAAACAACCAGAAATTTATTTCTCACATTAGTTCTGGACGTTGGAGGTCCACAATCCGGGTGCTGGAAGATGGGTACTGTTGTGAGGCTGCCGTTTTGCTGCGTGCTCGCCTGACCCCCGCCTTGCTCGGGCAGAGGGACACGGAGCTCTCTCATAAGGGTTCTAGTCCTGTCACAAGGGCCCAACACCATGACCTCCTCACACAATCATCACTGCCCCAAGGCCCCTCTCTAAATACCATCGCTCTGGGGGGTCTAGAGCTTCAACGTACGAACTTGTTGGAGGGGGGGCAGGACGCAAACATTCAGCCCATACATACTTGTCCACTTAACGACAGATTTCCCTTCTAGTTACTCATTCATTGGAAAGAGAGAACTTTTTTTTTTTAATAGTAAGAGAATCTCTGTTATCCCAATTGACCTAAGGTCTTCAAAAGAACAATTCTATTAAAGCAAAAACTTAAAAACTCAGTTTTTATTTTCCACAGTTCCTTACCAAACTCAGCTTAAACCCATGTGACTCTGAGGGTTCTTTCCTTTTTTTAATTAGTTTTTGCCTCTCTTAGGACATCTAAGATATTAGCATTAACACTTCCCAATGCCATTTACTGTCATTCCAAAAATACGTTATTTGCAGAGCTACCGGATGACAAGCCAGAATAGCACATCCTTAATGGCTTAAGTAAAAGAAAAAGATATCAATTAAAGCATAGTTCTTTTATAAAAAGACAATAATTAACCAAATGCCCACGTGTTGGCAGATACTGTTAATTCATAGCAGATTTAATTTGGTGGCAACACAACTGATTTTGGAAGCGAACATAATTGGTGCTTCAGACAGGCATGGTCCTGGAAATAGGGTTTTCTTATGTTGGAGGCTGAGATGCACTGTTGACTAAAAACATTCATTTCTATAACCAGCAACCCTGAAGGCATTCTTCACAGAGAGGACCAAAGAACATTCGTCTCCATGGCAGCCCAGCCTAAGCATCTGTTCTTGCTTTTAGATGCTGGATATTGCTCAGCTGAGAGGCCGCTGAGGCATAGCTCTGTCACCAAGACATAAGTGATTGACTTAATATCCCAGCTTGGAAGTTGGATATTGGAAATGTAGCAATATAGATTAATTAAGTGTAGCCACTCTTCTCCCAAAACTGTAAATGAGACCAAAGTCACAGAAACAACCCATTTAGTCTAGCTTGCCAATCCCACAAGGCACTGTGCTGGGTGCAGAGAACACGTGATGTCAAAAGGCTGGTTCACAGCTGCCGTGGGTCCAAAATAGAAAGTGCCAGGTGATGTGGGGCAGGGCCAGTGAAAGCTTCACGAGGGGAATACACGACCTGGCCTTTGAAGCATAGACGGAGTCTTCCCAAGGAAGGACAGTGCGGGAGAAGTATATAGATGTGTGAATAGCTCCATTTAACTGAAGTGCATAATTGTTAAGGGGAAGTGAGGAAAGATAAGTTCAAAAGGTGGTTAAAGCCCCTGAGAATGATTTTGGAGTCAAGTTTTAGTTATATATAAAAGAGATTGGACATCGGTGATGTTTTGAGAAGGGAATGATGTAATCATAATTGCACTGTGTGTATATTTCATCAGATAAACTAGAGAGAGCTGAGCAGCAGGGACACTGATGCCATTTGCAGGACAGTCCAGGTAAGGGGTGATAAGGGCCCGAATAATTGCAGCTGCAGAGGGAGTGCTGAGCAAGGAAGCTAGTGGGCAATTCCACAGAGCTTGATTTGACAGGACTTGCGGTCCACCACATGAAGTTTCCAGGAGAAAGGGGGCCCGGACTCACAGTGCAGACTTGGGCCAGATCAGCAGCAGAATCGAGAAACACAGAAGGTCTGGAAGTGAGATGAGTGGCCACGAAGGGACGGTAACAGCAGTCTCTGGGTGATGGTTCTGCTTTGGAGACAAGCTCCTCTTGAAGGGGAGGCTGTGGTGGTAGGCGCAGCGCCAGAACCCCTTCCCGGAAGACTGGGGTCTGGCCCCTCTGCACCTTGGAAAGAGGGCTTGGGAACACCTGCCCAACTCTTTCAGGGTTGGCGTGGCAATGGAGAAGGGAACATGGGAAGCTTTGCGGTGATGGTGGGCTTCGGAGCTGACACCCAAGAAAGAATTCTTGAAGACGGCTTTGATGCTAAAAGGCGATTTCATTAAAGCAGGGACAGGACCTGTGGGCAGGAAGAGCTGCCCAGAACTTGAGGAGAGACTGGTTATACACTGTGGAGTCAGGGGAGGTAAGGTGCAGGGGAAGTTTCGTGAGGTTTTCACATGCCACAGCAGACTCCCAGGGTCCTGGAGGCCTGGCTGTCGTCACCCTAAGGTGGTTTCCCTCCAGCAAAGCATGAGCATTAAGACAGCGGGGGTTCCTGGAGGAGGGCTTTACTCCGCCCCCTCAAGTATTTGTCAGTGGGCTGCAGGTTAAAAAGAAATTTAATCTTATCTGCCATTTCCTCTGCCTTTGTTTCCCACATCATTCCCCCTTGAACAATTTTGACCCTTAAAATCTTTAAGGTTGCCAAGGGCGGAAGGTCTTCTCTTCTGTAACTTCTTCCTGCTGAGCAGGGGCGTAGAGATACCCCTGCCTGTGGGTGAACATCGGTCAGTTGGCGAAGATGTAAGTGAGCTACAAAAGGCAAAGACAGCCAGTTCAGGGGAAACAGCAGATCAGAGCCTCCTTGAGAAGAAAGGATCATCTGTCTTCTGGAAGTTATGGCTGTGAAGCAGTCTTGGCACCAGGCAGGGAGACACCAGAAAAGACAACAGGGGGTTGTTAAGGTCAATAACAAGAAAAAGCTTGAATAAAAAACCTTTGTTAACTCCAGTCCATTACTGTCATTTCAAGAGAAATTTGAGGTCTTCCCTTGGCTCAAGGAATAAGAAGGTGTTTCAGCCTGCATAGTAGATTCCTGTGAGGAAGGTACAGGCTTAATTCTTTTATGTGAGTCCATGAAGAATGCCCCCTCTAACTTTACTGCAGTGTGAGTACATAATATGGCCAGTCGGGGGGCCTTCCATTTTGGAGTTAAATCCCCTACTGTATTAGACTTCCAGTCCTTTAAATACACCAGGTCTCCTGCGTTTATAGGGGGTGACTTGCTAGTAACTGTCAGATAAGGTTTAGAGAGGATGCAGTTTGCATATTCATTTAGAGATGTATGAATTAACCCGGCATCAAATAAATAATTTAATACAGCAATGTAGTCTTTATCTATTGACAGGTCTACGGTGAGAAAAGGCTTTTCCATGTACAACTCTTGTGGGAACCCATCCCAGTTTACAGTGGTTTTGTAGCAGGTTCTCACACAGAGAGAGGGGACACCGAAGCTCCAAGAAGTGGCTTTGTTCATGCTGGTTCGGGCTCAGCAGGTTAAAGCCCCAAAAAGGCTGAGCCCTAGCGCAGTGAGGTGTAGCCTTTTATGCAATTTCTACCTGTTTGTCTCCCATATATGGTGACACATATTGTCTGATTGGACACAGTTCAAGTTAGAATCGAGTCAGCGTTATGCATATGTGTATAGGGGTTGATTGGGCCACCTTTGTTCTGAGGAGGCCTCCACCACATTCCTGAGAGAGGGGCTCTACCACATTCCCCCCACTTTGAAGCTCAGACTCCCTATTTTGAGTCAAAGAGCATCCTCTTGGTTAGAGGTCTATATTTCCATAACATCATCACATGTATGGCTGTTTTCCTTACCACCATTGCTTAGTGAGGCTGGAGACAGACCGCATAACGAGGGAAGTGAGGCAAGGTAGGATTAAGCAAGCTCCCAAAATCAAGAAGATAATACCAGTGAGGGTTTTGAATTCCCCAAGAGTTGAAAACCATTCTCCAAATAACCCCCTGGAGTTCCGATCTTTCCAGGTTTGGACTGGGACATGAGCAACCTTT
Organism: Crocuta crocuta; assembly: GCF_008692635.1. NCBI lineage: Eukaryota > Metazoa > Chordata > Mammalia > Carnivora > Hyaenidae > Crocuta > Crocuta crocuta. Next base: position 307,043 of record NW_027529191.1, on the reverse strand, counting down.
CTCATCTGATCTGTGTTTTCCTCTATGACTTTTACTTCATCATATATCTGTAGGCAGCCGTTGCTTGGTTAAATTTTCCACAAACTCCTCCCTCAGAAGCAAGAAAGTAATCTAAGGCCAAGCAATTTTGATAAGTAGCATTTCATTGGTTATAATCTCTCTAACTTCTTACTGTCTGATTATGTGGTTTAACATGTAAATGGGAGTGTGGTAGCCCCAGGACCCACCCTCTGCCCAGGTGGCAGCGCCATGCTATTGGATTATGTGCTCAGGAGGCCCTTCGTCATCTTTCCATTTGCCAGTCTGTAGGACATGTTGTTTCCCCTGAGCCTCTCTGTCCCCATACACTTGGACTCCGAAATGTTCCCCTCTGGCAAGTGGGAGCAGGAAGAAAGGTGGGCGAGTAGTCCCCACACACACGACCCTGAGCAGCCTGGGGAAGAGCCGTGCAGGCTGCCCTTCCCCGTACGCAGCACGCCCACCAGGGGCCATTCGGCGGCTGCGTCGACGTTGTCCCAGGCCTCTCAGAGGTGAGAAAGTTAGACAAGCGGCGGGGCTCTGGGGGTCGCCACCATCTCCCGGGCAGTCGAGTGATAAAGGCTTTGGCCAAGTCACGTTAAGCTTCCAGCAGAAACAGTCAACTATCTTCCCCACCGGGCAGGACAGTTTTCCCCAATGATTGAGGTTTTGAGGAGCCAAACCCCGGGAGTAGGACTGGGGTATTCTGTTCCATTATAAGGTTCATGGGGGTCTAGTTCTCTAGCCCCCCATGGCCACTGATCCCCATGTTGGCTCCCCCGCATACACAGCAAGAGGAGATCTTTAGGGTCTGGGCTACAGTCTCTGCTAAGGCAAGGAACAGGTTTCTGGCGGCAGAGATGGGGGGGACCACTTTCCGTTTCCTCATAAAAGGAATGAAAGACTTCATGGGTTGAGGCTTGGAGTGAGACAGCAACAGGTACAACACAGTTCCTGGATCAGTGTCTCACCTGCATATATACATACACCAATCTTGAGGCCATTTTCCCATTTTGGGTCTCCTAGGTTTAAAGATATTAAAATTAATGGGGATCCAGGCTCCCGATTTACAGCTGGAGTTTGTAGCCCCCTTTTGGAAGAAGGCTGCCTTATCTTTACCTTTCCAAGTGGCCCATGAGACATAGCTCTAATGGGGCAGTAAGCCCAATGGTCACCGTAACGTGTGGATTGGGGTGAGGCCTGTTCACATATATATTTGTCATTGAGCCTATACTCTCATTCCCTCAGTAAACCTCCACAATTTTGAGCCAACAAAGGGTTTTTGTTAATAGCTGCATACACATTAAAAAGTCCTGATACTGTCATGTGAGGATTAGTAACCTGGGTTTGGCTGATTAATTCTCCCTATCTTGGGAGTGTCAAACCTCCAACCATTTCTCAGATGGGGAGTACTGCAGGTCAAAACTAGTGTATTGACCCCCAGTTGGCAGATAGAGTGGGTGGTTTGCTCATGTCTGCAGGGCCCCAGGACTTGTCCCTGGCATGAGAAATGGTATGGTAGAGTAGGGTCCAAGCCACGCCCTGGCCTGACCTGATTATGTGAATACATGGGTCACATGATGAGAAATCTAGGTCTATAGAAGGGGTCCAGATTAGAAGCAACCAATCCCAGTGAAGCATCCTATCCACAAAAGGAAGGTGAGTGTTGACAGAAACTTCTTACCATGCTCCTGGCCAGTCTGGGCGGCCTCAGCCAATCCTGTGGCAAAGAGTAGAGTGAGAATCATGATACAGCAAGAAACAAGGGGTGACAGTGCATCACAGTAAGGAAACAGATACAGAAAATAAGGACAGTCTATTTGTTCCACTGGACCATCAATTCCTCAAGCTTCTGCAGTGCATAGATGAGTCAGCTTCCGGAGTGACTCAAGCAGGGCTGCTGTCTCCTGGAGCCTCTGGAGGCGCAGACTGCTCCTTCCCTGCGGTCAGCCAGCACAGCGTTGATGGATCAGGGATGCACTCCCGGTTCGGGATGCCAGTTTTATTCTTCGGCGGCGAATCCAGCGACCCACTTTGACTACCTTTACTACAGTAGGGTGGACAAAATGACAGTGAATGGGCCCCTCTAGAGGCATTTTAGGGATTGGACATTTCTTTCCTTTATCCATATTGCCTCTCCTGGTTTAAAGGGGTGAGTGTCTGTGGTCAGATTCACAGGTAATCATTCCCTGACCCAGTGGTGAAAGGTGGTTAGGGTAGAGCCGAGGGCCCACATCTGTTGCCTTAGGGTTAGACTGCTTATCTCATTTAGATCCCCCCTTATGCCCTTGATAATGGGGGCAGGGAGCCCATAAAGGATTTTATAAAGGGAGAACCCCATCTGTTTCTTCAGCCTCCCACTCGCAGCTGCAGTCTGCCTCCCGAAGGCCCCTTATCTCTCCCTGCCTGATGTTAACCCTTTCCCTATCTATTTCTCCCCTGAAATAGGGCCCTTAAGTCCCATTGGGGAGCAGGGACAATGACCGGTCTGGCTTCTTCAAGCTGTGGGGGTGTAGCAGTAGAGTCTACACAAGGTCAGTCGAGTGGCCAACTGGGATGGTCCCACAGGAAGGCTGACAGGCATGAGGTGGCACAAATATTAGCAGACACAAAGAGAAAACCACAAAGATTATATTGTCCAACAATGTGTTATCTTAAGGTAATGTCCCAGTTCCCAAGCCAGTCAAACAATCCAGTAAAGACCCTGATTTTGTCCAGTTATGCCCAAATGTCATCTATGGGTTCTAAAACTCTGTGAGAATTATTGGCCATATTGAAACAATACATGTCAGGGAATCTCTCATAACCCAGGTGATGGAGGAACGGTAAGTAATCAATGGTGGCTCTATTCTCAAAGAGTCTAGCCCTAACGTTATTTAATTTTTTATTTAAAGCATCTAATGCTTGTGAGGTGTTATTTACAGTTTTGCCGAGTATAAGCAGACAGTTTGCTTTATTTCAAGATATAAAACTTTTTCAAGAGCTGGGAGTCCTCTTAACCAGAGAAAGAGTTAAGGCAGCCGTTTACCATTATTAATTCACAAATTTTTAGATAAGCTGAACCTGGGTATTATTTTATAAAGCAGAGCTTTTATTACTTCTTGTGCCTTTTCCTTTTTTTTTTTTTTTTTTTTTTTGGGGGAAACCTCCCCCACANCCATGTTGATACAACAACCCATACCAACAGATGTTGGAATTTCTTTGACCTTGGCATATGAGTGAAACCTAATCGTCGGTCTTCCCTGAGTAGCCTTGATTTCCAGGGAGAGCAAGTTTGTGGTTGAGAGGATTGTTTCTAAGACATACTTCACAAGCTTATACTACTTGCTGAACTGTCCTTGACAAATTCATCCCAGTAAACATCCTTTGGGCCAGTTGATAAATTTTATCCCTCCCTAAATGAAAGGCCCAATGCAATCAATGTTTTAATGATCTTTTAGCTCTGTGAGCTAGGTAATAGTAAGGGCCTTGCTCCATTTTTAACCATTGCGAAGGCTACAGAGAGTCTATGAGTCAGACCCCAGTTTATTTTCTTGGAAGAGTAGGTGGGATTGAGTCTCCTTTGTTAATTGACATGGCGGGCAGGCTATTTTCCTCAATCCTGGTATCTATAGCCTGCAATATCCAGTAATTTCCAAAAACTCACACAATTGTTTATCTGTCCTGGAGTTAGTAGTACCATAGTCTCTAATTCAGTTATAATGTCCCTGCCTAGCAAGAAGTGAGGCTCTCTAGTATTATAAGGAAAGAATGAGAAAAAAAATAGGTTTCCCCATATGCGTCCCAGGGGCTGAGAGAAAAAATTAGTTGGAAGCTTTCTGGAAATGCCTCTAACCGTCATGCTGCATTTGGACAGCTGGCCTGGAGTGGAAAGGAGGACAGAATGGTGGCTCCGGTGTCAAGAAGGAAGTGAACCAGCTTTCTAGTTACCAGAGTTTTCCAGAATTACCCGAGGCTCTGGCTTACAATAGTCAGCTGCCCCCAGGAGTCAAGGTGAAGAGTCCCAGGCCCGTCAGTATCTGAGCCCTCGCAGATAGAGGTCCCCGAGGGCATTCAGACCCCCCAGTGACTGTCTCCACAAAAGGGGCGGGGCTTTGACTTCCGTGGTCCCTTCTGAGGGCAGTCTCTCCAGTGCCCTGACTGGCCACATAGGTGGCATCTGGTGCCAGGACCTCGGGAAGGCTGGTATGACACAGTGTGTAAGGCCACGACTAAGGCCTCAGAGTTTTTCTTAAGCCTCCTTTCCTGTTTTCTTTCTTTCTTTCTTTCTTTCTTTCTTTCTTTCTTTCTTTCTTTCTTTCTTTCTTTCTCTCTCTCTCTCTCCCTCTCTCTTTCTTTCTAACCTGCTTGTAATCCACTGAACTGGCAGCTTGTAAAAGCTCCGCCAGGGTCCCTTCTGGGCCAACAGCCAATGTTTGCATTTCCTCTGAATATCTAGGGCTGACGGAGTGACAATTTTGTCCTTTAAAATCATCTCAGCCTCAGGGGTGTCAGGGGAGATAGCCATGTATTTAATGAGAGCCTCCATCAACCTCTCCAGGAAGGCCCTCAGGCTCTCATTCTGTGTTTGTAAAATAGTGGCTAATTTAGCATAATTTAAGGGCTTAACCTTAGACCCCCCCCTTAATTTCTCTAAAGCACAAGCTTGGAAGTGGTGGCAATACCATTCCTCAAAGGGGTGGTCAGAGTCCCCATTAGGACCTTGGGATGGAATTACCTGGGCCCCAGTAGGTAACTGAGAGTTCCCTATAGGACCTCCAGACCCATGATAATTAATGAGGGTTCTTTTCCCCCAGAGTTTATGGATCAAAATCCTCCCAATTTTTGAGAATGCATCCCAAAAGAGCACTGGCCTTCGTTGGGGAATTGCCCATCTACAGGAAAAAGGAAGAAGAGGACTCCCTTATCTTAATTTTCCATAGCTGGCTCGGAGAAGCTTCATCTTCCGACCCCAACAGTTAGCCAGAAGTCTCATCTCCTGGCCCTGTTTTGGCTGGCTATGCAGCTGGCAGCCAAAAGGTTTGTCAGTCTCACGAGGTGCTGGGAGCAGTTACTCCCATCCAGGCTTGACCCTACCTCCGAGCGCTGACCTCATCTTCCCTGATTTCTCCTACCCTCTGTTTTCTGCCTGCAGGACTTTGGGGGTGTTGCCTGTGACCAGGCAAGACTTCCCTGGTTGTAGAAGGACGCACTAATGTTATTTTGGCCCAACAGTAATCCTCTTTACAAATATATTTTAAAAGGCTGGTCAAAATCATTTTTTATAGGGATAAAAGAGGCCATCAAGGGAGCTAAATGGGCCAAAGTCGAGGTCTATACCCTGGCCTTTCCAGCAGTGCCCACATAAATCTGTTCCAGCCATGTGGATATCCATTTTAGAGAATCTAGGTTGTTACAAATTGGTGTACACTGGGCTATGGGTAGCAAAATGGCTCCTATGTGCTCCAGTAAAAGCCCTTTACATGTCATAGTCATCTAACCCTTAGATGCACGGGCATCCATTCCTGTGCTAAACAGAAACAACACAAATGTGGAGCATTTGGAGGCCAGCAGCGAGGACATTACCATCTCCCCAGCCTTTGGGTCAAAGGAGGGACAATTTCAACCAAAGTTTGAGTAAAACAACTCAAAAGAGTGTGCTGTCCTGCCCTTTTGGTTAAAATCATATTTTTCCCATCTTTTTTGGGCAGACAAAAGGGGAAAAAGAACTTTGTTTACTTCTCTTTTTTTAATCAAAAGCATACCAATAATCCAAGAAGACTTTGCCTTTTTAACAGAGAGTAAAGCAGAATTTTAATCTTCTACCAGTGTATTTTAAAAATCCATTTATTTTAACCTCAGTCCGTCCTGACCACATATAAAATTTCCAAAGATTTTCCTTCAAAAACCTTCTACAACTTTCCTTTGCTTTCTGATTGTGACCTAAGGCCTTTTTTCCAAAAAAGCAGTCTCATTTGGGACAAAATTACCTTCTTCTACCTTCAACAAAAATGTGGGGTGCCTGGGTGGCTCAGTCCGTTAAGTGTTCGACTTCGGCTCAGGTCATGATCTCACGGTTTGTGGATTCGTGCCCCGTGCTCTGTGCTGACAGCTCAGAGCCTGGAGCCTGCTTTAGATTCTGTGTCTCCTTCTCTCTCTGACCCTCCCCTGCTCACGCAGTCTCTCTCTCTCTCTCTCTCTCTCTCTCTCCAGAAATAAAATTAAAAAAAAAAACATTAAAAAAATGTATTCCCATTCCTTATGTCTTTCTTACATATCTCCTACTTTTCTATATACTGAGTTTCTTTCCTTATTTTTATCAGTCTTAATTACATTTAGCAGAATTTGAACTCTTAGAAACCTTAGTGTCCAGTGAAAACTAAGTAGTAACCAGTTGTGAACTGTATGTTACATAAGAACTTTTTTAGATGGAAAACTTATGAATCCATTAAGCATAAAGATATTTTGAAACAGATCTGAGTAGGCTTAGTTTTTTGTTTTTGTTTTTGTTTTTGTTTTTTGTTTTGTTTTGTTTTGTTTTTGTTTCCAGCAATCTAGGTTAGGTTTTGGAACATTTTTATATATTCATCAGGTTTGTCTGAAGTTTTTGCCCAGGTCCTTTTTGTTTGCTTAGAATCTTCCAAGCAAAATGGAACCTTTATGGGGCCACATCCACCAGGAGGCATTTCAGTCAATAGATACACTGAATGTGCCTTGATTCTAGGATGAGACTTATTTATCGCTGGAATCCTGGATGAGGAGGGCATGCGGGTATAACAGGTGGCTTTTCCTGAGGATGGGGGCGAATCTGCAAGTTCTTGCCTTTCTTGGCCTCTTTAATGCAAAGAAGACCTGCACATAAGGAACCTCTGACCATGTACCCTCTGTTCTGCAATATACAACTAACTATAAGATAGTACTGTACTGAACACCTTCCTTAGGAGACCAGATTCTCCAGCCTCCAAGAGAGATTTCAGGTACCTCTTAGCATGTGGGTGCAGGATCAAGCTCTGACCTGGATCAGACTCCACAGAAAGTCTGGAGCCGCCCTAGGCTGAACGCGGTTGCCACAGAAGCGCGGATCCGGACTCAACACTCACTTGGGCCCGTTGGTCAGGCCGGAACCTCTCCTCTGTCTCGTTCACACACAGTCCACACAGCGACTTCAGCCTGCCGCCCAGCGCCAGCGCCTTAGCGCTGGGGCTTCATTCCTCATTCCTTACGGAACCTCTGGGGCAACTCTGGGAGGCGATGAGGCTCCTCCCTGTGCCTCGTAGGGGCAGGTCCGCCGAAAGGGACCCGGGTTCTTACCAGTCTGATGGCGGCGCTCCCTGAGCTGGTTCCTGGGCCTCAGGGGTCCGCTGGCACCAGGTGAGGTTGCTTCTCCCGACACTCTGAGGTTCGCACCCCCGCAACAAAGGAGGAGGAAATGCACGGTCTCCGAATCCCAGACGCGAAATGTAGCAGGATTCTCGCACAGAGAGAAGGGACACCAAGGCTCTTCTTTCCAGGAAACAACTTTATTCGTGCTGGCATGGGCTCAGTGGGCTAAAACCCCAAAAAGGCTGAGCCCCAAGAGCAGTGGAGTGTAAACTTTTATGCAATTTCCATCTCTTTGTCTCTCATATATGGTGACACATATAGTCTGACTGGACACAGTCCAAGTTCCAGGATTGTGTCCGTGGATAGGAGCTGATTGGGCCACGTTGCGTGTTGCCTTCCTTTGTTCTGAAGAGGCCTCACCATGTTCCTGAGGGAGGGGCTCTATCACAGCTTCAATAATCCTATGCGTATGGGGTCCTGTTATCCCCACAGAATTACAAGCACAAAGATTGTCCATACCTGTGCCGTTGTGACAATTTCTCTGAAGTTTATCTCAAGTTGTCCAGTTTAGGCAAACAACATTGAAAGACTATCAGAATTAGAATTTAACATTCACAAAGGTATGTTATTAAAACATAATTTTTCTCTCTAACAATCCCCTCATCTCCAGAGATAGACAAATCTAGACTAATTTTTTTGTAGAACAAGTTCAGTCTTAACTAACTTGGCCTAATTATTTACACAAGCTCAGCAAGAATAGTGGTTGATCAAATGGACCTTTTAAAGTTTGCTTTGTTGGAACTTTTCATAAATAACCTAGATTGAACCTTTTAGTAGCCTCTCCAGGCCAGAAGCCAAGCCAAATATTTGCTATTAGACATGCCTGCAATACCTGTAAACTTGGGCAAATTCATTCCATGAGGTCCCAAAGATATCCTGAGGTTCCTGCACCTGCCAGGAAATGACCTTCTTTACTCACCTGGTGAGGCTGCTGGAACTCTGTCAATGGTGTCAGAGCAACATTTCCAAGGGGCTTGATTGGCTTCATGCTTCATACGGTCAGTGTTAGTTCCCTAGGTCAGAGCTGAGTCTATGCATGTATCTCACATTTGACATTCCAGTCTCAGCCCTGGTAAAATAACCAATGTGTCCAACAGTGTCCTGTTCCAAGGAGAAGATTCTCATTGAACTTACGCAAATAACTGTAATTGCTTTGGAAGAAAGAACACTCATGGAGTTTGTGAATGTCACAGGGTTCAGATAGAGAGAAAGGTTAAATACTTTAGTTTGTTTACAGAGGAATAGTTTATCCTATTTGCGTATGTAACAAAAATTAGCTCCTTTAACATGGATATCTTGAGAAAGTTTCCTTAATCTGGAAGAGCAAACATTAGAGAACCAGCAATATTTCCAACAAAAGTCACAAAACTATGTCAAAAAGGTTAAAAAATGGACATGATTAAAGATCTGATGAGCATTCCTTAGAATGGAATTGACAAGGAAATTCAGTTATTTCTGTGGCACACAACACTTAAATAATCAGAATATTAAGTGATGACCATATATCAGAACATATTAAAAGTGAATTGCATGTAATCTCTAGAATAGTTACAGCATTCCCTAAATGTAACCTAAGGTTTACCATTTCCCATTATTTGACAGGGCTTTGCACTTAACATACCAAAGAAAAAAGGCCTAATTGGTCAAAAAGACTTCATTTACAATTCAAGTCCTAGGAAGTTTGTTAAAAACCTTAGAAAGTTATAGAGCACTTTCTAAATAGTATTATCAATCATTATAAATCCTAACTACTTATTTAACCAAAATGGCAATAAGAGATTTCAGAAGCAAATATGTAGGGTTAGATCATTGTTAACAAAAATTAGCTCCTTTAACATTGAAAAGTTTTAACTGAGCAATCAAAGATCTTGATAAAGACTAAACCTAAAGCTTTGGTTCTCCAAGCAGACAAAAGAGAAAAAAACTTTTCATATTATTTTTTATCAAGGGAAGATCGGGGTGCCTGTGTGGCCCAGTTGGTTAAGTGTCCGACTCTTGGCTTCAGCTCAGGTAGGTCATGATCTCAGGCTTTGCGGGTTTGAGACCCGGGTCAGGCGCTGCACTGCCAGTGAGGAGCCTGCCTGGGATTCTCGCTGTCTCTCTCCTCCCCGCCTCGTGCTGTCTCTGTCTCTCTCAAAATAAATAAACTTTAAAAAAAAAAAGAGCAGATAAACAATCCAAGAAAACTTTGTCTTTTGAACAGAGAGAAAAGCAGAATTTTAACCTTATACCAGTGTACTTTTAAAATCCGTTTATTTTAACCTTAGTCTGTCCTGACCACGCATAAAATTCCTTTCCAAAGGTTTCCCTTTAAAAACCTTCTATGATTTTCCTTTGCATTCAGATTTTGTCCCAAGCCATTTCTCTCCAAACGATCAGTCTCATTTAGGACAAAATTACTTTACGTTACCTTCAACAAAAATGTATTTCCATTCATTATATCTTTCCTACGCATCTACTTTTTACTTTGCTTTCTTATTTCCATCAGTCTTAGTTGAATTTTAACTCTTCAGCTGAATTTTAACTCTTGGAAAACTTAGTGTCCAGTGAAAACTAAATAATAATCAATTGTGAACTGTTACAACAGAATTTTTTAGATGGAAAATTCACAAATCAGTTAAGCATGAAGCATGTTTCCAACAGACCAAAATATCCTTAGTTTCTCTGCAAGGGGAAGTCAAAAACAGTAAAACCTTATCTTTAGTAATCAATACTTAGGCACTCCATCCCATTTAGAAAAGACCTAGATGTACAACGAATTTAATCCCATTTATCATGCAAGCAAAACTTTAAAGTTTCAGGTTACCAAAGACTTTGAAAACTATCTTAATTACCCATGAAAACTTTGAGACCGAATTAGGTATTATTCTAAGTCATCTTTTTGCTAACAAAGCTTATTTGACGTTAGCAAACCTAGGTAGAATAAAAGTTCCATATTTAATGCTAATAACTCTAAAGACCTGTCTATCTTAATTAAACCAACAAACTTAAATTAGTTGAAACACTAAATATGTTCCACTTGGGTCCACTTAAGAGACAACTAGTATGCTCCGCATTGTCAGTTTTTACCTGGAACACTGGTGGGGAATTCCAAAGGGGTGGGCCTAGGGGGTGCTCTTCGCTCCGACCTGGAGGCGGGGAGGAGGAGCTGATGGTGCCTGAGGCACTGAAGATGGTAGAAGAATGAGTTGTGCAGGCCACACCCAAGGTGGTGCAGACACAGGAGGAGGGGGAGGGGAAGGTAGACAGGCAATGTGCCAGCAGAAGGCAGAGAAGGAAGATTCCCGATTCTAACCTTGTCAACTGAGACAGAGGGGTAGACGCCAGGTTTTTGTTTTCTGACTAGTGGAATTAGGCAGTCCGTGTCAGGCCGAAGAAGACCGCGAATTTCCCCAAAACAAAGGAGTTTCGGCAGCTGCTCTTCTTGAGAATATTCCTTAAAGTCCTTGTCCTGTAGTAGACTAAACGGTTGGCTCTAGTTAGAGCCATTAACCTGAGAAATTAATGAGGGAGAGGCCCCCACTATTAGGACTAGTGAGAGAGTCAGCACCTCTTTATCAAGCACAGCCTTTCTCCTCCAGTGACTGAGGTCTGTCGGGAGGAGGCCTGTTTAGACATCCAGTGTCTGGAGGGAGTTTACTGGCCAAACGTAGTCAGGCAAAAACATTCTACAAAAGGCCCTTAGATCTGCCTGATTTAGAGCCATGAAGTCCTGGACCAAGGATACACCAGTCCATTTGCCACTTCCTACAGAGGAGATCTTACTGCCAGACCCTATTATGGCCATGCTGTGTAACAGAAGATCAGTCCTTTCCCAAATTTTCCAATTCAAATGGTTTCCACTGGGTTAAAAGGCATCCCAAGGGAGAGTTTCTGGGGACTGAAGAGAGAAGGTCCATTACCACCCCACCCCATGACTCCTGGGTGGCATCCTATGCACAGGACATGTCAGAAGTTCCTGAGGTGTCAAAGTGACCGAGGTGTCCCTAGAACAAAATTGCTATGATCACTGCTGCCATTAGAGGCCCCCGTAGGAGGCCGGCCCTCCCCTCACTTCCCCATTGCATTGTAGACTACAAATGGGTGCTGGAGTATGGACCGAGTGTGCCTTGCTGAGAAGGCCACAAATAACTCACCATTTTTAACTCATGGAAAATGCTGGGTAAGTTTTAAAAAATTACCCAATTCTGTGATTGAGGACAAAGACGGAAAACAGTAAAGTTAGAAATCCATCATGATCTAAGCGACATTCCAACAGACACAATCCTTATGGCCAACTTCCTAGGAAATGGTCTCGAGTTGGGTTTTAATTCAGTCAAGTACTGGTCTGGGGGCAGCTCTGAGAGGAGGTCTTGCAGCCAGAAGCAGCTAGACCAGAGATGTGGAGGGGATCACGTTAGACCAGTGAGGAGGAAGCCTCACATGGGAGTCGTAAGGCCGGGGACCATGCTAGTCACGTAGGTGGCTGCCCCCTGCCCAAAACAGACAACTTGCTATAAGGACAGGAGAGAGACAGGATCAAGTCTCGGGGTCTTATTACCGTTCCAGTCAGGGTACTAACTTCCGGCCAAATGGCAGGCTTTCTCCTCCCTGTGGAGCAGCCACAGGCTGGCGGCGTGCTGCCTGAGCGATCCACGCGAAAACGTTCTAATAAGACCACGCTTCTCAAAGAGTCCCTGAAATGAGGGTGAAGGAAGAGAAAGTGCTCACCAAGACCGCACCACTCAGAGTGCAGACAGGCAGACTTGCAGCCCCATGTTGGGCAGACCCCGAGGAGAGACTGGTTCTAGACTAAGGGGTGGGGGGAGGTAAAGTCCAGGGGAAGTTTCCAGTGAGATTTTCATATACTACAGAAGACTCCCAGGGTCCTGGAGGCCTGGCTATCATCACCCTAAGGTGGTTTTCCCTCCAGCAAAGCATGAGCATTAAGACAGCAGGGGGTTCCTGGAGGAGGCGCCGCCTCAAGTATCCATCCTTGGGTGGCAAGTTATAAGGAAATTTAATTTTATCTGCCATTTCCTTCTGCCTCTGTTTCTCACATCAGAACACACATGAAAAGGCATTACGCACAGGCTCTGGGATGAGAGGATCGAAAACCGTGACGCACACATCGCACAGGCTGGCGAGTACGAGCTTTGGAACATGAGTGCGACTGCAGGAGTCATGCGTGGGTAGCTGGGGCCTGCTACCTGCTGGGACACACGCCTACAATGTGCCAGGTGCTACGTCCACGCTGAGTGTCCAGGCGTGAGCAGGAGAGAGACAGCCACTCCCCACCGGTCATACCGTGGGAATGGGACAGCACTGGAAACTGGTATCTGGAAGCATTTCAAGGAAGAGTGCACCACGGGGCAACTGTCAGAGTTTCACTTCATATGAACACACGTACCTTTGGTCCCTGCAATAGCGATGCTTCCCAAGCTCCTAGATGGCTCCTGACATCAACTGTAAGATGTTCAAAAGTCTTTGCCGATTGGGGCGCCTGGGTGGCTCAGTGGGTTAAGCATCTGACTTCGGCTCAGGTCATGATCTCACAGTCTGTGGGTTCGAGCCCCATGTGGGGCTCTGTGCTGACATCTCAGAGCCTGGAACCTGCTTCTGATTCTGTGCCTCCCTCTCTCTCTGCCCCTCCCCTGCTCACACTCTGTCTCTCTCAAAGATAAATAAACATTAAAAAAATTAAAAAAAGTCTTTGCCGATTAACTTCCTTTGAACAGGAACCTGAAAGTCTTGGGGTATGTGGTCTCCTGAGTCGCCTAGTTCGCAGTGCTAACCAGCGGCCTGTGTGGAATTCAAACCCACGCACGAGCCTCCAGAACCCAGCTCAAAACCACTCTACCTCCGCCCGCTGCACCCCCGGGAGGCAGCTAGAGCCTGGTCTCACAGACGCAGCCTGGAACCCTGAGGCACCGCGACCTCCTACGATGGCCTGGAATCACAGGCCGCTTGGCAAGCGGAGGCGCACGCAGGGCTCCACACACCTTTCCGCCCCCGAGTGGGAAAGCAGGGGTGGAGGTGTGGTAACTGATTCAGGGTCAGAAATATCATTAGAATTTTAGTTTCCTGGGGCGCCTGGGTGGCTCAGTCAGTTAAGCGTCTAACCTTGGCTCAGGTCATGACCTCACGGTTTGTGGGTTTGAGCCCCGCGTCGGGCTCTGTGCTGACAGCTCAGAGCCTGGAGCTGCTTCGGATTCTGTGTCTCCCTCTCTCTCTGCCCCTCCCCTGCTCTCTCTCTTTCTCTCTCTCTCTCTCTCTCTCTCAGAAATAAATAAAAAAACATTAAAAGAAAAAAAGAATTTGAGTTTCCTGATGTCTACTGCTCTTTGTCACTCCTGGGGATGGTCAGTAGCTGTTGATCATCGGGGTGTGGAGACCAGCCCCGCAGCAGAGAGCGCAGGGAGCAGGGAGGAGAGAGGGCGTGCTCAGCACTCCTTCTTCAGGGCTGCGTCTGGGCACATGGGACTGACTCTTATTTGGTCTTTCACAGTTTCGAGTCTTCTTGGGCTCAGCACAGAGAAGCTATGTACATTGTCCAAGAAGGAATAGTCCAGAAGGAATCTAGGAACCTCTGCAATAGCAACTTACATTTTATATGTTTCTTCAGTATTAGCAGGACATTCTCAGCTGGGCTCATCCCACGCCCCCTTCCCCACCCACTCAGGAAGAGCGCCCCTGAGTGGAAGGGCCTGGAGTATGAAACTACACTCAGATTGTCCTCTCTGACAGAGTAATTGTTTCCTGATGGCGCTGCTCCTCAGAGCCTCGGGGGAAGAAATCAGCTGATTTCCACTGCCTGGTGATAAAGATGCAGGTCTCAGCCGAGTCCCCTCTTCCCACAGATGACAACTCCAGCCTCGTGTTCGTAGGAAGACAGCTGCATCTTCACCTGAGGCCCACGTGCAGCTCGCTCTGGAATGATACCTCCCTTCGGCACGCTCCAGTGTAGTCCACGCCAGCACAGTTCTAGGAAACACGAAACACTAAGGAACTACTGGGCAACAGAGATCACTTAGAAGTGTGATTGAACTAATGTGCTTTCCCTTCCACTCTCTGCACTTGGGATCCTTCCCGTCCTTGGGCAGAAGTAGCCATGTCCCCCGGGAAACGGGGAGGTGCTCAGAGGCCCTTTTCAGAGCATGGCAAAGGAACGAGATGCAAGATGTTTTAAAGTCATGTTTCTGAGAAGATAAACATACAAGCAGGTGTGCACACACACATGCACACACACACCTTCACACATGCACACGCACACACACACATATACATACAGACACGTCTTTGTGTTTAAATCCCTCAAGTTCCTCTTACTGTACTCAGACGCCAGGCCTGGAGGAGGTTCTGCACAGTGACGGGCTCCGCAGATGGCAGGCGCCGGGCCGGGGGGGGCAGGCAGGGCCGGGGGGGGCAGGCAGGGAGGAAGGAAGCCGCAGGATGGGCGTCCAAGCCTCTTCTCCCTCCTCTGACTCTGAGGCCACGTGCTGTGGGGGCCCCACAGCGTCTCCGAGCCCTTGCGAGCCACCGTCCCCAGACAGGCAACCACAGCTGCCCCTCAGGGAGCCGTGGGGACACAGATGGAGGCTCCTCAGCCTCGCAGGCCTTGCAGGACACGGGAACCACCATGGCTGAGCGGAGGAGGCGGAGGAGGCTGGAGAGCCAGGGAGGGAGGCCGCAGGTGACACCTTGCTGACCCTCCAGGACAGCCCCGAGGAGGGGAGGGGACGCCCAGAGTTGACTGTTTCCCCCAAGATGCTGAGTCAGCCTGAAACCAGGATTCAGGTGCTCAGTTTGGGTGTCCACCCCCCACCCCGTGTGTGTGGTGGGGGAGGGGTGCGTAAAAGCAAAGTGGACTGCGTTTGTGAGGCAGACAAGAAAAAGGAGAAAAACCCAATTGTTCCTCCCTCTTGACCAAAGCTTAAAACATACATGATGTATGGATGTAAGCTTACAATCGAGCTTTCAGTCCAAAAACGCGAATCAGACTGCCTGCACGGTGCAAATACGACCATGCAGCTGCGTAACTTAGAGAACAGCCCAGAACTTGCGCTGAAACACTGGTGTGGCCATGCTGATGATGATTGTATTGTTCAAGGTGATTTCGGTCTTTTTATTCTGCATATTTTTTGTGATACAGCCTCATTACTGTGGTAAAAAGAAGGTACATGTAAAGGGATAAAATTGCTTCGAGGCTGCATTTTCTCTTGAAGATCAGTTTCATACACTTACAGTTGTTTGCTCTCCTTCCAGAAATTTCTTGCTATTCAAACTGGCTATCAGCAATTTTCTCTACCCTATTCAGAGACAGAGAATGAGAAATTCAGAAATTCCTTTTATCATTCTGGTATGCCTGAGTAAACCCCTTTCGGTACTACGAAATAAGTGTGTTTTTATTCAGCAGGAGGTGATGATTCATCTAGAATTATGTCTTTTTCTATACTTTGCATTTTACTGAAACATCTGAGCAACATGTAAGCAGTTGCTTAAGGTTAAATAGGTGAGATACAAAAACTGTAACACTGAAAGAAATCTGATTGTAAGTTCAAATATTAAATACAATGGATCCCGCGTAGGAGCCAATTCAACTCCATATTCTGCATTTTGTAAATAAGAAACTGAAAATTCAGGTGAAGTGATCTTTACTGTCTCAGCGTTGTTCTATTACTGCTTTAAAAATCACTGTTTGGGGGGCACTTGGGTGGCTCAGTCGGTTAAGCATCAACTTCGGCTCAGGTCACGATCTCACGGTTCGAGTTCGAGCCCCACCGTCGGGCTCTGTGCCGACAGCTCGGAGCCTGGAGCTGCTTCCGATTCTGTGTCTCCCTCTCTCTCTGCCCCTCCCCTGCTCGCGCTCTGTCTCTCTCCGTCTCAAAAATAAATAAACATTAAAAAAATAAATAAAAATATCGTTGTTGGAGAAATCGATGCAGAGCTGCAGAAAGGTCAGGCGAGAGCTTGGGCTGAGGGTCAGGGGAGGGGGCTCCGGGGACAGAAAGTTGCACAGACAGCAGGATGGCGTGTGTCAGATGCAGACCTGGCGGCGGCATTTGGAAGGCCCGCAGGGAGTGGAATCTAAACCGAGTCCCTGAGCCCAGGGCCCTGCTCTCTCGGGGGAGGCCGGTCAGTGCAGGGAGGGCACCGGTCTCTCAGCTTTAGTGGGTGGAGGCCCCCCACCCCCGTGGAAAGAGACGCGTGTGCTGCCCCCCGGGGCAGTAGCAGAGTGACACACACGGGGCCACACGGTGTCATGTAGCAGCGGCTCACCGTGGAGCAAGCCAAGTCGTGTGGAAAGGGGGCACCTCGGGCCACGTGTCGGGAGTGGCGGCGGGGGGGGGGCGCTTGGAGCCTCGGAGAGATCTGTGGAGCGTATCGAGGTGCTGGTCACTGGGATTCATCTTCTCAGCATGCCTCCTCTTACGGTAGGGGTGCCACTGAAGAACTTAACACAGAAGAAAGAGGCCAGTAACACGCACTGACAGCTGAGTCCTGAGCACCTGTCCCTGTGCCGTCAGGGGAGGCCACACTTGCCCCAGGACACAGCACACAGCCGACCTTCCCGGCGGCCCCTCCAGGACCTAAGTGTCCCCCCCAACCCCCCCGCCTCCTTCTCTCCTGCTCTCAGGCCTTCTCTCCTCTTCCACATTCTCGTCAGGAAAGTGGCTTCTCAGGGGACCGGTACTTTGGGGATTCTGCCCAAAAGCAGTCCTTATCGGTGGAGGGGCTGGATGGCTTGGCTCGTGTATCTCTATTAGCCAAAGGGAAGGGGGAAAAGTTGTAGGCTATGCACTTCCTGGAGCTGCTATTAAACACTGTAATTACCTTTTCGTCCAGAAAGAGCACTTTGCAGCATCGAACGTCCAGTAACTAAGGTCCTCGGAGCAGTCGGTTCCCCTGTGCGGCAAGGATCCCGCCGCTGCTCTCCCTGCGGGAGGAAGCCGGACGCTGCCAGCTACAGTCGGGGCTTGTTCTTCCAGCCGAGCCCCCGCCGAGCCCCCAGCCACGCCGCCGGTCCAGCTCCTAAACTGTTATATGACTTTCTAATTAGTATTGGCCATATTATCTCTAAGGATAAATTCTTACTCCACTTTTGCACTCAGTTCCTATTTCACATCTGTTTCAGAGATGATAGAAAAGTCAAACTTCTGGCCATTTGTAGACAAAGAAGTAGTATTTTTATAAAGTTCTCAATTACAATAATAAACCACACACTTCCAGAATGACCCTTCAAAGGGATTCCATGGAGGAATTGTGGTAAGTTGCAGACCTTGACTGACAGGGCTGTCTCCCGTCCGTGGACGGTCGTCTCGGGCTGGCCGTGGCACTCAGGAGGGACACTCCCGGGGTAGCTGCCCGCCGCCCAGAGCAGGCTGCACTGTTTACCGACGTTCTGCGCTTAAGCCCCGAACCATGCATCCTGTGGTAGCGAGGTGAGAAAGGCCGGTTCGTCCTGAAGGAGAGCCAGAACCAGATGCTGGGTGTGTGATGCGCTGAAGGGCTGTTCTCACCCCACAAGCACTGTATGCAGGGTCGGGGGTTGACAGGGAGGTGGCCACAGCTCCAGAGCGGATGTTGTGAGTGGAGGCAGTAGCTCCACGGCACCTGCGTTCGTGGTCACACTCGTGCTGGGGCTCAGACTCAAAGGTGCTCCGACGCCCACATCCAAGGCGGCCCGTCTTAGAAGATGGCCGTGCTAGACGCTCACCAGTAACCTGTCACTGCGGTAATTATGCTTCATGGTTTTAAGCCTCGTTTTTTCTAGCCTTTCAGTTGGAGTGACATCTATATATCATTTTAAGGAAAACGAAGGCAAAGAGGGATTTCTCTCTGGTTTTCCTGATATTTATACCACTTAATTTGATTAATTTATAGAGATTAATTGGTCTCCAAATCTAACTAACATACTCTTCTGTGTTACATTCTGATTGCTTCCTTCAGAGCCGTTTTCTAGATGCTCCAGCACCGCAAACAGCCTGGACCCAAAGGTCCATCTACAGTTGTTGCTGGTTTGTGCGTACTTCCATGACCTCACAAGTCCAAATACCACACCTGATACTAGGCTGTGAGAATAATTCTGGTCAAATGCTGAGCCCTCAAAGCCTCCTATTTCCCTGGATGAAATGAAGAGTAAGAAGAAACAGAACTTTAGCAACACAGAGTTAGTGACTCTGGGACCTCAGCCGTTTCCCTGTGAAGTCTGCTCCTCCATCCTGAGACCCCAGGATCAGCCACATCCCTGTCCTTCATCCTGGCTCTGCTTCTGCCTGCGGACACTGTGGTGGCCCCGGGGGCAGGCCCCTGCCCTGCTGCACGGGCCGGTGGTTGCAGATTGCTAACCCAGGCCCTCTTTGGATGTTTACTCAGAAAGTGTCAAAATGTTGCTCCTGATAATTTTATAACTTTCTACTCACTTTTTAAAGGACAGAAACACTCTATATTCAAGAGGAAATTTGCATGCAGCCCCTCACTAGGTGTGGCACAAAAACACATCTCCTGAATTCCCTTTTCAGCTCAGGCTGCCCTAAGAGCTGATCATAACCGGCACCAACGGTGTGACTCTCATTCGCAGTGGAGAGCCGTTAAAAGGCTTTCACAGGAATCAAGTGTGTGTGTGTGTGTGTGTGTGTGTATGTTCGTTCCAGGATTTTCATTTCAGTCCCACATATTAGACTTGCAATCAGTACTTGTCGAATGCTGAAGATGGTCTTCAGCTACACTGAATTACACAGAAAGACGTTTAGTCGGGGGTGGGGGGCTAAGGGTGTGAACGCACAGCCGAGATAAAGGTTGTTCTCTCTCTTCTCACAGAGAATAAAACGCCAAGGAAATGCTGCTGCTAATTGGGAATAGCTCTCAGCACATTTCCAGGGCCGGGCGTTCTTCTCCAGCGCATCGTGACCGCCTGGGGACGTGCAGGGCAGAAGGCCTTCCCCGCCTGAGAGGCGGGCCTGCTCCGTCAGGTCAGGGCGCCTCAGCCGGTGTTTCCACGTCCTGACTTCATAGAGCAAGACGTCCACGGCTCCGTCCTCTCGTCTGACTCTGCTCCCTGCCACACGAAGTGATATTTTCTCTTTCATTTTATTGCACATCTGACTTTGGGTTTTCTGAACTATTTTCTCACACGTGTCTTTTCTGTCTGGGGTAAGGGCTGGAGCCTCGCACCCGTAGCTGCACCCTGTGGCCTGCGGTGCCTCGTCTCCAGATGCGGGTCAGTGCCTCTGTTAGTGGCTCTGTGTTCTAGTAAGAACACAGCCCTGAAACGCAGTGTGGCCTCATGGGAAGCACATAGGTTTTGGAGTTGAACAGACATTTGGGTCAGACCCTTACAATGTCACTTCCTGATCCTGGGCCACAGTCAGCTCACCTGGTTTTCCCAAGGTCTGGCTCTGTCCTCTGCAGCAGGAGGCAAGGGCAGCGGCTGGCGCACAGGACAGGGCATCTAAGTCCCTACGTGCTTACCTTCTGCTCTGAGGAACCAAGGGAGGCTGTCTCAGGGTTTGAGAGTCTCTGAGGCACAGGACAGGCAAAATGGGTGGAGTCTATTACCTACACCAGGACGGAGGTGCTTCTAGAAGTTTCCAGCGACAGAACTGTCCTTGGAGTGACTCTGTCCATGAGTATGGCTGAGCTGAGGGAAGCTAAACTGAGCTGGAAAAGCTAAACTCTACTAATGATCTTGGATAATATTCGTCTTAAACTATATGTTTACATTCAATTATTTACAGAAAACTGTTGATGGTGCTCATGATTCAGACACACGCAGGCGTAACTGTGTGTCCGTTCACTGGTGTCCCCAGAAGCAGGTCTGTTTGCTGGAAGAGCATTTGCTCGGAGCGCCAGGGAGTTCGGCACCCCCACTGGGTCATGGCACTGAAGCACAGCCTCAGCCCTGTGGTTTTCCCAGACTTCTGGACTTTTCCCCCTAGAGGTTCTCCGCCTGTTCAGCCAGACTTTGTTGTTTGCTTTTTATTAATTATACATGTTTTGATCTTTCTGTAACTCTTTGCATCGACCACTGCTTCTGCACTCTGGGGACGTGGGGCTTTGCCCAGCCACGCTGCGCGTGCCACAGAACCAACTGCAGCGGCCAACGCCAGTCCACAAGTGACTTCGCGTTAACTCACCCGGCTTCGTGCCTGTTTCTGTTAAGTAACAGTGACACGTGATGTGATGTGCTTGGACGCATCGGGAAGTTTATAGGACGAGGCCGATGTTACTGGAGGGAGGCCCCTGGGACTTGCCTTCCTGCTCCCCTCCAGGCCACAGCAGCACCCAGCTCCCAGACCTGGTGAGCAGAGCTGCTGAAAGCCTGCTGGCCTCCCGTTCCCTGGGCCGTGGCCGCACCTGCCGGCCCCACAGAGAAATGGCGAGCAGGTCGTGCTGCGGAGAGGCCGAGGGTTCACACGTCCAAAGGCACCTCTTCCTCCCCGCAGCTGCATTTAAACCCTCTGTCTTTAGAATTTGTTGAATTTTGTTCTCGAAACTGCCTGCATAAAACTCACTTTATAAAATGACCAAATTATCCTTAATTAGGTTCTGGTAAGAATCTTCCTGTTTAGAGAAATTCAGAAAATTTACGTCTGAGTTTCAACAACGGGAGGGAACATCCCCCTCACAATCGTCCAGCTGCCCAGAGAAGTGCGGCATTTCCTCCACGAAAGCAGAAAAGAGAATGCGACCAGGCCTGTCACTTCCCAGAATCTTTTTTCATTCTTTATATTTTTAGTGTATATTAAAAAGTATAATATTCAGAAGAAAGTCAAACATCAACAGGTAAATCCATATCTATGTCAGAAATACACCATCTATTCAAACAATAGATGTATGATAATGCATCCATTTTTTAAGGGAAAAGATGATGGTTAAGAAATAAATGACATACAGGTGGAGCGATGGACGAAGATCACAGTTATCATTATCTATCCCACAGGACTGTGCATATTTAGGGGTGCCTGGATGGCTCACTAGGTTAAGAATCCTGACTTATTTTTGGCCCAGGTCATGAATTCACAGTTTGTGAATTCAAGCCCCCATCGGACGCTGTGCTAACAGCACAGAGCTCACTTGGGATTTTCTCTCTCTCCTTTTCTCTGCCCCTCCCTCGATGTCTCTCTCTCTCGAAAATAAATAAACATTAAAAAAGAATTTTGCATATTTAATTGTGGTTTTGGTTTTTCTTTTCTTTTTCTTGTGATAAAATACACAACACAAAACTCACCGTCTTCACCATTTCTGAGTGTTCGACTTGGAGGCATGAGACCCATTCACTGTTGCGCAGCCTCCATCCCCAAACTTTTCATCTTGTAAAACAGAAACTCTGTTCCTTTTTAATCCTAACCCCCCCACCCCCCCACCCCGCCCTGGCACCCGCCCTGCCTTCTATCTTTATGACTCTGACAACCAGCCCTTAGTGCCTCGGGTAAGTGAAATCTCCTCTCGGTTCTTAAGAGAGAAGGGAAGAGAAGAAACATTCATTACAGAAGCTTTTCATTTTATCAGAGCCAAAATCAGACTGATTTTCATGATCACAAGGAAACATTTTAAGTCTGATTTTGTAACACTGTATGAGTACATTTCAACATGGCTTTTAAAATAATAATAATAATAACTTTAAAAACCAAGTTTTCACTTTATTTTTAGTTGTCTAAACTTAGCCTGAGCCCTCTGGCTGGTTTTCATAAGCTTGAAAGGAAGCCAGTCTCCTTAGAAAAAGATTTCTTTTTTCTTGGGGAGCTTATGGCTCAGGGGATGGGTAACAGGAGATGGGGACGTTTTGCAGGCTGCACTTGAGCCTGGACATACCTTAGTCTGGAACTTAGGAGAGCCGACTGGTGAACTGAGCACCAGCAGCTGGTCTTGGCCGTGATGGCATGGTGGCTGGTATCTAATCAGCACTAAGTCGTGGTTGGTCAGAGAATGAAGGAGGGAACCACTGAATTCATGAAAGCTGCAAACTGAATGCTGTCCGTGCTCTGAGAAAGCGTCTGACGGCTGCTCGGCGTGCAGGTAAGCAGCTACCCTCAGGACGGCTGGTCCCGGGGAGCGCGAGGCCCCGCCAGTCTCGTCCGGTGCCTGTAGTGGCTGTGACACTTCTGTAGCCGCGTTAAGAGTCAAGCGTATCCTGCATTTCCTCTCTTCTCAGCCACACAGGAAACAAAAATGTGTTTTACTTTGAATAATATCAGAGGGCATGAGGGAATTTTAGAAAGGGAAAATAAAACAAAATTCCAGGGCTCCAAGATTTTAGGACCTGTAACAATCTGGCGAGATGAAATAGATACACCTAAAAACAGTTCGGCCTGATACAGTTTGCTATATCTACGAAGACTGTGAAAGCCCTCTCACTCCATGAAATTTCAGCCAAACAGCACGAATAAATCTAACCTCATCTTTCAGAGCTGTATTTTTGGACAACAGAACACCATAATATTGGAGAGAATCCATAGTAAACTGATTCCACTTAAGGCTTTAGTGAGTGTGTGGTCCTTTACCACGTGCAAAACACACAGTTTGGTTTGCTAGGGTTTGTAATGAAATCAACTCTCTAAATACATTGAACAGAATAGATATCTGTGCGAAAAACATTAATTAATGTTCAGAGAGCATAAATGTCCAGTTGGCTGTTATTCAAAAAGATCTCAGAATCAGCTTATATTGAACAGTCCAATATAAACATGGTGTCTTTTCATCTTTTCTACAATAACTCTTTGTTTTCTGAAGTAACTACCCTCGTAAGCTGCCCTCCATACCGTGTGTGAGCAGCCCACGGAGGGGGCCAGCACTGAGGGGAATCGGCCGAGGCTGGAGATTGCTGACCACCCGAAGCAAGAACAGCAATGTTTTAGAAAAAAAACCACTTCTGCGGCCTTTGCTCTGAAGCTTATAACTGAAACATTAGACTCGATCAGAATCCATATCCCTGAGGAGAAAATTCTCCAGCTCAGGGGGTAACCACCCTGTGGAAAGCTGTAATTTCGAGGGAACGAGTGGTCATCTTCAGCGACACTCGAGAGAAGGGATGTTACATGGAAGGCAGAACCCTGAGCCACTCGGGCATGTGGTTCCAAACAGCATACAAGCTGGGGCCGGGCGTTTAAAGGAGCATATTTCCCAGAGGAAGGGCAAGTCTGGTTTCCCGTCAGCCAGCTTGAGGGCTTCGTCCCAGAAGCCGGAGAGGGTGTGCACAGTCAGATGAAGGATGATTGAGAGTGTAGAAGTGTTCAGAGGGCAGTGTAAGTGAAGGCCAGCTGGAGGGTGTGTGTGGATGGACAGGAGTGCGCGTGTACACGGCGCAAGTGAGTGAGACACGGACATAATCGGGATGTCACGGGATCAATATTTCACCTCATTTGTTTTCATGGGCAAATGTTTCCAGTTTACATATTTCTTTATGTTCCTTAAAGGTAATTTGTTTCTGTCCTGCTTTTTACTTGTTGAGGCCCAAAGGCATATCTTGCAGCCAATGGTGGCTTTCCAACCTCACATGCACCTGCAGTCACCACTGCAAAGATTATGGGAAAGTAACAGCCAGAAGTTTTAGATGATGCATCATGTCTTGCTTAATAATTTTGTGAGCCATCCTTCCCTGCAGGCCATGCCGATCTTCTCTGTGTCGTTCCAACTCTATGTGCTGCCAAAGCGAGCACTTGTTCGATGCTTTGAGACTGGTCTGTATGTGGGCCGCTGCCCATGCATTGTGTACTAGAGCTACATGCCGCTCTGGTGCGCACCCCTCACAGAATGGGCCCGCGACGGCTGTCCGCCACCATACTGAACCCGTTCCGACCTGAGGCGTGGGAACACTGTCATCTACTAGCACAGCCTGGGTGGCTGAACTGACAATGGTAACATTCCTTTATGACTTGGAGGCAGTCACTGAAATTCCTGGTCTGCTTTGTGGTTGCAAAAAAAGGAGACTCTCCATCATCTGTTTGTCAGAAATGCAAGAATGCACATCGGCTGAGCCACATACTTGCTGTCTAGGTTAAAAAAATGTAGTGGTCTTACTCATTTCTGTTATTCAACATAGTAATAAAAATATATTAGATGAGTGTTGATAGGATACTTACCTGAGCACAAGCTTCCCCAGAATGGCAGAAAACATTTAGCAACTTGGCAAACAGCATTTTCTGTCTTGCACAGAAGTGTATCAAGGAGGTAGAGCAACGCTTACAAAATGCCAGCTTGGACGTCTGAAGTCCACCTCAACCCAAACTATTTACGCCGGAGCCCATGATCTTTACCTCTTCTCAGGGGTCCCCGACTTTCCTCTCCACAGACTTCCCTGCCCCTGTGAGTTCCTACCCCATCTCCAGTCACACTCCACCCTCTGCCTTAATCCCATCACCGGTTTTCCACCTAAATATCCCTTGACATCGTTCCTTTTTCTACACCCCCACCCCCACACCCCCATCACGTCTTGCCTATATCTTCTGAGTGGCTTCCAAAAAAAAATATTCCCACACCATTTTGCCCTCCACCCCAGTCCGAACATCTCTCTGCTTCAGCCAGCATGACTTTTTTTTTTTTTTTAACATAAACTTGAGTATGTTCTATCTCAGCTTCACCCCCATCAATGGCTTCCTTTTTTTTTTTTTTTTTGACCGAGCTTAAAATCCTCAGTGTGGATGGCTTCGGCTCGCCCGGGAGACCGGACAGGGGGCACTCCTCGGGGCAGATGCGGCATCGCCAGCAGAGTCTGCGTTACCCTCTCGCAACAGCGATAGCACCAGGGGCGTGGGGCACCAAGGTGCCTTTCTACTCTGTGCCATACGCCGGTCACGAGCCCGCCAAGGCCCCACCCTGTCCTGTGCTGAGCACACAAGCTGAAGGTCTGGTCCCACATGGGATGTCACCACCTTTGTGGGGTGGCATTAGGAAGGATGGTGGACCATGAGCCGACTCTTCAGGATTCTGTTCAAAAGGGACGCAGGCCAAGTCTGACCCCCACAGAGCAGGAATACAACTTCCACAGGGTGGGGGGTTTGGTGGTGATACCAGACACCACGTTTTCTAACTACTTTACCTTTCAATCCAAGCTGCTCCACTCAAGAGCAGAAATGAAGCCTCAACGTATGAAATAACTGAAGTCCAGACTGATTCTTCGCAGGGTGGTCTTTGCCAGATAATGGAACGGGGACCCACGGGGCGCACTGCCATGGCAGCAGTTCTTGGTCAGGAGCCTCAGGCTACAGGCACGCCCCCGCATCTGGTCATGGTCCACAGGAAGATGGACACCCCCCGGGCCACAGCAGAAAGTACCCAGAACATGCTGGATCTACCAGACAGGTCCACGCAGGGTTGAGGGCTGATGTCTGACACACATCTGCCCCTGTCTGTGGCTTGCTCTTCAGACTCGTAGATGACAGAACATCGTGGAATCACCTTCTTCAACACCTGAATCCAACGTTAACATTTTAAGTACTCATCTGCACATGCAGATAGCAATAAAAACTATTAGATGAGTGCATAAATGTGCTTTATATGGGAAAAATTCTCAAAACCTTTTTAAATAACGTAATGTCTTTTTATTTTTATGTTAATATATAAACATGGCCAACAGAAAAAGTCAAATGTAGGGCTCATACAGAAACACAGCACTCCTGTGAACCACTGCTGCCTATTCTAATGAACGACTTTCCAGAAGCAATGATCTTCAATATTTAAGCTCTTCCTTGTAATATTTACCTCAATATTTTAAGTCAGATGTTTTAAAGTAATTTCTTGCAATATTCTTATGATGAGTCCTGGTGTGGTGACTTGTTCCTTCTTTGTCTCGAAAACCCGGCAGATCCTTTCAGTGTGGAAAGTCCTGTCCTTAACTTCCAGACATTTGTCTTACATTAGTCCTTTGATGCATAATTTCTTTTTTCTATTTTTGAACTCCTATTAGCAGAATATTGTAGCTTCTGAAAAGAACCTTTTACTTGTCATTCCGGGCTCCCGTAACCCGTTACTGTGACCAGGAGCCCTGAGCTACAAGACCTTCCTCTCTCAGCTCCAGAGACTCCAAGTCCAAGACCAGGTGAAGCATCTTGGTGTCGGGCGTGAAGCGGCTTGGGACCTGCTGACGGCTGTTTTCTCGTGGCAGAGAGCAGAGTGCTCGCCCACATCTGCCCCGTCCCCGGGGCACTGACCCGCTGCGAGGGCCGCAGGCCGCGTGGCCCCAGAGCCCCCACCCCCGAACATCAACACGCAGGCGGCAGGATTCATTCCAACATGTGAATTTTGAGGGGACACAAGCCTGTAGTCCATGCAGGCACCTGAACATCATGTGTATGAGTGTGTGTGTGTTTACAAGTTTTCTAAGTCCTTGTTCTTTCTTCTACTTTCTGGGAAATGTCTTCAGTTTTTGCTGTAACACTTCTATGTTACTCTGCCTTCTGCTGCCTTCTGTGTTTCATCTCAGAGGCTTTCTCTGAGTATCACTTTTAGAGCGTCACTTTTCCCCTTCTGAGCGCAATGCATTCTCTTATCGCTGTGAGGGTCATAGTTTTGTTTCGTTTTGTTTTGTTTTGTTTTGTTTTGTTTTGAAGTTTCTTCTGATCTGAGGGTTCTGGGAAAATGCCAACAACACTGGCAAAGTCTTAGAGTCTCTCCTAATCCCACGTCAGAGCAGACAGCTCACCCGACAGCAACACCGACACCCGCAGACAGTCCTTTGACAAAAGCAAAGCAGCAAAGTGTCCTGCGGACCTCGAACCTCGCAGACAAGTGGGGCCCGGCCTCCAGCAGCCAGGGACCCCAAGCGCCGGCCGTAGTGAGGGGTTCCCCTTCACAGCTCTGTCTCCTCTGCATTTATCACCGTTCTTCACCCGTGCGTGTACTGTTCTCAATCTTTCCTTCCAACTTTATCTTCTGGGTGTCCCATTTCCTTTAGGAAATTGCAGTTATTTAAAAACAAAGCTGCTCAAAAACCGTGTGCAGCTTGTAGATGGCAGTGTAATGACGGGGGCCTGATCCTTAGGTGAGCTGCACCAACTCCTCCCAAGGGCTTCCCTTGTTCTCGGAGGGATCCTCTAAGGGTGGCTGGGTGGCCTCGTCAGTTAAGTGTCCAACTTCAGCTCAGGTCATGATCTCATAGCTCGTGGGTTCAAGCCCCATGCCGGGCTCTGTGCCGACAGCTCGGAACCTGGAGCCTGCGCCAGTTTCTGTGTCTCCCTCTCCCTCTCTCTCTGCTCTTCCCCTGCTCGTGCTCTGTCTCTTTCTCTCTCTCAAAAATAAATAAAACATTGAAAACCATATATATGTATATAAAGGAGTGACCCTTTAACCTCCTGCCTACAAGGTAAACACCGGGCGGCAAGCAGTCTCGGGAGGAAATGAGTGAGGAATGGGCCACTGATGATGCTCCTTCCCTGTTTTCTCAGGGCTTCCTTGCCTTTGTGTGTCCTTGGGGCTCTAAGACCAGAGCTATTTGGCTTCCTCCAGACAGCAGCCTCCGGCTCCTGCAAGGATGGTAGAAGGGCATCTTCTGCCCTGGCCCCGTGAAGCTGGAGACAGTGGCTCTGAAGATCATCTGCCACCGACACAGACACTCAGCCAGTCTGTGCTCCCGATTCCACAGGTGCTTAGGGCCCCCCAGACCCAGTGCCCTGACTACTCCTTCTCTTCCTACTCTGTGGCCACTTGCCTCTAAACCTCCTCAGACACCACTGTCCCGCAGCCTCAAACTCTCTTATCTGGTGTCACCTCTGATGTTTTTTTCCCTTAGCTTTATGGGCTTTTACTAAACCTGCTTTTCTTGGGTTCAGAAGCATCAGAGGCTAAAACACATGCCCCGTCTTTCATATAAAACATGTCTGCCTCTAGTTTATTTTTTAAGCACATGATTTTTTTAAGTGCATTCATTTGTTCCTGGTACTAAAGTATGGCGTTTACTTTCTTTTTTGACATTTTAAAAAGAGGCGATCACAAAGCCCAGAAGCAGGACTTTAGTGCGGTTCACACTCAGAGTCACACTCACAGAGGAGCACTCGTGGGCCCGGTCCCTCCCTGTGCCTTCAGCATACTCGTGCGCGTGCCCACACTTAACACCTTGTGCTTCAGTTGTGGCTGTGAGTCCCTGAGGTTAATTCTAGAAACACAGTGTTTAATTTAGGTTGATAGTGTCTCGAAGGCCCCAGGAACATAAGAATGATGAGCAAAGGTAAGGAGAGGAGAGGGCGGCGGGAGCCCTGGGCTTCCCACATGTCCTGAGGCTTTGCAGACGTCCATGCAATTCTGCAGTAGTCAACATGGGAAATGAGTTATAAAACAATTGTCAAAAATAATCTTAATGCCACATGTCCACACATGCACGCCATCTAACCAGCCTGATCTAGAAATTATCTATGCCTTGGTAACTGATAAGTCAGACAATTGTGACAAGATGGTAAACTCCACACCTACTTTGAGAAGTCGTCTCCAGATCGCCCCCAATCTCATCTGGAAGAACATACTCTGCTGCAAAACAGCATCCCAGCCTCCACTTCTTATGGATGTTCAATGAAAGCAAAAATCCCACCACGCATTTCTGTAGCACGCATACCCGGGGGCCTGGCCCTCCACTCTCAGACCACCTCAGCCTCCTTGTTCTCCTGGTCACCAACTCTGCCTCAGTTGCCCAAACTGCTCAGGGAAGAGAACCAGCATGAAGAAGTCAAGCAAATCATCCAATGTGACGAAGCTGGGAAGGGTCGAGGGCAGGATTTGAACCCAAGTCTATGCAGTACCAAAACCTGTGTTCTTTCCACTGCACCATGACTGCACATTGTTTTATTCAATTTGTTTTAATTATTGACAGAAGGACCCACACTGTCAACCCAGCTGGTGGCTCTTTCAAAAGGAATCATTTCACAGCAAACAGCGGCAGAAGTCTGAAGCCACGGGGAGTGCTGGCTTCTCTGAGACCCAGGAGGAGACCTCAGAAAGCGGTCCCCCATGGCCTGTGCTGAAGAAAACAGATCCACATCTTTGTTCCTTCACTATTTTGAACAAAGTCAAAAAAGATATGTTTAAGAATGCCGCAAGACTGAGACTCTTAGAAACAGCTCCACGTGTCATTTGTATTATCCTTGTTAAACCTGCCTTCTGTATCTGTAAAGCAATGCTCATCAGATTACTAATTTGGTATGTGAAACGAGTCATTTATCCCCATGTATTTTATCTTGATTTTGAAAAGTTGCCATTTATCGTCCCGGGTCACGAGGTTCAGTGTGAAGCTGGACTCAGCTGCTTTGGAGCACACCCACTGTACACTCTGCAAGGACTGTGTCCAGCGGTTCACGCGCCAGAGCCCCCCAGAGACCAGCACAGTGCAGGAGGGGACATCCTGAGAGCCTGGGATTTAGGTGGCTTGGGTCTGTGTCCAGGCTGAGCCTGCAGGAGCCGCGGAGGCGGGAAAGCTCTCAGGTCCAGAAATGTGGCAGGGAAAGAAAACACAGAGGAGCTTCTACCAAGAAGAACCCCCATGCCGTGACTGCTTCCTGCTCACCTTATAGCCTCCGCCCTTCTTCCCTGTTAGGAGTCACCCATATTACTGGGACTAGCCATCTGCTCAGCTAAAAACCATATTCCTCAGCCTCCCTTGCATCCAAGGTGGTTATTTTGTTAGTCTCTGGTCAGCGAGACCTCAGATGGAAGAATTTGGCTTCTTGAAAGGGTTCCAGGAAGCTATCTAAAGCCTGTTTGCCACCCTCCTCCCTCCTTCCTCCTGACAGGAAGCAGATGCAATGGCTAGGGTTAGCAGCCATCTTGTGACCTTGAGGATAGAATCCAAAATAAGAATGGGGCCTGGGGCCCGGCCAGCAGCCCACGACTGCCCTCTCCTGGCTCTCCTCCGTGAGGGGATAACCCTTGGTGCCTAAGTCCCCGTTGGTTTGGGCCTTCGGCTATTACCGGGGAACCTGGAGTTACAGTGATACTTCGTAAAGGTAAGCTGGTATTTGAGTAGCATGGCACCCATTATGCCATGAAAATCAATATTAGGAAGAGGGAATCTTGTCGAGGCCAGACTCAAAGACTCTCAAAGAACCGAGTTTACATCCTCTACTGGCTGCAGAGACTGGAGCCACAGCCCCCGTGTGGGTGACGGTGCTTGGGGTGACAGTGGCCCAGAGGCAGCGAGATGGGTGGGGAGGGAAGTGGGAGTGAGGTCAGGGGAGAAGATGCCCCCACGCGCCCGTCGCGGGGTAGTGGCCAGCTTCCAGGCCAGCTGTGCTCTCTCCCGCCAAAGGACCAAACACAGATGTCTTCCCGGCTGCTGGGCGTGCTGTCAGAGTAACAGTAACGTATACTGGGTTCAAACATATGAAATGGTTGATAGTTGACTTTTTCATGCCCAAAATATGAATTTCATAATATTAAACTCTGTGTTTTTGACATTATTTTAGCATTTTTACTGTTAAATAAAATTTCTTTTCGTTTGTTCCCGCTCCCATATTTTATGTTGTTTATATTAATTACTAAATATTTATTTTCCAAATTATCAATTCTGATTTTTATTTTTTAAATTTGTGTTAATATATTTATCTCTAATATAACTTACTCCCTTGTATAAGTAATCACTTTTATGAATTTTGTGTTTCTGAAATGCTTGTTCTCCAGCTCTGTCTCACCTTTGTTGGGTCCCTTCATGTTGTTCCTTCTGTCCCTGGCCGCCCAGCGGGTCCGCAGGGTCCGCGGGGCGCTCCGCCGGCCCCCACACGCGCCCCTTCCACGCCCCGCGGTCATCGCGCTCGGTCCGAAAGAAAAATGCCGTCTCAACACGGGAAAGCGGGCCCGTGAGCTCCTCCCTCCGGGGATGAAGGCGCGGCAGCGGCGGGTCCGCCCTGAGGCCTGCGCCCCCCCCCGGGGCTGAGCCCGGCCTCCGCGGGGCAGAGCAGTGCGGGGAGCGCAGCGGCCTTGCGGCTCCGCCCGGCCCGACCCTCCTACTTGCAAAGCAAGCTGGCGACAGCGCTTCTTCTGTAAACTTTACTGTGAGCTTACTTCTTAATGCTGTGAGGGCCAAGCAAAATGTGTCTGTGACACATGAAACGGTGCTGGGCATCCCTCCTCATCAGGGAAATACAAATCAGGGCGACGCTGAGATACCACCTCACGCCGGTCAGAGTGGCTGAAGTGAGCAAATCTNTGAGCACTGAGTGTTATGTGGAAACTAATTTGACAATAAACTATTTGTAAAGAAAAAAAAAAAAACTGAAACAGTGTTTCCCAGCAGATAGCAGAATTGTACTGTGAGAAGGAATCACACGTTTCAGTGCTTAACTCTGCAAACTCCTGTGCTCAGCAACTACAGGAGAGAAATGGGATGGTCTGCACCAAATCCCTCAGGGCCTGGCAGGCTAGGAGCCTGGTACACTTCATTCAAATACTAAGTCAGTAAAAAAGAAAGGGTCATGGGGGTGCCTGGGTGGCTTAGTCGGTTAAGTGTCCGACTTTCGCTTAGGTCATGATCTCGCGGTTCCTGGGTTTGAGCCCCGCGTTGGGCTCTGTGCTGACTGCCAGCTCAGAGACTAGAGCCTGTTTCAGAGTCTGTGACTCCCTCTCTCTCTGACCCTCCCCTGCTCACGATGTCTCTCTCTCTCTCTCCTAGAAATAAATAAAACATTAAAAAAAAAGAAAAGGGTCATGAATGAGCAGGTTGATGTCTGCATATGGAAGTTATAACATGTGAATATCCCACAAGTTATAAGAAGAAGTCTCCAGAATATCTAAATGTTTCTGTCTTGATCTTTGGTTCTCCAACATTTGGCAAAATAGCATCTTCCACATGGAGTGGCCATAAGAATCCAACAACACTACCTAACACTGGTGCCTGGCGGAGGGGAAAATACTTTCAGCTGCCTTACTCCTCCAGCCCATTATTATATTCCATTTCTTCCAGTGTGTCCCATAGTTTGTGCTAGAACAGTCTGAAGTCGATTCCTCTAAAATGGAGAGTTTTCTAAAGACTCAGATTATTTTATCTATACAGGAGGAAAAATACAGGAGGTGAACACAGGGAAAAAAGATGCCAAAATGTCTGATATCACAACCTTATATATTACAGCCTTGAAAATATGAATTATAGGAATTGTGCAATGTTGAAAGCATTTTTAGAATTATTGATCATATTCGTCAGAAAGTCTTCCTTTTTATTGTGTTAAGTATATCTAACATCAAGTTTACCATTCTAACCACTTGTCCGTTCGTTGCCTGACAGTAAGTCCATTCATGTTGTTGTGCGGCCATCCCCACTGAACATCCACAGAACTTTCTCATGTTCTTAGATTGAAACTCTGTGCACGTTAGACACTAACTCCCCATTCTTCCTCCTCCCAGCCCCTGGTCTATTTTACAATCAACGTTTTATTTTCTGTCTCTATGGATTTGACCACCCGAGGTACCTCAGGTAAGTGGAATTATGCAATTTTGTCTGTGACTGGCTTATTTCACTAAGCATAATGTCCACATGGTTAATCCATGTTGTAGCAAGTGTCAGAATTTCCTTCCTTTTAAAGACTGATAATTGTCCCATTGTATTTATGTATCACATTGTGTGTATCCATTTATACATTGATGAACATTTGCATTGTTTCCATGTTTTATTGATATGAATAATGCTACTATGAATATGGTGTGCAAATATCTGCTTGAGTCTCTGCTTTCAGTTCTTTCTTTGGGTAGCCAGAAGTAGAATTACTGGATGATACAATAATTCCATATTTAGTTTTTTAAAGAAACTCCATACTATTTTCCATTTTACATACATAAGAATTACATAAGAATTCCATTTTCTCTACATCCTTGTCAATTGTTGTTATTTTCTGTTTATTCAGTAAGAGTCATCATAATGGGTATGGAGGGGTATCTCACTGTGGCTTTGATTTGAGTTTCCCTAATGGTTAGTGATGTTGCAAATCTTTTCATGTGTTTGTTGGCTATCTGTATAATATAAACAGATATTTTTATATTTTTTATATTATATAAACTACTCAAGTCTACTAAAGTCTTTTGCCCATTTTTAAAATTGATTTGTTTGGTTTTATTATTGTTGTTGAGCTGTAGGAATTCTTTTTGCATTCTGGATACTAATCTCTCTTTTTTTTTTTTTTTTTTCTGGGAGAGAGAGAGACCATGAGCAGG
>NW_027529191.1:232863-272349 GCF_008692635.1 Crocuta crocuta | reverse complement strand
GAGAGAGAGAGAGCGTGAGCAGGGGAGGGTCAGAGAGAGAGGGATACAGACTCAGAAACAGGCTCCAGGCTCTGAGCTGGCAGTCAGCACAGAGCCCGACGCGGGGCTCGAACCCACGAACCGCGAGATCATGACCTAAGCAAAAGTCGGACGCTTAACCGACTAAGCCACCCAGGCGCCCCCTGGATACTAATCTCTTATCAGGCACATGATCTACAAACATTTCTCCCATTGTGTCAGCTGTCTTTTCACTCTGTTGGTAGTGTCCTTTGACGTACAAAAGTTTTCAATTTTAATGAAGTTCAATTTATCTATTTTCCTTTCTCTGCCTTTGCTTTTGGTGTAATATCCAAGAAATCATTGAAAATCCAGTATGAAGCTTCCCCTCTGTTTTTATTCTAAGAGTTTTATAGTTATTACATTTAGGTCTTTGATCCATATTGAGTTAATTTTTGTATATGATGTGAGGTAAGGATCCAACTTCATTCTTTTGCATGTAGCTGTCCAGTTTTCCCAACACAATTTGTTGAAAAGATTGTCCAGAATGTCCTCATTTAAAAAAAAAAAATCTTAAAAGGAAACGTTGTCAACATTTTTCAATTTAAGCACTAATTTTTATATTAAAATACAAAAATCTTTGCCATTTTTTGAGCACTTACTCCATCCATGCAGGTAGCATACTAGAGCATTTGCATGCATTATCTGTAACACTCTAAAGAGCCCTGTGAGATTTACACTTTTAACAAATGTCTATTCAATG
Organism: Crocuta crocuta; assembly: GCF_008692635.1. Taxonomy (NCBI): domain Eukaryota; kingdom Metazoa; phylum Chordata; class Mammalia; order Carnivora; family Hyaenidae; genus Crocuta; species Crocuta crocuta. The sequence goes on along the minus strand of NW_027529191.1, from coordinate 271,589 downwards.
TCCAATATACCCACTATTTTTCTAAGCATTGAATTTAGCAGTAAAAAAAAAAAAGAAAAGCAAATGAAAATCGCTGGTTTCATAAAGAGGAATTCTAGTGGAGTAGACATATAATAAGCAGACAAAAATTCCTGTGTAGAATTTACAGGTAATTGGTATGCTGAACAAAGTAAACTAAAAAAAAGGTATAGGGTTTACTGAGATAATGAAGGGCTGCAATTTTAAATACAAGGACCAAGACTTGTGAGGAAGATGACTTTGAGTGAAATTTGTAAGGAGCTGAGCCCAGGGACAGGAGAAGAAAGGGGATTCCACCTTCCAGCATCACTCATGCAAAGAGCCTAGGGAGGCCAATCACACTCATAGTGCCTTTGGTAACAACATATCACAGAGGGGGGTGGAATCCTGGTCAGCCCCCAAACCTTTGCTTTTTACCACTACATCACCCCTATCGGTCCATCCAATGGGAATATTGTGAGTTTTTCAGGATGTTGGTTAAGTCAATGTGCTCACTGATGACAGAGGGAAGGAATAACTATTTTCCAGCAACAAAAACAGCAGATACCACTATTCCTTCTGCCTAGAGTGGCCCTGTGATCTGCTTTCCCTGGACAGCCTGCATTCACCCTTCCTGGGCTGGGTCCTCGGAGAGGCCTCGACGTCTCCTACCACTTCCGTCAGAACTCACTATCATGGACTGACCCCGCCTCCTTCTTTAACATCTTCCTCTGTCCAGAGATTGTAAATGCCACAGGGGCAGACTCCAGACTCCAACATGTTCCCACTGTGTATCCAATGCCTGCCACTGGCCCAGGGACACACGGATAATCTAGAATAATTACAGAATTTAATAACGTGCACAGAAATACATGCCAGTGAGGTAAGTCAATGTAATGAAACCCTGTTGAAATATTAATATGTGGGTGTCTATTCCATGGGATCACGGTCGTTCACCTATCAGAGTTTTATCTCATGCTGTTGCCGTACAGCAAATTGTGAGACCCACCAGGTCAGGAAAGTGCTTTCTTCTTATCTCGGATCGCTTTTTCTGGCGTGGTGCCTGGAGAATGCGGCACTCATAACGAACGCTTAGTGAAAGCAACATCAGGGACAGGGTTTAGGTAACTTATGTGCATCTTTAGAGTAGTAAGCCACATTTCAAATTTTACTGCAGCTGATGTGACATATCTTCTCAACAATCAAGTCTTTTATGTTTATACTGTAGATATGCTATAAAAATATAATGTGGATTGTTTTAGAAAGAGGTAGAAAGGAGCCTGCTTCATTAAATGCTTCTCTCACCAACCACTGAGTAGATGAAGTAGCTTAGTGTAGACAAAGGTGATCTGCTGGCCCAGGTGACCCTGCTCCATACATGGGGGTGGTTAGGGCTCACCTCTTCAGGCCTCAGGTCACATCTCACATGTGGAGACAGTCTGGCTGAACATCTCAAATTTTGGATGGTCCCTGAAACTCATTCCAGCTCAGAATTTCTATACTTCTAATTATACTATTCTTTAAGATTCTTGGGAATATTGTCATTTGAAATATGATATTGGTAATGTCCCAAGCCAGCAAATACTCATGAAAGATCCCCCCACTTCCATGTGGACCATATGGATTTAAAATCTCTTTCAAGTGCAGTATTTGGATTTTGGAACAAATACAACATTCTTTTTTGGAACTAAAGCACTTTCATTATATGTACTTTGAGCATTTGTAGGCAAAAAATATATGTACTTTTAAAAATGAAATGGTCTTCAGGCCTATTGAAGCTTTGTAGCTACATCAAGGATAAATTCAAAGGCATCAGTTGTGCAGTGAAATGTCAGACAACTAACATCATCAAAGGCAGGAAGAGCCACATCACAGTTCAACAGCACAGGCCTCAGTTTGTCAGCCTCGGCACTACTGACATTTGGGACTGGATGGTTCTTCATTGTGAGGACTGTTCTGTGCATTGTAGGATCTTAGGAACAGCCCTGGCCTCCACCCTCCCCCAAGGTGTGACCACCAAAATGTCAGTGCAGAAATCGCCCGTGGGTGGGAACCCCTAGTGTACATGGAATGACCCCAGGACACCTGACACTGGAGAGAAGCCCCCCACTCAGCCTCCCACGAGCTCACAAAAATGAGCATAATATATCCCCCAGGAACAGTAAAAAGACCATTCACAGTCACAGACTGATAGTGAAATACTTCAGTACCCGTCTCCCAAGGACCGAGCCACACCCATGTGAATAAATCAATTGCAGATTTAATTAAATGTCCAGAGATGTTGATATATTTGTCAAATGTCACAGTTACAATTATTTGCATAATCTATGGAAATTCTCATGGTCTCTCTGTATTATAAAATAAACCCCACATTTTAGGCTTCTAAAATTGGAACAACTAAAGCACTTTGTTTAGATGACTAAAATTTAGTGAAATGTACAAAAGTCTTTCTCTTATCCTTTGGAAATTAAAAATGTCACTGTTCCTACACACTCAAATCTCTATGCACTAAAATATTTAAAGGGTTTAAGTTCAGTCATATAAATTGAAATTTGGCAAGTAATCTCATATCAACACGCTGTGCTAAATATAAATAGAATTTTGACAGAATCACGTTATCTTCCTCCTCCAAGTTGCCCTGCCCCTATGCAAGTTAAAAGGGGTGTGGACGGACACAGTGAGCAGAAGAAGCAGGGTGGGAGGGGTGTGGACAGAGACAGTGAGCACAAGCAGGATGGGACACCTCTGGGTAACCTAAACGCAGCTCCAGCACCTCCCAATGTCCCCCAACATATCTCCCTTCTCCCCATGAAGCCATAAAGAGGCTGCAAATGCACCACGCCCCACGCCAAGACAGACTTCCCACGTGAGCTTGGCCTGTGCAGAAACTTCTCTTACTAGATGGTAGAGGAAGTTTGAGTGAAAAAGTGTGCCCAGGCTCAGCTTCGTTAGACTCTGGAGTCCCTCCACAAGAGAAGAAAGCAACTTTGAAGCTCTTGCAAAATCTCCCCCTGCATTAGGAACGCAGAGAAGTACTATCCAGAAACTTCTCCCCGTCATTCTACAATATTTACAGGGCTCTTCGGGCTGCTGCTAGCTTCCTCGCCCACACAGGACTTCTTGGGCTATTCACAGGCAGCTATCTCAAGCAAAACTTTGCATCTTCACGAAATTGGTTGTTAAAGCCACAAGGGTAGAGTTGGCAACATGAAGTTGACCCCTGGGAGGTATAATTGTCACAGAAAAGCTTTGTAAAGGGGCAGAGAAAAATCTTGGTAACAGAGCATGCAGGAAACTGCTAGCAAGAGTTGAATAATCATTCATAAACATGCTCTGGGATGTGAAGGGAAAACTGAGAAGAAAATCATGGGAGTGAAATGGTATTTTTGGAGAACAGAAGAGAGAGGACTTTATAAAGATCACTAGTGATACAAAGAAAGCTAGCAAGAACATAGAAACGCAATAGGAAAAAATTATATAAGACAACTTTCCTGAGCTGAAAAGCAGCATATACAGTGATTCCAGAAAAAAAACAACCCATCAATAGTGACAACAGATACAGGTGTGTGGACAACAAGAATAAAGAAAAAACCTAAATTTTACTAGTTACAGGATGAGAGGGTATTTGCCTTCTCAGGAACCAAAATATAATTTTCTTTTGATGGGGTTTTGGGGTGATAGTGGAGGGTTTGAGCTGATAGCCAAGAAAGAATTCTTGAAGTCATCTTTGGTGCAAAAAGATGGTTTTATTAAAGTACGGGGAAAGGACCCAGGGGCAGAAAAGGCTGCATTGGAGTCGTGATGGGTAACTGATGATATACCCTCATGTTGGGAGGGGGTTAGGGGTAGAGTAAGTCTCTAAGGTATTTTAGAAGCAAGGTTTCCAAGACCTTGAGGGACTAGGTTAGGAAAATGCCATTTATTGCTGTTTAGTAAAACCTCAGTCATGGGACCCTTCAGATGTATCAGGGGCCATAAACTTGAAATATAATTACCACCAAATATCTTGGGGCAGTTGAGATAAAAGAAATCTCCAAAGGAATTTTTACCTTAAAGTAGACTTACAGGATCCTTGAGGTTGGGAATGATGTTAAGCTAAGATTCCCTTTTGCCCCCAGCAAAGTGTCATCCTCAAGGCAGCTGAACTCTTGGAGGGAGGTCACTCGGCCGGTCTCAAGGACTTGTCCTTAGGCTCTAGGCAGTAAGGGAATTTAATTTTTCATTCCCCTTAGTTTTGCGCATCACCATGGCAAGCACTTAAACCCCTTTCCTTTGTTCTTGGGTAACCAGGAGTGTCTGAGGAATATCACACATATTCCAGGGGGTTGGGGAGCATTAGCCTGTACTTTGCCCTCAGCTTGCCCCAGGCTCCCTCATCACTTTGAAACCTTAAATGTCAAGATATAATGGAATAAGGCCTACTGATGTCTGAAAGAGAACATATTAAACATCATATTAAAACATGATGTTTTAATCATCAAGCTGTGTTTGATCTAATAAATAGAAATAGAAGAGTTCAAAACAATCTCACTCATGGAACCGTCCTGAAAAATCTCTCCAGAGAGTAATTCCAATCCAGCATGACATGAATCAAAATTAAGAGTTCAAGAACGGAAACATTATGAGATCACAAGACTACCACTAAGTATGGATGCCACATCTAAAGTTTTTAAAATGTTTTTACTTATTTTTGAGAGAGAGGTAGAGACAGCATGAGCAGGGGAGGGTCAGAAAGAGAGGAAGACATAGAATCCAAAGACAGGCTCCAGGCTCTGAGCTAGCTGTCAGCACAGAGCGCGACGCGGGGTTCAAACCCATGAACCGTGAGATCATGACCTGAGGTGAAGTTGGACGCTCAACCGACTGAGCCGCCCAGGCGCCCCTGGATGCCACATCTAAACACAGATGTGTCTAAAGAAATCTTTTTACAAAAATAGACTCATATCAAAAATGTTTTTCAATCACAAGATATAGAATGTGAAATACAGTGATGTATGTGACGGACGGAACTGTGTACCCCTCAGATCTATAAGTTGAAGTCCTAACTTCCAACATGATTGGATTTAGAGAGGGCCTTTCAGGAGCTAATTCAGGTTAAATGAGATCATAGAGTATGACCCTACCCCCAGAGGGCTGCTGTCTCGACAGGAACAAGAAGAGCCCAAGGAAGCACTCACCAAGGCCAAATCTATGAGGACACAGCAACCAGGCAGCCATCTGCTCACCAAGACCATGGAGGTCACCCAAAGCCAGCCCTGCCCCCACCTTGACCTCAGACGTCTAGCCTCCAGATTCTAGAGAAACACACATCTGTGTGCGAGCCACCAAGGCTAGGGCATTTTGTTAGGGTTGCCCCAGCAGACTAATACAATGTACCATAAAGTGATTCTTAATTTTAAACATAGATTTTAAGAATAGAATGTTGTCAAGTTGAACGTGACATGTAGAGGAACATAGGCCGATTTTAATAAAAATAACCAGTAGTATAATTACACAGGCAATACATAGCATCTAAGATGCTGGTCAATAATGTTTTATTATTAACTTTAAGAAGTGGAAATAAAGCTAGCGTGTAATTAATAAATTATGGGACAAAGTAAGGACCGCAGTCAGAAACAAAGACAAAGAACCAGAAACCAGAGAAATAACCTAAGTTATACACTTTAAATGTTAATTCTTTAAAATAAGTAATAAATAATTATTTTATAAGAATATTCAAGAAATAAAAGAAAATGTAAAATCACAACATTAAAAACACAGTTATGAAGAAGAATATTTTCTATTTTAGAGATATAACCCATATATAATGTATTTACTAATTTAATACTGGGTGTCTTTTTTGTTTTTGTTTTTGTTTTTGTTTGTTTTTCCAAATAGTTTATTGTCAAGTTGGTTTCCGTATAATACTGGGTGTCTTAATATAAGGGTACATTTTGACCAAGTAGTGTTTATATTAAAAAATGCAAGGATAGTTTAATACTAATATATGCATTATCAAAATTAATCACACCCCTTAGTCAAAGTAAAACATAATTTTTATAAATTATAAAACTGCTTATAATAAAATCCATCATCTTTTAACAGGGGAAAAATCTATTTATACAAAAATTGGGTTTAAAACAAATCAATTACAAACCGTCATCAAAAACCTTAATTCAGACTAATACAAGAAATTCATTCTTAAAAAATGAGTCAGCAAGGGTGCTTATTCTTAAAGTCAATAATAAACAAGGATGCTCAATGTTTTCACAATTACTTAGTATAAACAATAACTACAATGAAAAGTGTATTCTAGACTCTGAGCCAAGGTATGACAAAGAATAACTAATCCTTACATCAACCTGTGAAGGTGACTTTATTTTCCCAGTTTAATGACAACAAAGTGGATGCTTTCACAGGGATGTAACTTGGTGAGAGTCCCTCAAATATGAAGAGTAGAGCTGCATTTGAACTTTGTCTGTGTGAGTCTACTACTTTTCACCACTTGTCACTGATTTTCTTGCTCTGGATATCTGATTAAATAAGACAAGACAAGACAAGATAAGGCATGATGGGCATGGAGGAGGGCACTTGTGGGGATGAGCACTGGGTGTTATATGGAAACCAACTTGACAATAAACTATTTAAAAAAAAAAGGATTATACATCACATGAGGGTTATACAAAGTAGGATTTGTCCCAGAAATGCAAGGATAGTTCAATATAAGAAAATAAATGTCATATACCATACTAATATAATGAAGAAAGCAATATAAACTCACATAATCATCTCAATAAACACAGAAAAATCATTTGATGAAATTTATTACCTTTCCCTCATTACAAAATACTCAGCAAACTAGGAATAGAACAGAACATCTTTAATACTATAAAGGGCAATTGAAAAACACACAGTTAACATCATATTGTTAGTGAAAGACCAAAACTTTCTCTCCAAAATCAGGAACAAACAAGGAAGTCCACTTTCACACTGCTATGCCGTGTAGTCCTAAGCAGAGCAATTGGTCAAGAAAAAGAATAAAGGCCATTCATACTGGAAAGAAAGAAGTAAAACTATCTCTGTTCACAGATAACATGATTTACATATAGAAAACCCTGTAGAATCCACATTAGAAATAAACTATTACAGCAAATAAAGAAATCCGCAAAGTTGCAAGGTACAAGATCACAACTTGTGCTGGGCCCTCAGTTTTTTTATTTCAAACTATCTTTAAGTTTTGGAAATTTATTTTTTAACAAATTCAGTTATTTGTTCCTCTCTAATTCTTCTTCCTTCTCATTCTGGAATTCTGATGTAATAATGCAATGAGCCACCAGGACTCATTTGAATTTTGTAGTATTTCTGTCATCTTTTCCATCTCTTTGTCTTTCAGCTCTAGTTTCCAAAGATTTCCTCAACAATACTTTCCAGCTCTTTTACTGAGTTAACTTTTGGGAAAACATCTATCTATCTATCTATCTATCTATCCATCTATCCAGGTTCATTGTTCTCTGAATGTTTCTGTGTAGTAACATCTTGTTTTCACTGAGTGGCTCTGATACCATCTCTAATCTCCCTCAAGATGGTATTGATTACTTTCTGCTTTCTTCTGCTTGCAGTCTTCAGATTTGTATTTTTGCTTATTTATTCCATTTTGCTTTATTTGTTTTGCTTATTTGTCTATTTGTTCTCTGTCTTTCCTGCTAAGATACCTGGTAATCACTGTTGTTCTTTCATAGTTAAGAGACAAGTATTGGGGCTCCTGGGTGGCTCAGTCGGGTAGGCATCTGACTTTGGCTCAGGTCATGATCTCACGGTTCGTGGGTTCGAGCCCCGCGTCGGGCTCTGTGCTGACAGCTCAGAGCCTGGAGCCTGCTTCGGATTCTGTGTCTCCCTCTCTCTCTGCCCCTCCCCTGCTCATGCTGCCTCCCTCTCTCTCTCTCTCTCTCTCTCTCTCTCTCGGAAATAAATAAGATATTTAAAAAAATTTTTTTTAAAGAGACAAGTATTAAACATAGAATACCCCATTCCATGTCACTTGCCATCCCTGCAGTGGACCCAACACATTCGTCTCAACTCAGAGGATAAACTCAAATTTTTGTTCCAGTTGCCAATAATGGCTCTGAGTTCCAGGGATGGTCTTTCTCTCTGGGCATCTCTAGGGCTAGGGGAAAATATACACCTTCACACTTTCATCCTCCTCAAGGGTGAAGACGCCTAAGGGATAGTCAGTCTTTCATTAAACCGGCTGCAACTACTTCCCCCAAGTTTACCTGTCCAGGTAAAGCTGCATCAATGGCTCTAGATCCTTCTATCCCAATGTAATGTAATGTAATGTAATGTAATGTAATGTAATGTAATGTAATGTAATGTAATGTATCTTTCAGCCTCTCTTGCTAAAGAAGGAAAAATTACAAGTTTAACCTTGTAAAGAGAAAGGGTGTAGTGGGAGAAGGGAGGGAGCAAACGGCATCAAACATCCTCCGGGAAGCGGATATCTGGGCACTGCCTGCCCTCTCAGGCCCTGGGCACTCATACCACGGAGCCCAGGCAGCACCTGCAGGGAGCTGCTCCCAACAGGAAGATTTAGAAACTTGGCCTGCTTCAGAGGAAATAAGAAACTGCTTAATTTTACATAAAACTCAACGTGTGCAAAGAATACAAGGAATTTAAGAATCAAGGTGAACTCTAAGGAGGTGAACACTAAGTGTGGATCAGACAGCAAAATTTTATGTTATCGATGATCAGTGAGTCAGGATTGGCAATAAACATGCTTGCCCTTCGTTCGGTTAGAGTCATGGTGGGGGGTGTCAGATCTGAAGTACAGAAGTGCTGGCATTTGGCAGAGCCAGCTGAGAGCCACAGATTGTGTATCCAAAGCAATTATATTTTTAAACATGTTCAAAGTTATTTTTAACCTTTTATAGTCCTTTCTGATTTTCACTGTTCAGAGTCTATTTTAAACTTTTTCTTTATTAAATTTGGAGATGTAGACAAGGATACTTACAGCAAATTGTGAATGAAAACGAAAGGGGCCACCCCACAAGAAGAGAAGCCTGTGGGCTGAGAAGAGGGAGGGGACACCTGAGGGGCAGTTTCAGGGACAGACCCCAACCCACATGCATCTACCCAGACCAGGACCCTCTGCCGGGGGCTGGTGTCTCAGCCTTGCTGTGACGCCTTGGTGTCCTGTCTCTACATTGACTCAGGCACAGCCAGCCGCTTCATTTCCACTCACAGTGAGTGTACCAGTGTGCGACATACCTAACAGAGCTTGGGGGTGTGTGCTCACCTTCCTTTCTTGCTTTGCCAACTGCCTGCCCATCAGCTGGTCCTCTGGCACCTTCTCTCCATGCATCTTGGCCCTCCCTCTAAGTACCACTAAGTACCTCCGTGCATCCATGCCCTTCTTTATGCACCCCTGCCCTTCTCTGCACACCACGGTGCCTTTCTGTGCACCCCTGCACCTCTGTACACTCCGGCATGCCCGTCTGCACCCCTGCCCTCCCCTGGGCACCTCTGTGTACCTCTCTGAGCCGCTGCACTGGGGGCCCTGGCTGTACTCAGGCTGCCCCAGTCAGCTCCCTGAAGCCTCCTCACCACTGGTACACCGTTCACTCTCTATTTAACAACAGGAAGAGACATCTTCTTCTGGACATTCTGTGAGAGCATTTGGTCCCCATGCGTCTCCCTTCCCTTTGCATTTCTCAGTCCTGGGCTTGTAGCCCAGTCCTCGCCTGGTGTCCCTTTCTCTAAAGGAAAACGACTCTTCCCCAGGGGTGCAGTCTTTCCTCCTTGAGCTTGCTTTCATCTTCCTCTGCCTCTTCTCAGTCAGCTGAAGAAGAGGCCCTGNTTAAAAAAAAATTTTTTTTAAACAGAGGTGTCCTCCCAGTTTACTGGAGGCAGGGGTTCACCAGGTAATGGAGAGTGGGGTCAGAGCTGGGAGAGTGGAGAAATCTGGAAAATGGCTCTTGCACTGATTTAGAGGAAGTGAGATTTGACAGGTGCTAGTGAGGATTTCTTCTTCATAGAATAAGAATCACACAAAATATCATATTTTAATCTCTTCCAGAACAGCATATCAAATAGGAACTCCCATTTTGTGTGTCTGTATATTTTTGTATCTAAGCATGGAATAGATTTATTTTTCTTTTTGTTGTTTTTATTGTTGTTTTTGAGGTTTTATTAAGTTGAGGTAAAATTTTCATATGTCAAATTCACAGATGATCATAAGGGTGAATTTTTAAAGGACTTTATGTTTTAGAACAGTTTTTGAGTTACAGCAAACTGGGATGGAGGCCTAGAAGGTTCTCATCACCCTGTGCCTCCATGCACAGCCTCCCTCTCGGTCAACACCCCAAACAGACGGTACATTTGTTACCAAGGACGGACGAAACTACGCAGGCACATCAACATCCCTCGGAGTCTATAGTTCCGTTCCGGGTTCAGACCTGGTGGTGTTCATTCTGTGGGCGTGGACGAGCGTATAGTGATGTGGCCTGACCCCGTGGCATCATGCAGGGTATTTCACTGCCCCAGGGATGCTCCGGGCTCCACCTGCTCATCTCTCTCGCTGCCTCTCCAGCCCCTGGCAGCCACCGACCGTTGTTCTGTTTCCTCAGTTTTGCTAAGGGTGGTTTTGATATTCTACTAAATGCACACAGCCCCAAGCCGCCGTGCCGGTGTATTCACTTCCTGCTTCTGCTGTCACAGATTACACAGACTTGGCGGCTGAACCGGCGCATATTTATTCTCTCACAGACTGGCAGCCAGAAGTCCAAAATGGCTTCACTGGACCACAAGTCAAGGTGTTGACAGGGCCTGGCTCCCTCCAAAAGCCCTGGGGCAGAGTCTGTTTCCCTGCCTTTCCCAGCTTCTGGAGACTGTCCACACCCGCAGCTCACAGCCCTGCCTCCCACTGCCTTTCTCCCCTTCTCCCAGGACCTCATCCACTTCTCTTCTGTCTTCACACCTCCTCCTGCCCACCTCTTGTAGGGCGCACCAATCCAGAAGGATCTCATCTGCAAAGCCCCCCTTCCATACAAAATACCACCTGCCAGCCCGAGGCACCCACCAGCCCGGGGATCGGAACTGGGATGTCTTTGGAGGCCGCCATTCAGCCTTCCATGCCCGTCAAGATATAGAAACATTTCCATCACCCTGAAAGCTGTGTAATTCCTACCAGAGATGGACACCAACCCGCCCAGGCAACCGTGGTTCTGGTTTCTGTCAACACGATTGTCCATTCTTACTCAGCTGTCCTGGGCAAGTGTCCTTCAGCCAGCAGTTTCTAGGACTCATATGCTGCTGAGTGAATCAGTGGTTCAAGCCTCTTTATCCCTGAGCAGCATCTATAGTGTGATTGCATCATAGTTTTTCAGTCTGTTTTCCTACTGGTGGGCACTTGGACTGCTTACAACCTTTGGAGTTATGAGAGAAGTTACTATAAACATCCTTGAGCAAGTCTTTTTGTGGACAGACTTTCTTCATATGTCTTCAGTAGATACCACAGTGGTACCACTGAGTCATATAGTATAGGTATATTTTTACCTTATAAGAATCTGCCAAAAGTTTTCCAAAGTGATAGAACCATTTCTCACTCCCTCGGCAATATATGAAGGTTCATGTTGCTCTCTAACCCCCTCCACAGCTGGTGTGTTTAAATGTCTAACTATAGCAAATTGTAGGACCACACCGTGATACTAATCTACATTCCCTGGTTATCTAACATTCCCATGTTATCTAACATGTTAAGCATCTTTGTATGTTTCTATACACATGTGTATCTTCTTTAGTAAAACATCTGCCTGTCATTGAACCATTTTTCTTTGGTTATCTATTTTTTACTCATTCATGTGAGTAGTTTATATATTCTGTTTATGAGACTTTTGTTGGATAGATGTATTATGAATACCTTCTCCCAGGCTATGATTTGCCTTTGTATTTTCTTAATAATATATTTTTTAAAAAGATTTTCAAGTTTTGACGCAGTTTGATCTTCCAATTTGTTCTTTATTGGTTAGTGTTTCTTTTTTTCTCCTTAAGAAACCTTTGCCCACTGAAAGGTTGCAAAATATTCTCCTGTGTTTTCTTCTAAGAGCTTTATAGTTTCGGCTTATATTTGGAATGTGAATCATAATGTATTTATATGTGTAGTGAGAGATAGGGATAGAAGTGGTTGGTTATTTCCATTTGTTTATTCTGTTGTTCCAACATCACTTAAAAAAAACACCCTTTCTCCATTTAGTTTCTTTAGAAATTTGTCAAAAGCGATTTATCATCTACTTGTTGTCTGTTTCTGAGCTATCCACCTGTTGCCTTGTTGCAATTGTCTATACCACAGTCTTTATTACTGTGGATTTTTAAGTAAGTCTTGGTATTAGGTAGGATGGTTCCTCTTCTTTATTCATCCTAACCAACAATATTTGTGCAATTCAAGGTCCTTTGCATTTCCATATAAATTTTAGAATTCACTTGTAAATTTTTATAAAAACAGCCTATTGGTATTTCAGTTGGGGTGTGTTGAATCTAAATAATAATTTGTGGATATTTCATTTCTTAACAAAATGAGTCCCTAAATTAATGATAGTCATATTTCTCTGCATGTACTTAAGTATTTTTAATTTCACAATTCTCTCCCAATTTTATAAAATTTGCTTCTGAATATTTTATATTCCTTAATTCTGTTATAAATTAAGTTTTATTTCATTTTCTGCTTGCTTGATGCTAGTATATAGAAATATAATTAATTTTTATATTTATTTTGTATTTTATGGACTTGCTAAATACACATATTATATCTAGTAGTTATTTTGTATATCCCTTAGAATTTTCTGCATAAACAATTGTGCTATGTGTAAATAAAGCCAGTTTTATTTCTTCTTTTCCAATTGGTATGCCTTTTTATTTCTTTTTCTTTGATTGCACTAGCTAGTTGCTCTGATGGGATGTTAAACTTAAGTGGTCAGAAAGAACATCCTTGTTTTCTTGTTCCTGATTTTAGGGGACTAGCCTTCAATATTTTCCATTCAGTGAGCTGTAGGTTTTTCATAGATGCCCTTTATCAGATTGAAGAAGTTGCTTTTTATTTATTTATTTTTTTGTATTTGCTAAAGTTTTTATCAAGAGTAAGTGTTTTATTTTGTCAAATATTTTTCTGCATTTATTGAAATGATCATATAATATTTCTTCTTTATCCTGTTAATATGTTGGTTTATATTGATGGGTTTTTCAAGTGTTAAACCAACCTTTGGATTTCTGAAATGTATCCTACTTGGCAATGTTATATTATCCCTTTACTTTTTCATGTTTTGGTATTAGGGCTGTATGGGCTGTATGAATAAAACCAATGGGAAAGTATTTCTTCATCTCTTATTTTTATAGAGTTTAAGTAAGTTTCTATTATTTCTTCCATCAATCTAGAATTCACCATTTGGGCTCAAGTTTATCTTTGTGGTAAGGTTTTTTAATAGTCTTCAGTACAAACGTTCAAATTTTAAATTAGACATATAGCTATTTAAATTTTCTATTTATTTTAATGTCAACTCGGTGAGGTGTCTGTCAAAGACTGTCCATTTCATCTAAGTTATCAATTTTTTTTAATTTTTTTAATGTTTTATTTATTTCTAGGAGAGAGAGAGACAGCGTGAGCAGGGGAGGGTCAGAGAGAGGGAGACACAGACTCCGAAACAGGCTCCAGGCTCTGAGCTGGCTGTCAGCACAGAGCCCGACGCGGGGCTCGAACCCACGAACCGCGAGATCATGACCTAAGTGAAAGTCGGACGCTTAACCGACTAAGCCACCCAGGCGCCCCCTAAGTTATCAAATTTATTGGAATAACCTTGTTTCTAATACTCCATAATAAACCGTCTAAATTATGTAAAACTGGCAGTGATATTCCCTCTTTCATTTTTGATGTTTTCTGTTATTCTTGATTAGTCTCACTATGGATTTTACTATTCTTTACAAAGAACCAATTTACAGTATTTTGTCTTTATTGCTTGTCCTTCCCTATTTATTTCAATTCTTTACTATTTTCTTTCATCGTATTTATTTGGGTTTAGTTTACTTCTCTTTTTCTAGTTTCTTATGTGGAAACACAGGGAAAGTTTAAACTACTGTCCTTTTCTAACATCATCATTAAAAGCATCATTAAAGTCCCCTGTAAATGCTGCTAGCATTGTAGTTATTTTCATAAAATTAAAATATTTTCTATTTTCTTAGTGTTTTCAACTCTTACCAATGACTTACTTAAAGTGAGTTGTTTAGGGGCGCCTGGGTGGCTCCGTCGGTTAAGCGTCCAACTTCGACTCAGGTCATGATCTCATGGTTCATGGGTTCGAGCCCCACGTCGGGCTCTGTGCTGACAGCTCAGAGCCTGGAACCTGCTTCTGATTCTGTGTCTCCCTCTCTCTCTGACCCTCCCCTGCTCACTCTGTCTCTCTCAGAAATAAGTAAAACATTAAAAAACTTTTTAAGTGAGTTGTTTAATTTTTAAGTATTTGCAAGCTTTTCTAAATTTTCTTGTAGTTGATTTTTCATTCAATTCCGTTTTGATCAGAGAACAGAAACTATAAGGTTTCAGGTTTTTAAAAGGTACTGAGACTTATTTTATGACCTAGCATGTGGTCTATATTGGGAATATTTCAGTTGCTCGTGAGAAGCATGTCTCCTTCCTAGTTGTGTGGAATGTTCTACAAAAGTATATTGAGCCGTGAACAACAGCATTGTTCAGTTTTCCGTATCCCCACTGGACTCTTTCTAGCTGTTCTGTCAATTACTGCGAAAGAAGTGTTAAAAGTCACCAGTGGTGGCTTTATGTTTGTCTATTTCTCCCTTCATTCCATCGGTTTTCTTTTCATACATTTTGAGGCTCTGTATTTAGATACATTCACATAGTGATTCTTATGTCTTCCTGAAAAACTGACCATTTTATTATTGTAAAATGTTCCTCTTTATCTCTGGTAACAATCATTGTCTTTAAGTATACATTGTCTGGTACTAAACTGGCCACATCTGCTTTCCTGTACTCATTGCATGGCATATCTATTTCCATAATTTTACTTTCCACCTATTTTTTTATATTTAAAATCTCTCTCAAGCAGCCAATAGTAAGTCTTATTTTCCGTTTGGTCTACTTGGATAATGTTTGCATTTTAATTTGAATATTTGGCTCATTTATACTTAACATAAATACTGATATGGTTAGATTCACATCTTAGAACCCTAAGTATGTCATGCTAATGAGGCTAAGCTATCCTGATAAATGAAAACTGGATAAAGAAAAGCTAAGGAACTTCAGCTTATCATCAGCTATCTCTTGGCCACCAGCAGACCTGTCATCCATCCATAGCTGAATGACAGCCCTTCAGAGATCAGCTGAACTACCTCCGATCAGAAGAACCACCCAGCTAACCCATAGAACTATGAGCTAAATAAAATAGCTATTTTTTTAACTACTAAGTTTTGAGGCTTTTTATTACACAGCCCAAACTAACTTATAATATTATCTCACTGACCACTGTTTACTTAATTGGCTGCTCTAACTATACCTTCTTTTCATTGTCCCATCTCCAAGTTAGTCCAATTGTCTCTCTGAATGGTGCTTCTCTCGTGTTATATATCCATAGAAAATCTGTTAAGACCAGTTCTGACAAAACAAAAGAAAACAAAACAAACAGAAAACTACGGCTAAATTTTATTCACTAAATGATTTTATTTGAGTATGTTCAACTTCTAAGATCTCTGCTCACCTTCAAGAAATGACATGTTTTCTCACATAATTCCAAATCACCCACCTAAACCTTCATTTTAATCATTAGGAGACTGTTTTTACCCATTGTTGACTTTCCCCCTTTCTGCAAAAATAAAGATCTCTAATAATCCATCAGTTACAGTACCTTCTCTAAGCAGCCAAAAATATCACCTATGCTTATTTTTGAATGCTATTATTGAATCAGTATATAGATAGAAGTTATAATGTTCCTGTGAAAAATTAATAGTGCCAAAAATCAAAATATATAGAAATACCCGTGTACTTACAGATGGTTGTCCTGAGGTTGCTTTTGCCGAGAATAAAACTATGCCAGGAAAAGAGTGGGACCCATCAAAAATATGGTTGGTCATTACTCCACAAATCTCTTAAATGTAATACATTTTTATATCTATCTTGGGGGCACACCATCATCAATATGTATCACTGATGACAAGATAACCCTGAAGCTCACTTCCATCATGCTGCCAGGTCACAATGTGAATCCCCGCTATGCCACCGCCTGCCCAGGGGGCACCAAATTCTGGTCATCTTGTCAATACCTGTAGGGGTTCCCATGCCCTTACTTTTATTACTGTATGGAGCAGGGAGATTTTGCACATAAATATTGTTAATACTTCATGTGTAAATAAAAAAGAAATAAAAATTCAATTTAGTAATGTTTTGGAGCCCTAAATTATTTTCTCCCTAAATTATTTTCTCATGTAAAATCCAGAGTTCCTAAGAAACAACCCAGGAGACTAGAATATTAGGTACTGTTTTTGGCTAAACTGTATCTGTTTTCATGCCCTCACATTCTCAAAGCACAATGTTTTATTTATGGGAACTCTATATAAAACTTGCAAAACTGAACAAAAATAAACAGATATGGTTTGTCTTTGGAGTCATGAGAGTTCAACAGTTACCAGTTCAACACTGTGTTCATAGGACCTT
This sequence comes from Crocuta crocuta, assembly GCF_008692635.1. Taxonomy (NCBI): domain Eukaryota; kingdom Metazoa; phylum Chordata; class Mammalia; order Carnivora; family Hyaenidae; genus Crocuta; species Crocuta crocuta. Next base: position 254,908 of record NW_027529191.1, on the reverse strand, counting down.
CTCAAAGAACGTCAAGGTAGACATGGCCAAGATGGACAACGCAAGCCATAATGACCCCTCACCTGAGCCATAGAATTGTTGTCTTGGACCTGACAACGTTACAGACTCTGAGTGCCAGTTTCAGCAGGAGGCATCCCAAGGGTGTGGGAAATAAGATTCCTGGCTTCTAGGTCCTGAATCTACAAACCGTGAAACTCAGAACATCTGGAAACGTTGAGTTGTGTGTTGCAAGACAGAGGTGGAGGAGTGGACAGAGGCCTAGGAGCAACGTTTGCCAGCCAGCTTGGCTCTGGGAAGAGCTCACACTCCATCCATCTCCTACTCATGATAGCTGTTGGGCACAACCACCGAACTCTAGGACCTCAGCCAGTGTTAGCAACCAGAGATTGCTTTTCACATTTACTTCATAGATTTTATTCTGAAGTTTCTAATTATTTATGTATCCCTGCAAAGTCTGGAGACATGCACACAAGGACTGAAGGTGGTCACAGTTTCCCTCAGACAAGTAGAGTCAGTGTACACCACTTTTAGAGTCTAGTTCTAGGGACAAAAGGCCGAGCTGCAAAGCTCTTAGAGGGCGTGAGAACTCACAGTCAGTCAACAGCAAATACCACAAAGAAAACAAAAGCTTAGTTTAAAGCAAAAGAGATTCCCAGTGGCACATGCTCTCGTCTAAGCAGGGCTGCCACGATTCCTTAATGCAGTTTTCCACTCCCTCGCTCACGTGGTCACCCTTCTCTGAACACCTTTCTCTTCCTCCATTTCTTTTCAGGATTTAGGGAATGACAGTTAACATATTAGACAAACGTGGACTCCAGGAAATGCAGAGAATAGAAGCAAAGTACCTCATCCTTCACACAAATTACCAGAGATTTCTCAAGTTAGGTGGCTTCTGGGTACTGGCATTACCGCCCTGCTTCAATACAGGAAGCAGCAGGCTGTCAGCGGCGGAACCGCAGTGAGCTCCCACTGCCGCCAAAAACTCTGAATATCCCTGGAACTCCAAAACCCTCCAGTTCAAAATGCCTCGACTGGAGGTTTTATGGTTCCCTTATAGCTCTAAAGTCTCTCTTCTCAAGTGCTATAGATTATGCCCTGCCCTGGGGCAGAGGAAGAGCCTGGGGGGAGCCAGGGTGTGGCACCCCATGATAAGACAGAGGTCTGGTCGCTCTCTCACTACAAACATTTCAGTGCAGCTTCGCAACTGAAAGAACTATGAGATACCTTCATTGTTGCTGGAACGCTCCGTCGAGATGCTGCCTCAAAGGTTCTTCCTATGAAGCACTGACCGTTTGTTGATAAGAATCTGAGAATTCTGGCTGAAACTCATGGAATCAACCTATGAGGCCCCTGGTGCTGTGATTTGAAAAAACAAAGGTCCACAGTGGCCAGTGATGAAGCATAGGGAGACCCACAGTGTTCAATTCGAAGACCTCTGAACACATTCCCTGGGGTCCAGTGGAAGTGCCTGGTGACAGGCAGGTATGAGCAATGGGTACCTGCACTCCCCTGGCTTGGCCCCAGGAGATAAGCCAAATGTTGTCTTCTGCAACACATCATGCTCACTCTTCATGGTCCCACAGCTACAGACACATCTTCCTGGGGCTGATAATCCCTTTCAGAAGAGGCTCCTTACAGTGACTCCCTCCACACTAAGATTCTCATTGTTTCCCCCAATATCCCCAAGTAGCAACGTGTTACTCTTTCTTCTTTGCTTCTTGGGACCTGAAAACCAAACATCTGATGCTAAGCTCCTCTTCTTTGCCATGCTGAGGATCAGGATCCAGAGCATCCAACCACAACACTGTCTGGACCTGTTCAGCCTTCTAAGATGGTGCTGGCAACAGCCAGTTCCCAAACAGGCTATGTTCCCCCTGCAAAGCTGCCAGGTGCATCACCCCACCGCTGGGAAGCAGAGGTGTGACAAAAGCCCTTCCCCTTTGAAAGGGGCAGATTTTATACTAATCTTACTATTTTAGATCCAAAGTAAATCTATTTTATTTTATTTTATTAACGTTTATTATTGAGAGACAGAGAGAGATAGAGCATGAGCAGGGGAGGGGCAGAGAAAGAGGGAGACACAGAATCCAAAGCAGCTCCAGGCTCTAAGCTGCCAGCACAGAGCCCGATGTAGGGCTCAAACTCACAAACCGAGAGATCACGACCTGAGCTGATGTTGGACCCTTAACTGACTGAGCCAGGTGCTCCTAAGGTAAATTTATTTTAATATGTAAAAACTAATACTATTTTAGATTCTTAATATATTTTTAAATTTCTTTTCTGAAACTGTTTTTAGCCTTACTGAGAAACACCACCCTATGAGTTATGTTGATAAAAAAGATGAATTCCCACTCATCGCCCTCCTTATATCACAGGCCATGTTAATCATTTTCCATTTATGAGCTACCAGATGCTCACAATAACCCTATCTGATAGGGGGAATCACTCCTACTTTATAGAGGAGGAAACTGGGAACTTAAACCTTGTTCACGGTCACACAGCCAGGCTATGGCCCAGGATACCCTGGGATGCTGACCCGAAAGCCCACTTCACCCTCCCAGCCCTGGCTCCCTGCTCCATCCCCAGTGAACACACAGTTCATGCCATTATGCTCATGGCCTTCTGTGATCTGGGAACACAAACCCCTCAGAGATAGTACTGAGAGACTGGCTTCACACGTTGCAGCTGACCTTTTGTCACGACTTACCTGGGGTAAGAGGCACATATAGAGGGCGAGAGACCTGCCTGTGTTGTCCATTAGCAGCAAAGCTAGGAGTTCCAACACGTATCTCTGTAACCGTGGACAGGCCAAGTCAGACTGCGCCCACTCAGAAGAAGGTTGACATGCTGCCCGTGAAGGAGAACACAATTTCCTGCGGAAATGGTACAAGTATTTGCATGTATTACTTAAATGAAGTTTCTATAAAACATCTTTTACTTTATCGGTTAAATTTGTACAGAAATATAAGAAAATGTTCTACGGCAAGTATGCATTATACAGTTTATGATATTCTTCACCTAAGGCCTCAGCGATGGGTAGTTACAGGTGTGCACAGGGCCTGTGGGCTCCAGTAGCTCCGCCCGTGGGCTGAATTTGTCAGCTTCTCTGGGGGCCCCAGGCCCAACACCAGCCAAGCCCAAGTTCGGTGAGGTTGGGTGGCGCCTTACAGTGGCTCAGAGCAACTGTGTGCCCTCAGGCTTCTCCCTGTGTTATCTCCACAGAGGGAAGAAACATCATCTGAAGTTCCCTGTCAGAGAGATGTGGAAAGATGACCAACATGTGGAAGAGGTCCGGGGGTTTGCTCTTCCAGAGCCCCTTGCTCTGGCCTCTCTCAGCAACATGTGGGGTCCTGACTGGCACTTCTACAGAAGGATGTGGCCATGAAAGAGCCACGTGTTTAACTGTCTCCGGTGGCTGGGTCTCAGCTACATCCTCTGGGTCTAACTATATCCATTGGCCAAGTGCAGCTGGAGCCACATGGAAAGGAAAGAAAAGCTGGCAGAGTCTGACATTTTAAACATGGCAATTTCACATCAGATCTACTTTGGGAAAAGGTGCTTCCATTGAAGTCCAAATGATCAGCATCCATTAGTTGGAATCTATAAACAGGCAGAGGGAATCCACTTCAGGCCCACAGGTAGCCTAGGTATGGCTCTCAATGGCCAAGGCACGAATCCCAGTGTGAAACCCCACCTAGAAAAAAACCCTGGGATGAACAAAGGGAGACGGGAGGCATGGTTGTTCAGGGCACCAACTGAAGTCCAAAGATGCTTGCTTGTCCTGGAAACGAATATGCATTACCCCATTACCCCAGACCCACAGGACAAATGACTTCTGAGCAGAGAAACAGGAAATTGAGACAATCATTTCCTGCTTCTGTTTCTTTCTTTTATATATTCTGCAAATGGGAAAAAAGAGTCACTCAAGTTTATAGAAAAATTTGGGAATCCTATTCTCAAGAGTCTATGAATTCCTTTTTATTTCTTTTATTAGAAAGAAAAATGAATCAAACTTTAAAAACATGGAATTCACAAGATACCACATGGTGTGGTAAGAACTCCCCAGCACCTGTCTGTGGGTGCCCAGCCCCACGGCCCCAAAGCAACCCCAGTGCCCTGTCACATATCTTCCCAGCTAGTCTGTGTGGGGACCCTTGAATCCAGTGGCAGCAGCACCCTCAGTATGGTGTCCAGGCCTGAACGGTGGGGATCAGGATCACCCACCTGGATTCTACTTATTAAAACTCTGGACATTTTCTTACTCTGAGGTCTCTCCTTCATTGAGAGGTGGAGAATTTCTGTGCAAGAAGGAGTGAGTGACCTCGCCTGCCTTTGGTTAGATGCTCAGTGCCCCTGGAGAACAGCCCAAGTCCGGCTGCAAACAAAATCCTAGACTTCAATCACGCTCTCATAACTAGCACGTTCTGTATTGATTGTATGTGTCCAAAAGTAGAGTATGTATGAAGAGCCTAAATTATGCTGGGTCAAATCAAGAGATGCTGTGTCAGAGCCCGGGGTGAGGCTGGCCTTTCTCCAACCTCCCTGCAAACACAGTGCGGGCTGTTTATATCCTAGTGCTTTTTCTGTCACTTCCTAAGCCACCGTGGGGAAGATGAAAAATTCTAGCAGCAGTATGCATAAGTAATTCGGCCAGATGCCAGGAAAGTGGCCAGTGGCTCTGCCGCCAGAACTTACGGTACAATTTTGCCTTTATTTGGTGCCAGAGGAGGAAAGCAAACCTGCAAGCAAGATGAATGGAGGCTAACAATATCTTTCTCGATGAAAAGCTCAGATTTCTTTTTTTTTTTTTAATGTTTGATTTATTCCTGAGAGAGAGAGAGAGAGAGAGACAGCATGAGCAGGGGAGGGTCAGAGACAGAGAGAGACGCAGAATCTGAAACAGGCTCCAGGCTCTGAGCTGTCAGCACAGAGCCCGACGCGGGGCTCGAACCCACGAACCGTGAGATCATGACCTGAGCTGAAGTCGGATGCCTAGCCGACTGAGCCACCCAGGCGCCCCTCAGATTTCTTTTTGAATGTCGAATCTGGTGGCCAGGAGCTGTCTCCTCACATTCTGTTGCTGAGGAAGAAACCCCTCTGGCCGTGCAGCGTCCCCGGGTCACACCCACGAGCACCTCCTACAGGGCTCTGGCGTGACACACGGCTCATCTAACCAGCCTTCACTAAACATGGACGTACAAGGGTGCCAGACACAGGGCCCCCAGACCCCTCCTATCGGCCGCATGCCTCTGCTCTGGTTTACACGCGGCCTGTGCCCAACGCCCCTGGCCACCGGGCAGATTCCGCCGCAGAGAGGCACTTGAGGGCTCACACTTCCCTAGACCTGCTCCCTCTTCTCTGCGGACAGCAGATTCTACAGGCATCCATTTGTCGTCCTTTTCTGAAAACAATATAAAAATTAGGTCCCTTGGTCTGTTTCTCCTCAGATAATCACTATTGCAGCCATGACTTAGGTTCCAACGTGAGGGCTTATCTCTTCCAAAACAAGCTGATAAGTTGCAAGGCAGTAGGAAACTTGGATCTCAGAGGATAAAAAGCCAATAGAATTTTTTTATTTTTATTTTTTTACAGAGATGAGAAAATGTTTTGTCCAAATGACCGAGACAAGTTCCCCTGCCCTGACATGGGGTCAGGCACCAGTCTGGTGCGATTTGCTGTGGTCTCTGGCCCCTAGACGTTTCACCGCAGCTCCTAACCTGAAACATGTGATGGAGGCCATGCAGAGGTGCTTCTAGAAGCTGCCTGCACCCAGGAGGAGAGCTCTCTCCTGTGGCTGCAGCCCCAGCCGCCCCCTGCCCAGGCCACTCCCGCCTTCTCGCCTGCACACACAGGCCTCGGTGCCCCCCATGGGACAGGCGAGAGTCCAGATCTCACACCCAGAGCGCCCTCGCTGCCTCCTGGCCATGGAGCTCCCCACACACGGGCAGGGCTGGCCGCAATGTCTCTGGTGTTGTCAGTACCATTATGCATGTGTGCATGTCGGTGACATCAAAGCCCCGAACTCTCCCCTCGTGTGTGGGTTGACAGGTCTGACTACAACAGAAGGTCATTTAGTTAAAAAGTGAAGAATCCTTTACTTGAGTGAGCAATGAGTCACCTCACGACACAGCTGAATTTGCATGGAGATGAATGGCTCCTAAGAGACGTTCTAATTTTGCTTTCTTATTTCACAGTCGAGGCCTCGGAGGCCCAAGACGGGAAGGCGCTCAGCAGGGTCAGAAAGAATGAGTGGCTCTGGGACCCGCCCCAGGCTTGAGCGCTGCGACCTCTGCGGGGGCCGTGACCCACACCTGAGACGGGCCAGCTTGGAAGACACGGGCCCGACCCTCGCTTCACGCCCAGGCCCCGGCCCGCTGGAGCCATGTGCGCCGCTGAACACGCTCGTTGTCGCCTGCGCTTTTCGCTGCTTCAGACCCGCGGCAGGTGGTGTAGGAACCCACAGGGTCTCCGCTGCCGGCCTAGATCTGGGTTTCCCACGGTGCTCAGATGAGGGTGGGTCGTAAAGGAACCTATTCCTTGAGCCCTGACCAATTCCCATCCTGTAAATATCTATTCAGCGAGGAGTCAGAAATCCACCTGAACTCTCTTACATAATATGGAAAGCATAAGCCATCATTGAGACCCTCAGTATTCATTCTGTGTTGTGCAGGGAACATTGACAAATACAAAACTCAGGGCATAGTGTCTTTTGGGTAGGCGCTTTCCGGTGATCCCCGTCAAAGAGAACCATCCTCTTCAAATGCAAACAGCTAGTTTGATTAATTAGGCCAGTTGGATAACCTTTCTGTGATAACCATTATTACTCTGTTTACATAGCTTCTTATATGGAGGTAGCACTTTCGATATCACCTCTGTAAGTGGTTTTTATTTGAAAAGAATTAAAAGTCTAAAAATTTCTACTATTGGTGCTTAAACTGAGTGAAGTATTTCATTCAGAAATCTTTATGGAGTGTCTCTTATGTTCCAATATTCAGCCCCACATGGAGTAGTCGATAGAAAACAAAACAGATATATTCTCCTTCTTAACATGCTCCCAGTCTGGAAAGAGAAGCTGTAACCCTTTCCTGACCGCATACCTCGTCAGACGTTTTCACCGGGCAGCCCCAAGCTGGGGCACTTATCTGACCCTGTGTGTGTGCTCTGCAGAAGTGAGCATGATGTCCTTTGTAACACGCACACACCTGGGGCTGAGGCCTGAGGAGCCAGAAATACGCACAAAGAGGCGCCCTGATATTGTCAACCGGAACACGGCCTCAATGTGTGTCTTCTCCGTTTGAACTGAAGTCCAGATGTTCTGCAAGCACAACGGATCTGTGTTGTCCCCTGGTCACAAAAGGGGCAGAGCTGGTGGTGAGGCCGCCGGAGCCCCGAGGTTCTCGTGAGCTGACCGCCCCCCCCCCAAACACCCAGGAGCATGTGCCAGGCACACTCTCAGATCCAGGGGTGACATAGCTGGAGTGTGGACTGTGTCACATCCATTCCTTGTGACATCTTCCTGGACAAAACTCACCACATAGGGTTTCAGTCAATATTCTCAGGTGATAAATCTTTTGTTAAGACTCACAGGATTAAGTTTCAGTTCTGCCACTTGCTTCTTAAGGCATCATGAAGACGTTATTGAGGCTCCAGGACCAGATTTTCGTGTCTCTAAGTGCAGATAATCATCACACTTCCCAACTGGAGGCTTGAGGGAGACCCTGTGACCCCGTGTCAAACGCACACACGCTTCTGCTTCTGTGCTCACAGCATTTCATCATCTGACATGTTATCACATTTACCCGTTTTCGTCCTTCCCTCTCACTAGCATGTCAGTCCCACGGACTCGTTGCTGTTTCCAGTCCCCAGAACAGGCCGCTCCATAAATGTCTGCCGAACGAAGGAGCGTCTGTCTCTAGCTTAGTGAAGCGGTTGGCATGTAGCTCACGCCTGTGAGTGTTCGTGGCCGTGGAACGGGGCCAGGAGCCAGGACCCCCCCCTCCCTCCAGGTGCCTGCAGACTTACGTAATCATTGGCTGGCTGGAGCACAACACCTGTGTATTCATTCTCTGGCCCAGGTATATACCTCCTGCATCAGTCACAAAGCCAGGCTGGCTTAATGGAAGCCCAGGTCCCTGGCCAAGGTGGCTTGTCTGAGGCTCTCTTCTGTCCAGGGTCATCAGAGGAAGGCAGTGACTTAAATGCCGAAATGAGGTGAACTTCAGGCTGGAGCTGAAACTCACATTTGCTGCTCCATCCCTTTGCTTGACAGAGATCAGCTGGGCCTTCCTGCACAGGGACTCTCGAACTGTTGTAAGTTACTGTGGGTAAAGACAGAGAAGGCAAAGGGACATCTGTCTGCTCAGACCTTCAGTCTGTCCCTGCCCCGCTTCCCGCTTCTGTGTCCTCTGCCTCCTGGTACTGCTCTGGACCAGCTGGTGTCTGGCTGGGGCCCCAAGGCACCCACGCGGCCAGCCCCCCACAGGCATAATCTTGCTGCTGCACCACCCCCATGTCTCCCCAGCATCTGACCAAACATCCCGCTCTCTGCGATTGGAGGTTTATTCTAAGTGTATTCCTCAACCATCATTTCAAGGGAAACCAACAAGCAAAGAAGATAAATACATGTGTTCATCTGGCCATCTTAAACCAAAGCCACACCACCGTTTGTTTCTCTACACTGTATTATCAGTATAAAACCAATTCTCTCGGGGAGCCTGGGTGGCTCAGTCGGTTAAACGTCCGACTTCGGTTAGGTCATGATCTCACGGTTTGTGGGTTCAAGCCCCATGTCGGGTCTGTGCTGACAGCTCAGAGCCTGGAGCCTGTTTCAGATTCCATGTCTCCCTCTGTCTCTGACCCTCCCCTGCTCACGCTGTCTCTCTCTCTCTCTCAGAAATAAATAAAACATTAAAAAAAATTTTAATAATTCTCTCTTCTCATATTCTTTCATTCTCTTGAGACAGATAGAGATAGAGATGTAGGTACGCAGATCATTCTGTCTATCCAGCAGGGAAGAGTGTATATAACTGAATTCACTGTTGATAAGAATGCTGTCTTATCCCTTTTCATATCATTTTCAGTTTACATGGGAATCAACTGGCACACTTATTTGAAAAATAAAGAGCTCCAGGCGGTAGCCAGACCCTGACCCAGTGGTTCTGAGAAGGCCTAAAAATCTGCATTTGAAAGCTCTGCCAATTCATCTGACACTAACGGTTTGCAGTGAGCATATTTTGCAAAATAAATTCCAATGTTGTGTGTAGAACATATTCAATAAATACATGTTGACTATTTCACATTTAAAAATAGCATTTTTCATTCCTATTTACAAACAAGAGAATAGAATACAATTAGTGAAGCAGAAAAGTAACTCTTTGAAAGGTATAAGATGGTAGAAGTATCTCCAAGACAGCCAGAGTCAGACTAAACCGTGCAACACGTGGTCTTGAGGCTCAAAGGCTCCCTGCCTCCACTCCGTATCAGGGAGTCTGGGCCTGGGTGTCTCTCCACGTAGATCATCTGGGGTTTCTCTGAGACACATGAGACAGAGGGGGGTCTTCCCAGATGCCTCACAACCACAAGCAGTGAATGTCTGCCACAGGAATCTAAAACTACCCCCAGTGACATTTTTCTCACTTTGCAGAGATCATGAGGCACTTCAATACTATTGAAACCCATTCAAAATGGTTATCGCCATCGCTGCTTTCTTACAAGGGACGTAGTTCTCCAGGAGATTTCATCCATCTTCACAGCCAGAAAGGCATCATCAAACAGCCAGCCACTGGCCATAAAATGTACTAGGGAAATGGAGGGGAAAAAAATCACTCCAGTAAATCACAGTAACTATTTGTTGCTAAGATGTGGCAAAAGGTATCTGTTTCCCCCACAAGACTGGCCATCCCCTCAGCAGGACTGAAGGAAATAAAGCCTGGGGGGCTCAATCACGTCTGACTTCGGCTCAGGTCATGATCTCATGGTCTGTGGGTTCGAGCCCTGTGTCGGGCTCTGTGCTGACAGCTCAGAGCCTGGACCTGCTTCAGATTCTGTGTCTCCCTCTCTCTGTGCCCCTCCCCCACTCACACTCTGTCTCTGTCTCTCTCTCAAAAATAAATAAACATTTGAAAAAATTAAAGCTGAACACTTTGGGGTGGTTAGAACGCTGGTAAAAATGTAAAGACTTTTAAAAAATATCTTTTTACAGAGAGTGCCTGAGTGGCTCAGTTGGCTAATCCTCTGACTTTTGATTTCAACTCAGGTCATGATCTCAGTCAGGGTCATGAGATCGAGCCCCCCCCCCCATCAGGCTCCATGCTGAGTGTGAAGCCTGCTTACGATTCTTTCTCCCTCTCTCTCTCTGTCCCTTTCCTGATTTCTCTTTCTCTCAAAAAAAATAATATATGATAAAAACAGAGAGGGAAACCATAAGAGACTCTTAAATACAGAGGACAAACTAAAGGTTGCTGGAGGGGAGGTGGGTGGGGGATGGGCTAGATGGGTGATGGGCATTAAGGAGGGCACCTGTTGGGATGAGCACTGGATGTTATATGTAAATGAAGAATCCTAAATTCTACTCCCGAAACCAATACCCAACTATATGTTAGCTAACTTGAATTAAAAAAAAAAAAAAAGAATACACACATACACATAAAAGTCCCCAAACCATAGCACAGAGGCTACACCAGCAGTGTGGCACCACAGGGTGTGAACTCAGGAAGGCAATCACTTCTCAGGAAGGCAGAGATCACAGTTTAAATATGTGGTACTTAAATACAGTCACACAGCTCATTCTCCAGCTAGAGGTTTTACATCACAGGCTCAAGATTTCCGTCATTGAACTGATCTCGATACTGCTGATGTGCACCTAGCGATCAATTCTTACAACGAACACCGGCAGCTTCTAATCCGCGTGAAGGAAAACATTCTATTCTCTCATTATTTGAGGGAAGGAGGCTAATATTTCTGTTGAGAACAAACTACTTTCTGTAACTACTGACTATCTGAAATAAATTGAGACGTAAAGCGATGCCTACTAGGCCATTGAACATCATCATGTTTTCAAGGGACTCAATTCACTTTGTCAAACCCATAGAATTATATCAAATCAACTATTAGTATAAAGTAATTAATGCACTTTTCATTTTATTATTTTGAAATTGTTATGGAGTTATTTAAAGAGATGTTTTAGCCTCTAGTAGAGGGAAATCTTGTACTTTGAAGACATATTCTTCAATTAAATGGCCAATCTCATTCAACATGGATTTTCAATCAGACTCTGAGTGACTGCCTGCCAAGGAAAAATACTGATCTCTGGATAAGCAAGAAATTTTCAGGAGAAACCCTTAGGCAAAATAAAGGAGCTGTGTTTTATTTAAAAATGTATAAAAGATTCAGGAATTTATACTAGAAAGAGCAACAGAGAGAGCCAGAGACAGAGAGCAAAAGAGCTGTGTCTGCCTCTCAGTTTATACAAAGTGTGTCAAAACAATCCGGGACTCTCCAAACTATCTAGGAGGCCAAATGGAGCAGGGAGGAGCATCCTGATTTATTCTATATAAACACAAACTGTGGCTTTTTTCACAGCGAAAAGCAAAAAGAGATACTATATCATACTGTACTTTTAGATGGATATTAGTGAATGTTAGCCAATCATATGGTACAATAAATGTTTATCTTTAAAAAAAAAGAGAGTCAGGAGAGGAAAAAATGCTAAGCAGAGGAATGGCTGGTGATAAAACCCCAGATTGAAGCCTCGTGGCCAGCAGAAAGACTGAATTGAATGCTAATTAAAGCTCCATTTAAAGGGAGGATAAATTAACAGAGTGGTTACCATAGCAACGAAGGGAATCTAAGGGATCAGAGTACCCCACATAAAAACAGGTAACTCGTGGTTGATATACTTGTCAAATAAATTTATCTTGACAATTCGCTGGACTGACTGTCACCTGATCACTTATTACTCTGTCTGGGTAAGACTGAGGCACACAGGACCATGCATTTTTCATAAATTACATCAAGAAATAAACTAAAATAAAATAGTGAATACATGTAAGACACATTAATTTTGTTGGCCACCAATAGGCACTGAGATTTCCCAGGCAACCTCAGCTTGAAAATTCATTCACTTCACTGAATGTCAGTGACAATTAAGCATTGGGGCCTTGGGTGACTTTGCTCTTGATCAGCCTCCTTCGCTTCCTAAAGCCTGGTTCTCTGAAGCTCCTGCTCAGACCCCACAGTGGCTCATCCCGAGTGGCCTCAGCTTTTACCTTTGCTTGTGGTGGTTCTGTGGGTGGCACGGCCCCTCTTCTGTCTTTTACCCCGTTGGTTACCCAGGAATGTTGTTAACCACTCAGATACCCAACTCTTGTGGGGGAGGGTTGTTTGCTTTGTTCTGTTTTGTTTTTTTTTTTTAATAAAATAAGCCTCTTGATGTGGTTACCTTTAAAAATTAGTGTAAGGGGGCGCCTGGGTGGCTCAGTTGGTTAAGCGTCCAACTTCGGCTCAGGTCATGATCTCACAGTTTGTGGTTCAAGCCCCACATCAGGCTCTGTGCTGAACATTTGCTCAGAGCCTGGAGCTGCNTTACTCTGTCTGGGTAAGACTGAGGCACACAGGACCATGCATTTTTCATAAATTACATCAAGAAATAAACTAAAATAAAATAGTGAATACATGTAAGACACATTAATTTTGTTGGCCACCAATAGGCACTGAGATTTCCCAGGCAACCTCAGCTTGAAAATTCATTCACTTCACTGAATGTCAGTGACAATTAAGCATTGGGGCCTTGGGTGACTTTGCTCTTGATCAGCCTCCTTCGCTTCCTAAAGCCTGGTTCTCTGAAGCTCCTGCTCAGACCCCACAGTGGCTCATCCCGAGTGGCCTCAGCTTTTACCTTTGCTTGTGGTGGTTCTGTGGATGGCACGGCCCCTCTTCTGTCTTTTACCCCGTTGGTTACCCAGGAATGTTGTTAACCACTCAGATACCCAACTCTTGTGGGGGAGGGTTGTTTGCTTTGTTCTGTTTTGTTTTTTTTTTTTAATAAAATAAGCCTCTTGATGTGGTTACCTTTAAAAATTAGTGTAAGGGGGCGCCTGGGTGGCTCAGTTGGTTAAGCGTCCAACTTCGGCTCAGGTCATGATCTCACAGTTTGTGGTTCAAGCCCCACATCAGGCTCTGTGCTGAACATTTGCTCAGAGCCTGGAGCTGCTTTGGATTCTGTGTCTTCCTCTCTCTCTGACCCTTCCTTGCTCACGCTCTCTCTATCTCAGAAATAAAATAAAATTAAAAAAAATATGAAATTTCTATTTCTAAAATTTTTTTTAAAAAAATTAGCGTAAGAAACCATGCAGCCTAGTAGAAGAGGTACTGGAGTACACATCAGAAGCCTTGAATCTTGGCTTGATTCTGCTACTAAATAAGCTGTGTGAGTTTAAGAAACTTAACCTGTGTAAATACTCTACAAAGGGGAGAGCATGAGAATAGATCAGTAATTTTCAACTTTTATTTAACAGTGAAACTTCTAAATTTTTTTGCTAAGTGTAAAATTAAGCAGAAGCCCAATTTGAAAATTAAAGCAGAGTTGTTCTAAATTAGGCAAGGGTTAGGGACATAATGTCAGAAGACGCGGACTTCCCTGGAAATCACACAGCTCCTTGCAGCACTCGAAACATGGGCACCAGCTCCATGCAATATCCTATGATCGGTCAATGAACTCAAAACCACGAGGAATAAATGGAGGTTTTCACACAAAGACATGTCAAGCACAAAAACCCCGGTGTCTGTAAAATGGAGGTGCCTCAGTTCTTGATGGAGGACATAAAAAGACAAGACTTTTGAGTTTTCTGTAACTTATTACAAAAATCTTTGCTAAATCATTTATTCTCAACTTTTAGGTCCCCTATGCCAGACATGATAGACTCATTTGTGGTTTGATCAGTATAGTTGTCAACTTTGAAAATAAAAAGTAGAAGCCTGGGGAAGTGGGAAGACGAGGAAAAGGGTGAAAGATCAGGTGGTATTATCTATACTGAATGTGAGATTAAGGTGTATGTGTTATGGAATTTCCAATGGAACCAATAGAGAAGAAAAGACAAAGCAATACTACATTTTCAGGGCAGAGGGAAGGAGAGTTGGAGAGGATCTTTACCATACCTAGAAATCAACAGTTAAATCATTATTTAACATGATCTAATGTATTGAAAATAGGGTGAATTAGTGCTTCTAGCCTTTCATGTGAATGAGAACTTACTGGAATGCAGGCTTAGATTCTCTAGGTGAGTGAGGTTGGGAGGGCTGTTCTTTGCATCCCTAACATTTCCCAGAGGATGCCAAGCTGGTCCATGACTTTGAGGGAGCAAGGTCTCAGATGGCATCAGCAGCAGCTGGTGGCCAGCAGTAAGCTGCAGGAGTGAGGTCAAGAATTGAACAGCCCTTGATGCATAGGGCACAATGTTCATACCCCAATGTTCATAGCAGCACTCTCAACAATAGCCAAAACATGGAAAGAGCCTAAGTGTCCATCAACGGACGAATGGATCAAGAAGATGTGGTTTATCTATATGATGGAATACTACATGGCAATGAGAAAGAATGAAATCTGGCCATGTGTAGCAACATGGATGGAACTTGAGGGTGTTATGCTGAGCAAAATAAGTCAGGCAGAGAAAGACAGATACCATATGTTTGCTGTATAGGTGGATTAAGAGGAACTTAACAGAGGACCATGGGGGAAAAGAAGGGGAAAAATAGTGGGGGAGAGGTAAGGAGGCAAACCATGAGAGACTCTTGAAAGCTGAGAACAAACTGAGGGCTGATGGATGTGGGGGAGGGGAAGGGGGTGATAGACACGGAGGAGGGCACTTGTTGGGATGAACACTGGGTGTTATATGGAAACCAACCTGACAACTATTTAAGAAAAAAAATAAGAGAGAGAGAGAACTGAACAGCCCCTCAGTCACATGCAGAACATAAACAGAATCAGGGTGTGTGCGTGTGGGGTTAGATCTCTTTGAGACTCCTTTATTTGCTCTGACTGATACAAGTCAATAGTTATTGGAAAAGAGACAGTGTATGCATAGAGAATGTGAACATAATGTAGAAGTGGCCTCTCCTCCAGAGAAGATTTTATAGAAAATTATGAAGATGATGATGATGGTAAGGATGCATCTTTCTTGAGTGACAGAAAGGAGGTACAGTAGACTTTTACATATTTTTCCAAAACCCTTTACCCTCACTGTCCAAAGCCCAAGTAAAGTGTATCTAGAGTCTGCTTGGTTCGGAGGAGGCTCAAAAATGAAGAATTCCACATTCCACTCAGAAATGCAGGGAACACAACGTCTTTGTTTACCTGCAAATATCACAACGTTCTCATACAGCTTATTATAACTTAAATATTAGCCTTTAAATAACTATCTTTGAAGTGTAAAGAAATTATCAAAATAATTCTAAAGAGTCCACAAGTGCTTTAAAAATCCATTTCTACAGTGACATAAATTTAAATTTACCCAAAAAATGAATAGTGATTTTCCTTATGAAGTGCTTATTTGCTTTAAAAATTAACCACAGATTCTTTAAATACCAAACATCCTCAGCATATTTAAGATTCAAGTCAACTTAAATTTCACCCATATTCTCAGGAATATACATTAGTAATTACAAGCATATTCTCAGTGTCAGCCAGTCATTCAGATGGAGTTTCTACAGACGCCAAACATTTGGAAGCATCTGAATGATTGATTCCATTTTTCATTTTCCATTTAAATGTTTTTGCCATTTGTAGAGTGGATACTGCTATAGTATATATCACTGTCTCAAAATTAAATGCATTTTAAAAGATGGAGGAAATTATAATTACCAACCCCCTACATATGGGACTATTCTTTCACAAACCTGCTAGACATAAAGGTTCAAATAAAAGTCAAAAATGTAAAGAGCTGTTTTACTTCATGTACATGCAAATCATATTAGAATACAGCTGGGCCCAGGCAAGGCTTTGGGATTGATTTAAACTTGTATCCACTGTACTCCATCACTGTGATTTCAGCGTGCTGACAATAAAAACGGAATTTCTTCACGTTTCGGTGTTTGCATGAAACCCCTTGTCAGAAGTACTCATCAAGACTCAAGTAATGACACAGTCACAAGAACTAAGAGGACCTGGAAACCACTTTCGAATCTATCTGTTAATTTTAGCAGAAAACATCCCTTGAAACTGTGTATTTATGACACTTCAACTAGAAATGCCTTTAAAATGACACCAGTCAAGTCCTGGAGTGACTCTTTCAATCTAGACCTTCATTAGATTCGTTATATCCTCATTAACATTATGGTTATTGATAACACTTCATAACATTTAGTAAGGGTCCTATCTGAAGAAAGCCAGATATCAAAGATTCGGAATAATGAAAATTATATTTACTTTCTGCCATATATATATTCAGCTTTTATTTTATAACATAAATGAAATAGAATATCAATTATTAAAATGTGCACAGCAGCTGAAACATATTTTGATCCTAGTAAAGTCATAGCAATTTAAAGACACAAAAATAAAGTGCCCTTTTTAAAGGTGGGATTTCCCCTCAAACTCAAATGTTCCCACTCTGGGGAGAAAAGAATCACCCATTGCCATCTGCCAAAATCCTGTTGTACAAGATATTGTTTAAATTTTTGCCAGAACACTGTTAGAATAGGCCCTTTTATCCCTACTCTGTTAATGAGGTGCTTTTGTAAATAGGTACTAACAGTTATGTGTGAAATAACAAGAGTATAATACATTGTATTGCCTGCAAAATAGCAAGAGTCGTTATCATCACAGCATTCAGCTTCTCAGTAAAGCTTGACAAGAAAGGAAAAGTCAGGACCACCAGTGAAGGCACATCATGCCCAACTCATGAACCAGGTGTGCACAGTAGGCTCGGGGTGAACACTTGTTGGCTTTAGACCCTTTAGGTCTTTAAAGCCTTTAAAAGGGTCCATTACAGACAGTGTAATTACCACCTGAGTGTGGTCATTTGTTCACAAAGAGGGGGAGCAAGGATCTTTTCTGAATACCTGCGTATGAGCTAAGTGGAGCCGCAGCACACCAGTTACACAGATTTCAGATCTACCTGATGGCAGATCTTCTCTTTTCATTCCTCTCTGACACCCAGACGTTGCGAATGTGCCACGTTTGCATGTCGATACCCTTCCCATCTGCACTCCCCTCCGTCCAGGGCTCACCAAGAGGCAGCAACACAGACACGTTTGTCACCCCAACGACATGGAGACTTAGAAGGCACGGATTCTCCCTCTACAGCTTGTACATCCAGGAACGCAAAACAGCGGCAGCTGAATGTGGGAGCGAATCAAGGGTTCCCGGCACCCTCCTTAGGGGAGAATACAACTGTTTCTGTGATGCCCATTGAAACTCTAAGTTCTATCAGAACCAGGGGTTAGCCTGTATTTGATGGGTGCTGAGTATCCCAATCCACTTTGTCTACTGGATTGCACTATAGTAGTGGCAAAAATAACAGAAGAAGTATTATTGCCATAGTCAAATCTTCCCATGATTGTCAGAAGGGTGAGGTGAGCAAAACACAGATTGTTCTTATGAATTCATATCCCTAACCAACCATCCATGTATATCATCTTCACCCAGAAGCAGGCTGTCTGCTACCTCACATTCTAGCAGTAACCCTCCCTCACTGGTAAGAACCACCACATGCTGCTCTGAGCCCTCACACTGATGTGAACCCTCACTCACTGGTGTGAACCCTCGCAAACTCTTCTGAGCTCTCACACTGGTGAGAATCCACACTCACTAGCATGAGCTCTCCCTCACTGGTGTGAGCCCTCACTCACTGGTGTGAGTCTTCATTCAGGGCTCTGGGATCTCACTTACTATTCTGATTGCCAGGTATATGGTAAAGCATATTTCTCTTACTCATACTGATTTCAACCTACCTATTGTGATAGAATGTGCTTTTTAAGGGAAACTTGGCTGAATGCTGACCAGTGGAGCACAACTCTTACAACCTTCCCCTCAGGCCAGATGCAGGGGACCCAGTGGGGACCTCCAGGCTCTCTGAGTGACAGAACAAAGAGACCACTCCCCACCACTAACTTAAGGGAAATTAAGTTTTATTTCATTAAGCCACTAAAATGTATGAATTGGTTGATAGAGTGGTTTTCTTATCCCCAAAAAACTACTACTTGGTTTGAGAATATCTTTGGAACACAGCACTTTTATGGCACGTTGAGAATGCCTACATTACATATGTCACTTTTGATCAGGATATTACATCTCCTCAGAGAAAAAATATACAGAATGTAGATATATTGGTGTTGTTCCTCAGCATATATGACTATATTTTGTTCATATATTCCCATAGGTCCATTTGTTCATGAGTTTGAGATGGATTTTTACCAAAGAATTGGGTCTTTTTTCCCATGTTGGTGCAGGGTGTGTGCATTTAAACGTGTTCTTGTTGCTGCCATTCGAAGGTGTGATATCAGAGCCTCAAATGATAGGTACGTGTCACGAAGCTGTAACACCTCTTCACCAGCGGGATTTCATAACTAAACTGGTTCCAGGGAACGGCCAAGTCAGTGCTCCCTTAAACCCTCCCCATTAACAGCCATCTCCCTCTTGGCTGCGGGACAAGAAAACTGAGCGAGAGTGCACCAGTCAAGTTGTGGAGCATCCCGAGCCTTCAGACAAAACCTTTGGCTCCTCTCCTCTGGACTTGCACTGCAGTGTAGTCTTGCAGATGCAAAAGAATGTATCAAAAAAAATGAAAATTGGGTGAATATCCTTACGATAATGCGCTTCCTCTATGTACGAGAGAAAGAATTTAGTAGAAAGTTGTATTTCATTCATCCAGAAAAAAAAGGTTGAGAGCACGCACACATGATTACTTATGAGAGATGACACTGATCACACTTGCACCAGGAAGATTGGTCCTGTTAGAGGTCTTGTCTTCGGAAATGCTTTACATACTTTCCAGTACATTCCCACTGTGCTAATAATGTATTGGTAGCAACAATAATAGAATACATGAAAGTTAAACATTAAGTTAACATTTTTATAGCACATAAAGTTAGTCTTTATGAAAGATAATTGTTTTTCTCTCAAATTAGATTTTATTTAGATGGTTAAATGATCAATATAATGGTTCATATAATAATTCATTTAAGAACATGCAGTTAATATATATCTATTTTAGAAGTATTTGAAGGCAGTTAAGAGTCATCTCAAATAAATTTTATACCTTTCAGGAAGAGACAAAAGTCATTGTAATTGAAACATTGGAGCTTTATACTGTTTATAAACTGAAAACATAACTTGCCCATTTCACAATATAGATCTACAATAAAAGTAGGTTAAATACAACTCTTCCCTCTCTTGTTAGTTTTCTTTCTATGATCCAACACACTGTTTTCAAAAAGGAAACAAAACTAAATCAAATCTAGCAAGAGTCACTTTTGCCAATGATGCTTAGAATATAGTGTTGCTGCCTTCTCTGTTTTGATCCTTCATAACAGAAAGTTGTTCACCTGCTGAAGTAGGGAATTAAATTATTTCATATGAATATATCACCTATTCTTGCATAGAAACAAATGATAAAATTCAGTGAATATTTCAGTGTTATCTTCATGAAGTTCTTTGTAGGAACACCGAATTTTTTGTTTTCAGACTTTTTTCAGTAACAGTCATAGAATTTCACAGATTGAGACTTCAGGGATCATCCAATCCAACCTCCTCATTTTAGAGGAAAGAAGTGGAGAGAGAGACTAAATCATTTTTCAAATTCAATTTCATATTTTCTTCTTTTTTTAATTTTAATGTTTTTATTTTATTTTTGAGAGAGAGAGAGAGTTAACGGGCACAAGTGAGGGAGGGGCAGAGAGAGAAGGGTGGACAAAGGATCTGAAGCAGGCTCTGTGCTAACCTCAGAGAGGCCGATGCCACGGCTGGAACTCAAGAACCATGAGATCATGAGATCATGACCGGAGCAGAAGTCAGATGCTCAACCAACTGAGCCACCCAGGAACCTCACAACTTTGTATTTTCATGTAAATCAGTTTACATGTATTTTGCCTTTTTATTTTTGGAGTTTTTTGTTTTATTTTGTTTTGTTTTTACAAATAGTTTCTTGTCAAGTTGGTTTCCATATAACACCCAGTGCTCATCCCCACAAGTGCCCTCCTCCGTGCCCACCCCCCCTCCCCCCCACCCATCAGTCCTCAGTTTGTTCTCAGCATTCAAGAGTCTCTCATGGTTTGCCTCCCTCCCTCTCCCCCACTATTGCCTTAACCAGCACAGACAATTAATTTAGCCAAACAGAATGCATTAACAATGGATACAATACTCATAATTCTGGTGATTGAACTCCAAGGAGTTCTTACTGATAATGCCATAAATTGAACAGCTCAGTAGACGTTACAAATCAGTGCACTTTTTGTTAAGAAAGTCTGTAAAAATGGTTTCTACAAAACTAGTGGTTCCCGGAGTCATTTCAGCACAGACCTTTGCAAAAATGAATGAATTAAAACACGACTGTCTGATCCTTAGTTGCCAGATCTCGTGGAACCAAACACCAACCAAGCACCAGTTCTCTTGCTGCCGTTGCTGCATGTGAGGCCCCGCTGAGGCGGGCTGAGGTGCTGGCGCGCACAACTGGGCCATAGGAACGCGTCATTCAAGAAATCCATTTGTCTCTTTGAAAACCACAAAGATAAAAGGATATTATGAATTGCTAGCAAGGCCTCCTTCGTTGGCCAACTTGGGGAGGAGGAATAATTCTAACAGGTGTTAGAAAAATCTAAAATTTAAAAATTAATTAAAAATTTTTAAAAATTTTTACAAGGATAGTTGACAATATTAGTTTCAAGTGTACAACACAGTGATTTAACAATGACATACATTAAAAAAAATGTTCACCATGATAAGCGGAATTACCATCTATCACAATACAAAATTATTACGATATGATTGACTGTGTTTCCTGTGTCGACCTTTTCATCCCATGACTAATTTATGTTATAACTGGAACTTGTACCTCTTAATTCTCTTCATTGATTTCACCTAATTTTGTAAAGTAGTATTTAAAAGGAAAGACTGTATGTAAATTTAAAATAATCTGTGACTGAGCTAATTTCTTGTTTTCTTTTTTTTACCATAGCATTTTTTTCCCCCAAAAGCAGCTTTACACCAAAATATTTTACATCGGAGGCTTCCCTTGCCCCTCAGGCGGGTCTGGGCTCCTGCACCCCGGCCTTTGCCTAGTGCCCGCAGGGGGAATTTTTGTCACTAGGCGGCGCTCCTGCACGACAGGCTCACCCCCACTCCACGGGAAAGGGAAAAAGAAAACAAAATCCCATTTTTTCTGCCTCAGAACTGTTTGATACAAGTTTTCCTTTTTTTTTTTAGTATATCTTAACAAAAACGTTCACATTTTAGTCATAGTGCTTGCCAAAAAGGAGAAAACAACACATTTCCTTTTAAAATTGAGAATATAAACACATCCCCCCAAAAGATGCGGGGAGGTCAGGGTTAGACGATCACACCGTAGGGTCTTCGGTCTCTGGTCTATTTATCGCACCCTCACTGGGACAAGCACTTTGTGTCCCCGAGGAAACAGAACTAGGAGGGGAGGGACGCAGAGACGCAGAGACCCCGCCGCGGCCTGGGCGCGGGCCCCGCTGAGGGCGAGGCCGTCGCTGCCCGCGCGCCCTCCCTCGCGCTGCCGCGCCCAGAGCACCTTTCCCAGGCCGAGCGCCCGCTTGGAGCAGGTCCAGCTCCTGCCCAGAAAGCGCCAATAAAATGGGAAAGCGCGCAACTGATTGATAATACATTTTACAAGAAAAAAATTAAAGGAGATAAACTGTTGAGGCCTCACAAATGCGCCTGCCTGTATCCAAAGTACCCGAACTTTCGGAAAGACCAGGCCTGGAGGGAGGGCCCAGGAGGGCTCCTGCGGGCGCTTCCAGGGGGAGGAGAGGTCCCCCGAGAGGGGTTCAGGGAGGGGCTGCCGTGCTCCCCGCCAGGCACCGGGTGGGC
>NW_027529191.1:232394-232606 GCF_008692635.1 Crocuta crocuta | reverse complement strand
CTCCTCCGAAAAGGGTAGAGTCTAATTGACTTATTAAATGTCGAGGCAATCAGGCAGCTCCTGTTTTAATAGCCGAAGATCTACATTTAGACAAAAACAGAGCTGAGTTCCTGGTAAAGGCGTTTCTTCTCATCCTGTCACAAGTGACAGGAACGGAGGGAAACAGACTGAGCGAGAGAAGGGGGAGGGGCAGGCCGAGGGGGGCGGGTGGC
>NW_027529191.1:231774-232216 GCF_008692635.1 Crocuta crocuta | reverse complement strand
ATTCGAGCCCCGCGCGGAGCCCTCGGGGACCCGCCTGACGTCGGCGCGCGCGGGGATAAGAGGCGGCCACGCGTCCAGCGCCCGGTGCGGCCGAGCGGGTCTGCGCGTCCGCTCGCCGGGTCGCCGCGGGGCATGGAGTAGCGGGCGCGGGGTCAGAGCCGGGACGGACGCCGGACGGACGCCGGACAGACGCCGGGACAGACGCCGGAGGACGCGCGTGGCTCCGGGGCGCGGGGACAGGTAACCCGGCCGGGCCCCGACGCGCAGGTGGACTCGCTGGCGGCGCCGGGAAGGTGNACCCGACGCTCCGGGCGGCTGGAGCGGGGGTCCCGGCACGAGACTCATCGTCTGGGTTCGGGGACGCCCGGCCGGGAGGAGGGGGCGACCGCCACACAAAGGCGCTGCTGAAAACTCGGGCGCGGCCCCCACTCGCTGGAGGGCG
>NW_027529191.1:220362-231435 GCF_008692635.1 Crocuta crocuta | reverse complement strand
ACGCGGACTCGGCGCTGGACCCCGCGGAGCAGAGAGTGGGTGAGTGCCCCCGCCCCCGGCCCGCACCCCCGCGCGTCCGTGTCGGGGGACACCGGATCCGTGTTCTCTCGGAAATAGAACTGTCTCTGAGGAAACATAAACATCTGAACAAGATAAAACCATTTCTATTGTTTGGGGGGAAACCAGGCAATATGTTTTTATAAGAAGAAAGTAGGAGTTCGGTAAAGGACGCCCGGCGTGTAACTCACCCTCCGAACTCCGCTTCCAAGGCCGGGAGTTCTGGCACCGAACTGTCATCTGTTATTCTGGAAATGGAAATATTTTCAGCAAAGCACTTTCAACCGAGACAGAAATGCTTGAGAGCGGCCCCCTCCCCTCGCGCCCCCTCTGCCCCGGGCAGAGCCTTCCCAGAGTGGCTGCCCCAAGGGAAATTTCCAGAGAAAGCATGCAAGCTTTTAATGCTTCCATGACACAATTAGGTCAAATGTGATAAGGTCAGTTTTATACAGGCTGACATTCAGGAGACGCGTAAGCCTTGCAAGTGAGTAAGATTCGTAGGAAACGTTCCCTCCTCAGATGAGTATTTGTGATAAAACGAAGTGCAGCCACACGCAGTCGTAGCAAAGTCACTACCCGGAGCAAATGAGTGAGACATGGTTACAGGTGACTGAAAAATCAGACCCGAAGCCTGGACGCAGAAAGTGTCACTGGGAGCATCACTAGCTGCAGAGTGAAGCCTGAGAGCTGTCCTTCCCTGGGAACTTCACTTTTTATCTTACAAACCAAGTAAATGTCTGTTTCCAGCCTTTGTAACAGGTGGTTTTGAAAGCATTTAGTCCTTTCTCTAAATATATACCTAGGAAAAGAGAAGTTTTATGACACTTTTTTGTTGTTGCTGTTTGTTGGGTTTTCGTTTTAGAACTTTGAGAGCTTGTGGGATTTGATTCCCAAGCTCTCCAAAATGAAAATGTCTACAGCGATTTCCATATTGGAAGCTAACTGCCAACACACACACACTCCTCCTTCAACCTATAACTTTCTGGTCACTGCTTTCCATAGGGGCAGAGACCAGACAAATAATATTGAAGCTTTGTGAATACTTAATACTTTATCTGAAGAAAAATATGTCCCTGATTACAGGTCTTCACATTGCGTCATGTGAACAGTCAAGGGGGCTCCAGTCCGCTTTATTTAGTGTGATGTAACCCGGCTAATGCAGTTTCCAACAACTTTCTTCAGCTGTCTCTTAGATCACATGAAAAAAAAAATGCTTCTCTCAAGCAATGCCATAATTAACTTCTTTCCCTTCAAACAGAAATTGTTCCTCGAGATCTAAGGATGAAAGACAAGTTTCTAAAACATCTGACAGGTGAGTCTCCTCATTCCTTCACCTGTGCCCAGTCCCAGGCATCCTGCGGGCCCTCACAGTATGCTTCTTCCATGTTCCAGGTCCTCTTTATTTCAGCCCAAAGTGCAGCAAACACTTCCACAGACTGTACCACAACACCAGAGACTGCACCATCCCTGCATGTAAGTGACAGCGTCCGGACTGGGTGGGGAAAACCAGCATACGCAGATGTGATTCTCATGTCCTTCTACTTATACAGACCCCTCCTTCTAAGTCTCCTACTTGCTAATATATTTTCCCTATTAACTATGGAGTTAGGGGTTAGGGTGGCCAGACCACAGGAGAAGGTCACTGTGTTCTATAGCAGCTAGTGCCAGAGGGAAGATTATTTACATTCACTGGAGTTAATCACCTCTTGGAATGGGCTGGACTCTTCCATTCATTCTTGTTTTGTTCATGAATTCTGGAGTGATGTCTCTACCTATGGAGTTATCTACTCAATATGCCAAACAAGCGCTAAGATGACTAGGCTGGAGTTCTGTGCTCTGGGGTGTAAGGAATCCGTGGACCTGGACCGCCCTGACTAAAGACTTCCTCGTTTCCATTAGTAATTACAACCTCATTACCTGAGGACTTCATTGCTGTTTCAGACTCCCGCGCTCTTGGCCGGCCTCATCCCTAATCCAAAACTGGCGAGCTCCTGTCTCAATGCAGTGCCCAGCTGTATAGTTTTCTGATTGTTCATCCGTGACAAAACACATTTTATTTCTCCAAAAGTGGTTACCAGTGCTCTTCACAAAACAGATAATGATGACAGGTGACTTATTAGCTACCGTGANTTTTGTAGGGACTGAACCTTTCATTTCACGTAAGGCTCACAGGAGGAAAGTGGTGCAGACACACCAGCTCTCTTACCAGCTGCTTTCAGAAACTATCCAGAGAGTATCTAGACTATCCAGACCACACTTTCCTGCCCTGCCTTCAAGAAACAAAACATGAAAAAATAAGCCACTTTACATTCAGTGGAAGTTTTTTCCACTTAGGCAGCAAAGTTGTCCCCGACAACATGTGGGGAGGTCCCGTCTAGGCGCACTTGACACCAGGAAGACCAGGAGCCCCACCTGGTCTTCCCAGCCGCGGGAAGCTCCCTGTTAAAGTGGCCGCACAGTGGCCCTCACGGGGCTCAGCCGAGGCCAGCAGCACGCATGTTCCACGGAGCTCTGATTTTTATTTTTCAATCCCTGCCTCCGTCCACCCTCTCTTCCATGCCATAGGCAGCTGGCACATGTTCCTTTCCTGTTTCCTTCCTCTGAAATGGAATCACCTTCTGTTTGAGAGTTATTAATTATTTTGGGGACCAGAAAACCTTCTTATTTTTACTGTGTACATGTGTATATATTTTTATACTAAACACCATCTTAATAGGATCCCAGTTTCTAAATTTGAAGATGATCTTTGGGGTCATCACTCCTAATTTTTTCATTTATGGATGAGGAAGCAGACAACATGCTTCAATTGCTTGTGCACTGACACACAGACATCAGCCGCTTGACTCGAGGACACCGTGTCTCTTTTTGCTCAGAGTAACTCGGTCGCATCACAGCTCCTCTCAGGCCCAGGAGGCCTGACGTCCTCAGACGTGTGCACTGGGAGAGTGGGCGTGGCTTCCACCTCTCTCTGCCCTCATTGCGCTGGGGAACCGAATCCTGGGAGGTCAGGGCTGAAAGGAGCCAGAGCCTTCTTACTCAAAGTGTGGTCCCAAGGTGGGGTTCTTTGGCAGGGCAGAGCATGAAGTTTCTCCAGACTGCACTTTCACAGGACCCCCAGATTATTTTAGGGTTGGAGGACATGTTGGGTCGGTGGGGTGGGGGGGGGCGGGGGAAGGGTGGTGNNNNACCTGGCCTCTAGATGTGCTGCAAAAGGGAGGGCTTACCTTGAGCTCACACAACGCTGAATTCACGTGTGCTCTATTTAGGAGAACTGCATCCTAAATGATTTGGTGTGATAGGGAAGAGAAAGAAAATGCCAGGAATCCAGAGGACCCAGCCTCCAGCTGTTAGACCTTTTTTTCATTTCTTTGAGAACCAACTATTAGGTCCTCTATATATTTAAGAGCCACATTTTTAGGGGTAGGGGTTAGCTGTTCATCTAACACATTGTGCAAATTCACTGTTGTCTATTTACTGGTATATCAGAATTTTAGTTAAGAGTATGAACTCCTCCATTTTTAAGTAGGATTTTGAGACTCTTGAGAAGTAAAGTTTAGTAATTTATAAACTGCTGGAGCTTTTCCCCAGAACTTCCAGCTGAGGAAATCCCATGATGGCCACGATCACTAAACCTCACTTGGGTTCTCTGAGGTAGCACCCATGGAATACTTTAGCAGGAAATTAAGTGAGATATCATGGAGAATCAGTCTATACTCAGAAATTAGCTTACTGCTTCCTTTCGTTATCCAACCCAGGCCTTTCTGCTCTGTTACTTGATTGTTGACTCATTGTCTTTAAGTAAGAGGGTTTAGTGTACGATCAGCCCACATGGGGACCCCGCCTGCATATGCCTGGAAAGTCCGTTGTACGGGGCACGGGACTGTCTGCTAGGCAGCAAAACCAAAGCCGTTCTGATGAGCACAGGAGCCACTGAGGAGAGAAAATGGGCAGAAGATTCTGTGTCTGCTCCTCCCACACAGCTTCCAGTTACATTATTTGTCCCCTGACCTGTGACACAAAAGCCTCTGAACTACCATAAAGTATTAACTCAACAACTTAGAGCCCATGATTTCAGATGACAGTCTCTATATCACTTCCAGGGAATTCAAAATATTTTAAAAAATGGCTTTAGCAGTTGATATACTTGTTAAACAAAATGCTCTAAGAGTTGTTGACGTAACTGACAAAGGTCTGTGGTTTATTTTCATTACAGACTATAAAAGATGTGCCAGGCTTCTTACCCGGCTGGCCGTCAGTCCAATGTGCATGGAGGGATAAGGTAAGCTGACCATAGATTCACTGGCACACACACCAAAGACCCGAGTCTCGTTCGTGACCTGAAAAACTCATGGGAGTTTAGAAACACTCACTCTTTGACCAAAGTAGCCTTACTTTGAATAAAGCTGACGTAACACTCAAAGTATCTCCAAATAATGGCCATCACTGTAAGGTACCCCGCCACCCGCACACAGTACCGCAGGCAGCTGTTGCAAAATATCCCTGTGAGGGCTCAGTTGGCAGAGTGTGTGTTAATTTGAAACAAAACCCATTAGTAGACTAATTTCAGCACGTGATTTGGTGCATAAAATAGGATACATATCTAAAATCATGCCTGCTCACTTTTAGGCTTTCACTCATTCACTTACACTCATAAATGAGTATATGACTAACCATATCCATGCAGCTTTTATAGACATATCTGGCAAATGTGTGAGTTGGAGCCTATCATCATGCCAGTTAGCTTGTAAGGAATAGCCAAGAATAGCTATCGTCTTTATATGTTTCTTTCATAGCCTCCAGTGGTAAAAATGTAAACGCACATCGAGAATTTATGAACTAAATTTTTTACCTTGGCCTCTTGAGGGCTGATGTGCAACATGCAACACCGGCTATCAGCCAGACAGATGGCTGAGAGGTTTTATTTTCCTGACACAAATGCCATGGATTTCGGTCACAAAATGGTATTTTCAGAATCTCATATTTACCATGTGACTTGTATGTGCTGGGAACGGCCGGATGCCAAGCCTACCCGCACAGGAGGGACCTGCTCTGGTCCTCACGTGGCTGTTCCTAGTTTATCTGCTGTCCAGAAACATTATTAAAAAAAGGGATAGGATATTGTGTTTGTCCAGGGGTTCCCCTCATTTGTCTCATGTGAGTGGATGAGGGGGTCCTGCTCTTTCACACACGGACATGCTCCCTGGGCAAAAGCCGGTGGTGATAAATTAACGGCCAGACAGTGCAGAGGGGCTGAGCCAAACCTCGCAGCCGGGACTGGCCACGCAGGCACGGCCAGTGCCAGCCTTCGCACCGTGTTCTCTCCGTCGTAAGTCCCACTGGTAACGAGAGGAGCCACATGGGGGTTCGGTGAAGCATGTGGTCAAGTGGGGGATTACGAGACCACAGTTTGTGTGGGTTCACTGAAACCTGTGTGGCACCTTTTATTTGGGGAGAAGGAAAAGCATGGTTTTTAATGCCAAAGCTGAGAAATGTCATGCCCTAACTTGACCTCCACCTTCACTTGCCGTCTGAGTCCTCTCTGGTTTCTTACACTGCCTACAAGGCACACAGAAAAGGCTTCTTTTTAAAGCAATGAATGGACTCTCCTGTCTCTCCAGGTGGTACTCTCTAGAAGAGGTTACGTGTAATCTCTCTTCATAGTTCCCTTTCTTCATCAGTGTTTCCAGAGATGAGCCAGGCACATCCTTGGAAAACAACTTCCACTTACTTAGAGGCAGGGAGACCAAATGCCCTATGGCCATCTAGTCAGGCTACATGCTCCCTGTCTCCACGCCCCTTAACTGACCACCTGCTCCCCCACAGTTGGTTGCTTCCAGAGGGGCAGCAAGGTGGGCTTTCCAGAGCAAGAATGACCATCATTACCTAGGGACGTATGTTGGTACGGAATTAGTACTGGGTGTGGTTCTACTTCTGCATCGGTCCCGGATGGGCACATCAGGGTTTTGGATACTCATGGCAACGCAAAAAAGAAAGGAAGTCCTGGCAGGTGGAGCAGACGTGGCCTTGGGAAAGGTGCTGATGGTTAATGCACTTCCCCACCCTGACCCCGCAAGGCAGGGTCTGCCTGGATGGCGGAGCAAGGGGAGACAAGAATGGGGTGTGCCCACCAGCGTTATGCCCAAAGCCACCGTGCCCAGCTGTCACACTTGTCACGGCTGTAACTGTGTTCATTTTGGTCAAGAAGTGGGTGAAGTTTAAAAAACACAGACATTTCTGCTGTGTTTCTCAAAGCAACTATAATGATTTCCTAACATTTTTAAAGACTAATTTCTTCTAATTCCAGAAGTTTTAAACATCAATAGCAGACTCCCCACTGGTTGGTCACAACACGGAAACATGAGGGCCCTGCGGGTTGGGTGAGGACATCAGTGAGGCGTCTGGAGGGCAGAGCACACGCAGCACACGCACACGCAGCACTCGCACACGAACACATCTTCTCCTGGCTAGCACAGCCACCCTGGTGTGGAGGAAGCGGTGTCCGGACACCGGTCTTCTGCTGCCCTTACAGCCGCACAGGACGGGACACAGCTGCAGAACGGGATTCCTCTTCTGGCTCCAGACCGTAGCCTTGTCTTCTCCAAGCTGAGCCTCAAAGCAGCCAATGTATACAGGGTGTGAGCACAGGGACTCTTCACGTTTGTGAGCTGAGCTGAGCACAAACCCTTCTTTCGGAAGCTCATTAACTGATCCCCTCCAGCCAACAAGTAACTATAGATTCCCGGCTACTCTCCCTTGTAGTCAAGAGATCCACTCAGACGTCTTACGCACACACCTCATTACGTAAGGCTGCAGCCCAGGGAAATTAGAAGCCTGAGCTCTGGAATATTTCCAAAGAAATGTCATTTTGAGTAACAAGTACCTAGTGCAGTCTACAAAATGCAGTCTGGTTTTAGTAACTCTGAAGCTTACCATTATTTTTTAAATTAAATTAATGGCATGGAGTGCTAGGAAAAGGAGTTTATTCTTGGTTATAGGTTTTGCAAATGCTCCTGAAGACGGAAGTGTAAAGGCCAATCGGCTATTTCTCAGGATTGCCACAAACTGTAAATCAATGTGGCCTGAATTACTGAGGACTTGACAACACACACATCAGGGGTAAGGGCTGGCTGTCTTGACTTTAATAAGCATTTGGTTGTATTTAGGAAGATTCTCACTCCTTTAGCATAGTGAGCGTGTAACAACTGTGGGACTCGGTTACTTTCAATAAAATGGACTATGCTTTTTGGAACAGGGAGAAATGTACATGCAGACTGTGATCCCTTGTGTTTACAAACACATTATGTTACATAATTCAACATCTATCTAGGTCTTCTAGAAGTGGTAAGTGTGAACGGTTATATGAAACCAAATGTTTTTCAGCTGTGGGCAGAGCAGCAGAGGACCCACAGCCCATGAACCATGAGAAGTGCCTTGGAGACCAGCAGGGAACAGAACCTACTACCTTCATGAACACGTCCCCTTGTGAACAAGAGATTTATTTTTGCAGACAGACTCTTCCATACTTCCTTTAACTTGAGTTTTGTATGTTGTTGACACTGTTGGCAGATAAATATTCAGTAAATCAGCGTACCTGATGGTAAAAATACTTGCCACTCATGATCTTGGAAAAAAGAATGCTCCACATTTGATGGGTAGTGCTACAAAATGACAGAGAAAGTGATTTCATTTACTTAATTAGGTGAAATCTCAAAGAATATTTCTTTAGAAACATAAACAGAATCTGAAACTATATTTTCATATAGCATATGGTATGATTTAATATTTTTATTACTTTTACAGTTAAATTCCCAGAGTATTATTTGGAATTCCAGAAAAAACCACAAAAAACCTTGTCATGTTTTGGAGACAGTGGAGTGTAAATCTGTGAACATACCCAGGCTAATTTCACTTGTCCTTTGTACAATAAATGTAACATAGTATCCAGATATTGTGCAATATGTAAATACTGTAAATGTTGAAACAAGTAATAAACAAAGTGTTTATTATAATGAAGTCTTAAAAGTGACTTTTTAAAAAAATTTTTTTAATGTTTTTATTCATTTCTGAGAGAGAGAGAGAGAGAGAGAGAGAGAGAGAGAGAGAGACAGCGTGAGCAGGGGAGGGTCAGACAGAGAGGGAGACACAGAATCTGAAACAGGCTCCAGGCTCTGAGCTGTCAGCACAGAGCCCGATGCGGGGCTCAAACCCACGAACCACGAGATCATGACCTGAGCTGAAGTCGGACGCTTAACTGACTGAGCCCCCCAGGCGCCCCAAAAGTGACTCTTCACTTCTAATAAGTTCACTGGGTGGGAATTCATGATTTACAGACCTATGAAGAGATCCTAACACTGGCAGGAATGACATGGAATACAGAAGGTAGGAATAAATGAAATGGGAAGGCTAAAGATTCTTAGAAGGGACAACTAAATTGACTTTTTTTTTTTAAAGGAGATGCTACCATAGGGCTGTGGTATGTCTCAACTTACAGCCTGATAGGGTGATGAATATTTAAATGAGAGGCACCAGTTACTTCTAGCGTGACATCGTCGTCATGAAAACACTAAGAGATAAGACTTCCTCTTACCTAGATTTTTACAGGTGATCTATTTTGAACAAAAGATTGCATCCAACTTAAGACAACTGAGGTCTTGGGGCACCTGGGTGGCTCAGTTGGTTAAGCGTCCGACTTCGGCTCAGGTCATGATCTCACGGTTCGTGGGTTCAAGCCCTGCGTCAGGCTCTGTGCTAACAGCTCAGAGCCTGGAGCTGCTTCAGATTCTGTGTCTCCCTCTCTCTCTGACCCTCCCATGCTCACGCTGTCTTTCTCTCTCAGAAATAAATAAAACATTAAGACAACTAAGGTCAGCAGTGAGTTTCCCTGTTCACATGGCCCCTCCTCTGGAGATAGCCATAAGGACCAAGTAGACATGTGTCATGGAATGTCTGAGGTCCAGATTTAAGACACGTACACAAACAGTAAACAAACTATAGGGATTCATTCATGATCACGAAGGAACAGGGTGTGAAATTACTTTGAGACTGTTCAGCAACTACTGACTGATGAGAGCAGAGTGTAACTCTGAAGTGCTCTTTTTTTTTTATTTCTAGGAGAGAGAGAGAGAGACAGCGTGAGCAGGGGAGGGTCAGAGAGAGAGGGAGACACAGACTCTGAAACAGGCTCCAGGCTCTGAGCTGTCAGCACAGAGCCCGACGCGGGGCTTGAACCCACGAATCGCGAGATCATGACCTGAGCGAAAGTCGGACGCTTAACCGACTAAGCCACCCAGGCGCCCCTGAACTGCTCTTAATAGTATTTTCTAATTGTGGTTAATTACTTGATCTTTTCTTCTCAATTCTTTACTTTTTAGGGTATTATCACCAATTTCTCAATACATTTAACTCTGAGGTTCCTACTTGTCCGCAGAAGAGTTTTCAGGTCAGACTCGGGTAATTCCACAGGGAGCTGGACACACATCCTGTCAGGGTGGTGGGAAAGCCGGCCCGCTCATCCTCCAGGCGGGAGGGGGCTCTGGGACTAAATGCCCCCCACCCCCCTCACCTGGGCCCCTCGGGCTCCGAGGACTTTGTGGAAACCCCAGGAAACCCAGACGTGGGCAACCTGATGGGGCAGCTGTTCCTCTAAACTCATTCTACTTCTGAGCAGTGATCCACTCAGGCTTTGGATGAAGACCGATGGGTGAGTGGGGCTCTCCCAGGGGTCCAGACCAGCGGCTACGAGTCAGGGTAAAGACTAGGAGCACAGCAAGCTGTCACCCACCTACCCACCACCCAGAAGGCTCCAAGGAGCAGACCGTCACACTCTGCAGATGGCGGGGTCAGGCAAGGACATTATGGCTGCAGGGGCCTCATATTTCTTTCACAAATACTTTATCATAAATGGAAGCAAGATACTGATTTTTGTCATTTTACTTCCTAACACTGAGGATAAATATGCATATACAGCATCACAGATCATCTGAAAGAGACAATAAAGGCACTGGTTTCTCATTCTCCTTCACTTACCAATAAAATAGCAGGTAGACACCAGACTTCTTAGTTGTATTTTTATAATCTCCCCAGTTTATTTTGAAAACAATCTTTTCTGCCATATATCCATATGAATTTTAGAATAGTTATTTCAAAGCACAGAGAAGTTGCCTATATTTGTCTAAAAACTAAACACTGAAGAAAGAATACTTAATGTATCAATATTTAAGCATTCCAACATAAAAGAACTTTTCCCAACTTTTTAATTATTTTTTTCCCACCTAAGCTAATCTATATTTGACATTTGAGTCATATAGCATTTAACAGCCAAACCAGCATACAGTGTCTTTCTTACTGGATGGAATTAAATTTCCAGTGGCAAAATGGTTCAAATGGAAAGAAGCAGACTTCGTTATGAAATAAACTAGATAGACAGGTAAAAACTAGCAAGTATTAAAGGTTCTAAAGATTAACACCCTCTTTCTCTCTCCCACTTTCTACGACAACGGCGAGCACTGTGAGCTGGGGTGAGCTCCAGCGAAGGCCGCCGGCTGGACGAGGGGCCCTGGCGAGAGGGGGTCGTGCAGACAGCAGCGGGCGCTGTCCCCACCGGCGGTCCCCGAACTCAGGGAAGAAGAGGAGAGCTCGGGTGCCCCGCGGCCTGCTGCGTGATGGACATCTCGTGCTCTGCTGTTTTGTCTGTTCCATTATTTTTGTCACTGGGGCAAAGCGGGAGGTTCAGGTGGTCTAAGAACACTTCGTGTACCCCATAAACTGGATGAAACATTTCTGTTTATTTGCCAAATACAATAAGTGATTTCCATCTACAAGTATCTCAGGTGAGAAACAGGGTCAACTGAAGCAGCAGCTGCGGCGTCCGTGCGGCACCTGCGGGGGCCGGGGGGCCGGCACGGGTCAGCGGGCCTCCTCCAAGAAGGCCCTGCAGCACCGCAAACACTGCTGGTAGACCGTCTCGAAGTCGGACTCATCCCCCTGAAAGCACAGGAGGAAGAGGAAATCACAAGC
>NW_027529191.1:219521-220306 GCF_008692635.1 Crocuta crocuta | reverse complement strand
TCATCTGTTTCTGTGGATCGTAGCTCCCAAGGAGTTCAATCTTAGCTTTGCAGTTCTTAATCTGATTGCTCTTTCTAGTCAAGTCTCTGTAAAATGGAAACATGAACTTAGTTTTCTGATCTATGGTTTCAAGTTAAACAGGGACATCTGCTAGGGTTTTATGAAATATCCATTACCAGAACCCAGCGAAGGCGACCTGGTTTGGACAGGAAACTGAACCCTCGGCGCCCCGGCTCTGACGCGGGCGTTCTCACCGACGCGTCTACAGGAAACACACGCTCCTAAGTCCCGGTCACTGTGTTTGCTCCCGTGAAATACACGGCGAGACAATGAAGAAAAGCTCTTGTTTCAGAGACTAAACAAGGACTGCAGAACGGAACCGAGTCCCGAAGGGCCCCCGCCCCCGCCCCGCGTGTGCTGGCGTCTCCCCGGCTCTGCCGCCCCCGCCCCAGGCTTTCCGGCTGGGTCTGCTCGTTCCTCCATCAGTGGAGACTGAGCACCTGGGGTGCGTCAGGCCCCGTGCTGGCGGGGGGGGCGGCCGGGACCCCGCTTGCTCCACACACACACGCACACACACGCACGCACACGCCCTGCGCTGGGCGCCACGTGAGCCCCGAGACTGTGCGGGAAACAGCCCACACGCTTCCCGGTGAGAGGCTGCTAATGCCAGTGTCATGTGAGAAAGTGAGAACAAATCAACTGAAAACCGAAAATAGAAAATGCATGTATTTCAGTGACGCTCCTGATTCACAAGGACAGAAGCAAAGCTCGGCAGGGGCGTGGCC
>NW_027529191.1:219246-219516 GCF_008692635.1 Crocuta crocuta | reverse complement strand
CACGCCCGCCCGCGTGTACGGGAACCCAGCGACGTGGCCGTGACCGAGCGCGGTGCCCGGCCTCACACCGGAGCTTCCTCACACTTCTCTTGGGTCAGTGAACCTGCAACGGCCTCAACGTTTGCAGAATACACTGTATTCACTTACTTCGGGCACGACCGCGCTGCGCAGCAGGTGTGTGTTAGTGTACCTGAGGCCGGGCGCCTGGCGCTGCGCAGGCGCTCCCGCTCCCGGGACGCCGCTCCCTGGGGCACAAACGCAGGTTCGGGG
>NW_027529191.1:147052-219140 GCF_008692635.1 Crocuta crocuta | reverse complement strand
AGCCAGGCAAGGACCCTCCCGCTCGGGCCCCTCCCACGACGCGGAACCGCACGTAACACGCGCGGCACCAGCCACCACCCCGGCCTGCCTGCTTTCCTTTTGAAAGCAGCGAGGGCAATCCACAATGTAAGTAAAGGGTTTCCTTTTCTGCCAGGCTTCCCTTCTGGGGCGCGGGGCCAGCGGACACGGGGTGAGTCGGGCGGCAGTGGCAGCACCGGCTGTGGCGAGGGCACCCGGGAAGCTGCCCGGCTCCGGCCCGCGGGCCTCTGCAAACGTGCCCACGCGACAGTTCTGTTACCTTGTGGTTTCCTACTCTTCTAAACAGATAATTCTATACATAGTGACCATCCCTGTTTATGAAAACTTTAATTAAAAAGTCACTTTAGGCAACAAATCATTTGGCCTATTACTAAACTGACAGTTGAACAAAAAATACCCTTTAAAGCATGAAATTACCTCAGATTGCTTTCATCCATACAAAGTATATAATCAAATGTGGCAAAGTCTTCCTTGGTAACCTGAAATTAAATAAGAAGTCAAAAAACAGTTTATAACAATCAAGCCTCGAGAATCCAAAGCAGTACAAAAAAATTTGCTTTATTTGAATTCGTTACTCAATTAAGTTAATAATTTCGGGTACTTTAAAGGTAGAGTTAACCTATTTTGTAATACTGTATTGCAAAGAAATGTTATATTAAGTTCTGTGGAATAATCGTAACATAGTATAGTATGTAAACACAAAGTTTATACTTCATCTGCAATTTCTTAGTAACAAAGTAGAATTCACTTCACATATTAAAATGTCCTATGTTCGACCCCTCAGTGTTTTACTCTATTTTTCATTGTGCAGGAACGTAACATCCTAGGCCCCAGTGACAAATACCAAACTACAGAGATGGATGGCTGTCCCTGGGGGGCCTCTGTGCAGGGCAGGCAACACGCCAGATGTAAACCAGGCAGGGCCAGGCAAAGCGTTCTGGGGGGAAAGGGGAAGATATACGTTAAGTAGGGTGTTCAAAGCAGAGTCCCTAAGAAGGAAATCTGTGAGTAACTGGATGCAGGACTCTGCTCTCCCCTGAGTGTCCAGAATTTGAACAAGACACAGAAAAGAATGCCACTCAGGATTTTTACTGATACTAACATGGAAACTTACAAGTTTTCTGACATCATACTCTATCAACGTAAGCCCACTATGATGTAAGTGGGAAAATTATTTTATGATTTCTGACTATTATAAATAAGGACACAATAAGAAAGAAAGGAACAAAAACAGACCACAAAATGACAGTGAAAATAATTCCTAAGAATGTAATTTTTCGATAATAATCTTCCTCTCTAAAAAATTCTCTAAAATATAGGAGTACCAGGAAACACAAAAATAAGGTATCAAAACCCTGGTTAAACCGAGTACTGATACTATTTTAACAACCAGTATAGCAAACGACTAATAAACATACTCCTGATTATGTTAAAAATATAACTTCTGGCTCTTAGTATGCACTTACATTAGTTTCTAATAGAGCACGATAATCAAGTGCTGAGGACTGCATTTCGTTAACATTCCCAAGATACTAGGTTATTTCAAATTTTATTAGAACAAATACTATGGGAGCGCTAAGTCGGTTGAGTGTCTGACTTTGTCTCAGGTCATAGTCTTATGGTCCGTGGGTTCAAGCCCCACATCGGGCTCTGTGCTGACAGCTCAGAGCCTGGAGCTGCTTCAGACTCTGTGTCTCCCTCTCTCTGCCCCTCCCCAGCTCATACTCTGTCTTTCTCTCACAAAGGTGAATAAACATTTAAAAAAAAAAAAAAGTGAAAAAAAAACAAATACTATAAGCTATTTCCACAAAACAGTTTTTTGAGAAATTTAATCTAGGATTAAATATTAGCATTGTTTTTAATTTTAGAATTATTGCAACTATAGATCTTAAGACAGTCTTAGAGCTGACATCTACCTATAAAATCCATACATGATGTTCAGATATTAAAATAATTGAAAAAGAATAGCTATAATTAATTCTTACAAAAAGCCATTGTGTGCTCCTGTGAGGAGGCTGTGCGAGGCCAGAACCCCAAAAGAAGCTTGCCCACCCCATGGGTTATGCATGGCAGTATTTACCACTGAATACTAAATACTTAATACCACTATTAAAACTGAAAATTTTTAAGTCTTCATTATCTGCTATTGTAACATCTTTAAAGATGAAAACCGGCTATACTTCCTAAATGGAAATGGTGAGGAGGGGCCCTATCCTGTATTTCGGCAAAAGTCTGCAGTGTCTGCTTCCTGGAGGACAGACAGGTGCTCCTGGGGCCTGTGTTACCTGCTGCGCAGCACGCTGAGTGGAAGTGTACAGTGTGCCCGGCCTCACACAAATATGCAGTTTAAAGGGAGTGTTTTCACAGCCATTACAGATAACTGTGCTTACTCAGTGATACTAAAACTTAGTAAGTGGTACTTTCTTAAAGGTTACTCGAAATACAGAATATGAAAACATATCAATAAACTTTTATTGCTCGAATGTTCAAGTCTACTGGTCAGTCTGATGTTCTGAATGGATTCTTTAGCATGTACAATTTTTTTAAAATTTATTTATTCTAAGAGAGAGAGACAGCACGAGTAGGGGAGGGAAAGAGAGAAAGGGAGACAGAGACTCTGAAGCAGGCTCCACAGTGTCAGTGTGGAGCCCGATGTGGGGCTGGAACTCACAAAGCGTGAGATCGTGACCTGAACTGCTATCAAGAGGCAGACACCTAAGCGACCCAGCCACCCAGGCGCCCCTGCGTGTGTACAATTTTGACTTCATGGACACCTGGAGAATTTGAGGGCAGGGATCCTCAAAGTGGGGGCAGTTGGCGATGTCTGGAGACATCGCCGACTGCTATGATGGAGAGAGGAAGGGATGCTCTGGGGTCGAGTGGGCAGAGACCAGGGACACTGCTGAGCACCGTGCAGTGTGCAGGATGGCCCCGCAGCAGACAGCATCCCAGACCACAGCTGTCAGTACCGCCTGCGAGGTGGAGAGCGTACTCTAGCAGTGAGAAGCCTGGGCAAAGGGCCACTGCGGGAAAAGAGAGACTCCACGGACCAGTCGGCTGCCTGATGGGCTGCAGAGAATACAGAAGGGCTGATGGGACAAAGACCCCAGAAAGCAGTGAGCCTGACATTCAGAAGCTTTCTTCTCAAACCATCTGCCAAGTTCTTAAACTACTGAAGGCAAAAAGCTAAGAAGCCCCGAGGAGGCTGCAGCTACTTGGGGAGGGAGCAGCTGCCAAAGAGGAGCCCCGGTGGCTGCACACACTGGCTTCTCAGGTGCACTCCGGAAGGCTCCACCGAGGATGGGGCAGTCCAACACAGCCCAGGCCTCACGGGGAGGCCAGTCCAACACAGCCCAGGCCTCACAGAGCCAGGACCAGCCACTGAGAAGGTTGGTAAATGGAGAAGACGATGATGTAAGAAATTTTGTTCAAAATACATGTAAGCTGAACCTCTGAAGAGAGAATGCCCTGAAGGAAAATATAAAAAGAAAATAACACAGAATGTTCCAAAACTAAAGAAACCACCATGATGCAAATTCAGGAAACATACTTTGGCTTACCATAGTAAAAGTGCTCGAAACAAGGAAGCTAAAAGGAAAGCCTAAAGACAGCAGAGGAAAATGGAGCAATTTGAAAAACCAGAGACAACTGATTCGATGAATCCAGCCAAACAATTAAAGCAGAAATACTATCAATATTTGGCCAACTTCTTTCTTCTTTTTTTTAAATTAATGTTTTTTTATTTTACTTTTGAGACAGAGAGACAGAGCATGAGCTGGGGAGGGGCAGAGACGGAGGGAGACACAGAATCTGAAACAGGCTCCAGGCTCTGAGCTGTCAGCACAGAGCCTGATGTAGGGCTCGAACCCACGGACCGCGAGATCATGACGTGAGCCGAAGTCCAACACTTAACTGACTGAGCCACCCAGGCGCCCCAATATTTGGCCAACTTCTTAAGACAGCAGAGAAAGAAGGAACATTACCCGACCTGTCTTACGTGGCTACATAAGTGTACATACTACATGGTGTGCATCCAACACAGGCGTTCCCCAGCACAGCTGACAGGTGCTCACTATGGCATCAGCTGAGCTCCAAAGACCCAGGCGCCCATCCGGAGGGTCACAGAGACGACCTGAGAACCTCCCCGAGAGGAAAGCCCGCAGAAAGAGCACACACTGCAGAGATAAAAGGTGGNAGCACCATGGACAGCCATGTGTGGGTCAGAGCTTTGCTGAAAGGAATGTCTAACAAATTAAACATCTGTGTAGAACTAACCAGATGTGCGTTCACACACTGAAAAAACAAAAACAAAAAAAAACAACTAAGCACCCTAAACATATTCATTAAACCCAGGTTAAAAATATTGGGAAAATTAAAATTTTAATAAATAGTTCTCATACAAATTGTGACAATCGCTAAAAGAAAGCCTGTAAACAATCAAGAGATGCTAAAAGGTAACAAAAGATTGATAGTATACTACTTTGCAAAGCAAATCTTCCCAGTGTTTACCACCCATAAAAAAAATCATCATTGAGAAAATTTTCTTAAAAGCACCAGCGAAAAATAAAAAGGCAAAACAAAGAAAAAACCCAAAACAAAACAAAAAACAGACGATCTGGGAATATTACTCCTAAAACCATCCTAAAACCAGCAATTACAAGTCCCCCCCCTTTTTTTTTTAATTTTTTAACGTTTTTATTTTTGAGAGAGACAGAGTGTGAGTGGGGGAGGGTCAGAGAGAGAGGGAGACACAGAATCTGAAGCAGCTCCAGGCTCTGAGCTGTCACCACAGAGCCTAACGCAGGGCTCGAACTCACAAACTGTGAGATCATCACCTGAGCTGAGGTTGGAGTTTAACCAACTGAGCCACCCAAGCGCCCCACAGGTCTCCTTTCAAAATTTAAAGTTTCTAGCTTTGTTTTTTAAGACATGTGTATTTAAAATACTTCATTTGTACCCAAATCATATACTTGTATACAAAAAATAATCCAATCTTTAAAACAGAAAACATGATAGTGTGACAGCCCATAATTATGAAGGACTTCGAACTCGGCAAGTTTTGTAAACCCTGGAGATTAGAAGGACATGGGATGGGATATGAAAAATGTTTTTCTGTCCAATGAAAATTGGACATTTAAGAAAAGATAAGGTCCTTAGGAAAGTTAATAACTTAGATAGTGAACTGTTAAACAGTCAGCTGAAAGCCAGAATTGAGAAGTTCACAGATCCCAGAGTAAACTCATCTAAGCCAAAATAATGTGCGTACTACTAGCTTCTGAAACA
This sequence comes from Crocuta crocuta, assembly GCF_008692635.1. Taxonomy (NCBI): domain Eukaryota; kingdom Metazoa; phylum Chordata; class Mammalia; order Carnivora; family Hyaenidae; genus Crocuta; species Crocuta crocuta. The sequence continues at coordinate 213,818 of NW_027529191.1, read as the reverse complement.
TCACTAATGCACCAGAAGTGTTTCTACAGCACTTCTGTGAATTTTCTGACTCTCACCTCTGTATGTTTTCATTAAAACAAACAAATAAGCCTCTGATCAAATCCCAGTTCTACCACTTTGAAGCTGGGTGACCTTTGATAAGTTATGTATTTTATCTCCTGAACTCCGTTTCTTCATCTGCAAAATGGGTTTACCAATGACTCCCTTTACTGACAAGGTAATGGAGAGGACAAAAATTGAGATAATCAAAATTAAAAATACAATGCTGTATGGCAAAGCAATTTGAAAAGCTTTAGGTGAAGACAGGCTTTAGTATAGCAATGATTTAAGAGTCTTTGTCCTGTCTCATACAAGGTTCTCCTTCAAACGCTGAGACTGAATTATGGCTTTCACACTGCCAGTCATTCTTCTAAATACATGACTTATTTGACAACTGATCTTCAAAACATTCAGCGGCTTCTCATTTTAAAGGCTTCAAAATCTCATCACTGGACATGGCCTCTTGTTTCAGATGCCAGTCCACAGCCTTGCTTGGTCTACACGGCCTGTACATTTTGTAAGGCTGGATACAAAAAGAAATGAGAAGATTTAGCCAAATGTTTTTAAAACCCAATTAATTCTCCATAAAATAATCATGGTGATAAAGTAGCAGTACGTGGGGATTTCCTGAGGAACCAGTCCCTGCTGGCACAGAGCACCACGAGCCTGCCCCTGAGCCCCGGCTCCCGCGAAGGCTGCGGCAGTGAAGCCCTCGCTCGCCCCCGTGGCCACGCGGGGGTCTGGAACCGTGCAGCCCAGCCGGCCGCCTACCAGTTCCAGGAGGCTACTTAAAGTGGGCTAACGTGTGGACTGCATTCCCTCTGTCACACTGGCCGTATTTCAAATGTACAATAGCTTTTACCGGCTTCCACACTATCAGGGCAGGCGCAGCGCACCCCCCCCCATCACAGGACGATTTACTGCACGGCACTCCAGGCTCTGAACCAGGAGTCCAAGTGCTGGGATGCGGGACCTACATCCACAGCAGTATCAGCCCTACGCCATGTTTCTAAGACACTTCACAGTAGAAAATACATTGTTGTACGTATTCTAGTACTTTATTATAGCAACAAACTTGGAATGTAAGCAGACTAGTCTCCAAGAAGATCAGACAGAAAATAAAAAGGAGATTGTAATCCCGGGTCTAAGGCAGGGCTCTCTCCAGTACCAATTATGTGATTATACACGTAGTTTGATAAGTAAATTCCAAGATCATGCACATCTTTCAGACTGTGCAGCCAGGAGTGAAACACCAAGGACACACTGTGGCTACTTAAACGGACCCCAAATAAAAGCTCATTAACACGTCAGTGTGATTAAACCTCTCACGACTTCTCAAGTTATGGGACTCCAGTAATAGAAATTAAATGAGAGCTCTTCTACCTGTCTTGCTTTATGGGCTGTGTTAATGCCATGATTCCTGAGGCAGCTCACAGCTCTTGGATCTGGTGACCGGCCCACGTTCCAGTCAGAAACAGCGCCGCTGTCAGCGAGCCACTGCAACACAGAACACACGCGTGCACTCTCAAGTCCCCATACAGTACCTGCCGGGCAACGTGCTTCATGGCAACACCGTGCTTCTTCATGCAGTTCTGCCCCCGGTAATCAGGAGGGTTTCCTATTTCATAAGTGGATGTCGCTGCACTGTCTATCCTCCACTGCAGGAGAAAAAAAGAATCTTTTTCGCAATTTTCTGCCTCAAGGCATTAGGGTTGGTCTCTTTAAGACAGAGAATGGTACTTACATAATCTGAAAGCTTTTGCTCAGTTACAAGTTTTCTGAAAACTGCTTCTGCAATGGGTGACCGACAGATGTTACCTTGAAAAGAGGGGAGCGCAGAAAGTGGGCGTCAGGTCTGATGTAAGGGCAGATGCTGAATCCCAGCAAGCACTTCACCCTGACACCCAGCAATAGCACCTCCCTAAGGAGAGACCAGTGAATGGCAGGGCCGCTGGTCACACCCCATCTGTCCAGGTACTCACAGTACAAATAACCACGAAGTCAGGAAAACAATTACAGCCCAAATCATTGTTTTCCAGGTTGCTATCAGTAGCCCAGAAGTGAGTCACGAAATCAATGAAGTGGGTTGCAAGGAGCCTACTTTAAAATGAAATAGAGTAGCGCTAAAGACCCAGATATTCAAGTACACCGCACACAGGGGGAATCCTGTTTCATGAGATACACAAACAAAGGTATTCAGTCGTAACAGTGGTTCAGCTTTCACCGCAAGGTCTGCTGCAGGTCCGGCCACCGCACCGTGGAGCCGGCTGGCGGGAGCAAGGGCGCGGCGCCCCAGGCCAGCAAGTCTGCTCAGAACTTTCGACACTGGCTGCAAGCCAAGGGATGCCTGAGTGAGGGCTACCCTCACTTCAGAGCAGCTGCAAATTCAGGAGTCCCCACAGGTACAATAATTCTCTAGAAGAACACGAGAAACTCAGGAAAATGTTAGACTTGGGATTATTGTTTTCTAACAAAAATATTCAAGGCAGAATCAGCCAAAGTTAGAGAGCACAGGGCAGATTCTGGAAGAGTCTCAAACCTGAAGCTTTCTGATCCTTGGGCATGTGTCACCTTCTTGTCATCCACGTGGGAGAATACCCAGGGTGCTGCCAATCCAAGATGCTCACCAGAGCCCTGGTACCAAGGGCTCATTGAATTTCACTAAGTAGTCATGACTGATGAAACTACAGGCCTGAAGCTGACCTCATTCTCTAGCCCGCCCCCCACAAGTGGCCCAGAGCCCCGACCCTGACTCTCCCTCTCAGCATAAACTACGCAGGGACCTCCTGGAATATCAAAACACTCCTATTATCCTATGGAATTCCAAGAGATTGGAAGTTACCTCCCAGAACCCAGGCCAGACTTTTCATCAGTAGGGCCAAATTCCTCACTACACTGGGGGAAAAGACAAAAGACATAAAATCTACTCTCAAAATATTTCTACCATGTGCCAAGCAAGGTATTTACAGAAGATTCAGAGTTATCTATAATAAAAAAAAGAAAAACAAATGTTGATAGACAAGCAGTATGCCACAGGAGCACAGGAAACTAAAGATTCTAAAACCATAAACAAGAAAATTTCTTATCAGGAAAAAAAAAAAAGAAGATTGGAGTTGATCCTTAAGGGAGGAAAAGGACGTTACTGGGCACTTAATTTTTCTTTTTTTTTTTTTTAAATGTTTTCTTTATTTCTAGGAGAGAGAGAGAGAGACCGCGTGAGCAGGGGAGGGTCAGAGAGAGAGGGAGTCAAAGACTGAAACAGGCTCCAGGCTCTGAGCTGGCAGTCAGCACAGAGCCCGACGCGGGGCTCGAACCCACGAACCGCGAGATCATGACCCAAGCGAAAGTCGGACGCCCAACCGACTAAGCCACCCAGGCGCCCCACTGGGCACTTAAGTTAAGGGTTGTATGAGTAAGAGAGCAGTGGATGTGTGCTGGCGGGCCTGCGGCAGGCCGTGGGGCAGGCCTAGTGGGTCCAGCGGGAAGGGAATGTCCAATGAACATATTCCGCATGTCTCCACGCAGGAGCCCAGCACCATGCCAGGGCCCGAGGAGGAAGGCTCTTCTCACAGTCAGGCAAACACCTGCAGGCAGAGCCTGGAGTGGCAGGTGGGCGCCTGCCCTCGGAGGCCAGCAGGAAAACACTAGGGCCGCACAGGGACGGAGAAAACACACGTCACTCTTTACTCATGTTACAATCTTGGACTTGGAGTTCAGCATGTAGAACTGGATCTTCTGAAGTGCTGTGAGACCCAACTAATTCCCTGTTACATGAAACCAACACTGACTTTACTACAATATTCTTCAGTTTCCACACTAGTCTTCAACCTAATAATGTACTTAAAATATTTTTCCCCATAAAGATTGTGGTTTCCACAGCAGTGAAAAAAAATCTATCAACCACTCAACCATGAAGGGGAAGACAGGAATTGATCCCCAATGTCCTCTATGAGCTAGTTTGTATTATCAAGTTTTTCCTTTCCATATTCTGAATTTTTGTTTAGTTTTTAAAACAAGTACCTATGTTACTTTGTTGACCACTATGTCAATTACTGAAAGGCCCCAACAGATGTGGAATTGTTTTACTTGTGCCTGTGTCCCCTGGGAATACTTCTAAACAGCACCTACTCTATTCAAGACAGCCCTTGTTATTTTAAAACTCAGGGAGACATGTTTACAATCTCACATCTAAAGACATAAAGACTAGTCTCCCCCTTTTACAAATAATTATTAACTGGGAAATAACAGCTTAGTTTCCCCACAAGACAAAAACTAAGGTTACTTACTGCCTTAAAGTTAAGGCATATTCACCCAAAATTACTTTTTCCCCAGAGAGTTCTATTTACAGCAAGATATGAATAAGTATAGATGGAAAAAAAAATTACTACTATGAAACACAGAAGTCATACTACTTATCAAATCAGCAGAATCCTGCTTTCTTATACCTTGCTCTCTTGATTTTAAAAGTTGGTGTCACCAATTATTTAAAAATGGAGCTCATGAGTAAAACAGAGTAATGCAGGCTTCATCTATGGAAAAGTTCTAAAAACTTAACATGTCATCTACAGACTTCCTTAGAAAAAAGATCAATCTGTGAAGTCTCAAGTTTGTTTTTTCCAAATTAGGCCGATAATTCATACTCTTACTGAACACCTATATTTCAAGGACTGAGACAAAAGAAAAAATGAAATTCAAGAGGGGGAGGCTGTATCTCTTACCTTGGACTGTACCCCCCAGGGTGCAGCACATAAGAAGTATCAATAAATATTAGTTAATTGTTCGAAAGAGGTAAGTTGACACCACTAATGTTATCATTTCCAACCACGCCGGCTCTGGCACAAGTACCAATGCCTTCGACAGTAAGTACACACCTGTTGCACAAAACATGAAACATGAAACTTTCAATAATCTTTCCAAACTAAGAAGTGTGCTTCTTTCTTGCCATTAGCCTTACTAATGGGAAATATCTGACAGTTTGCTCTACACTTCAGTCTGAAAAGAGCCTTACAACTAAATGCTTTGAAGGAATACATTTTTTACATTTCAATTTTTTTTAAGGTTTTATTTATTTCTGAGAGAGAGAGAGAGACAGTGTGAGCAGGGAAGAGTCAGAGAGAGAGGGAGACACAGAATCTGAAGCAGCTCCAGGTTCTGAGCTGGCTGTCAGCACAGAGCCTGACGCAGGGCTCGAACCAACAAACTGTGAGATCATGACCGGAGCCGAAGTCTGATGCTTAACCGACTAAGCCACCCAGGTGTCCCTACATTTCAAAAACATACCATTCTTACTGCTCTAAGTACAGGTCATCATGGGAAAAGGCCTTCATTGACCCCTCAGGTCTGCCCAGAACTTGACCTCTCATCACCCGCACCAATGATGCCCTCTCTGGTCCAGCACATGCCACTCTGCACCCCTGGTCTCACCCCTAGGGCCTCGCCCCTCTCCCATCTAATCTCACTACAGCAGCTGAACACTTCTCTCTGAGTGTCCCTCTGTTCAATGGCTTAATTCTCCAGTGGCCTATCTCTTTCAGAGTAAGCCTACACCCTCACATGGTCTCACCAGATCTGTCCTCTGAAGGCCCTAAAACAGCACCTGAAAAGTAGGAGTCATTGGTCACCACCTTTGTGTACAGCTCCCTGACCCAAGAATAATTTTTACCTTTTTAAACAGTTGAAAAAATTCAAAAGTAGAATAATATCTTATGACATGAGAAAATTACATGGAACTAAAATCGCAGTGTCCAGGGGCGCCTGGGTGGCTTAGTCGGTTAAGCGTCCGACTTTCGCTTAGGTCATGATCTCGCGGTTCGTGGGTTCGAGCCCCGCGTCGGGCTCTGTGCTGACTGCCAGCTCAGAGCCTGGAGCCTGTTTCAGTCTGTGACTCCCTCTCTCTCTGACCCACCCCTGCTCACGCTGTGTGTGTCTCTCTCTCCTAGAAATAAATAAAACATAAAAAAAATTAAAAAAAAAAAAATTGCAGTGTCCATAAAGTTATGGACAGGAACACAGCCAAATGTTACTGTTTATGTATTGTCTAGGTCTGCTTGTGCAAAATACCAAATACTTACTTTCTGGCTCTTTAAATAAGGGGTTTACAGACTCCTATCCCAGAGCACCCATTTTATGTAAGGAATTCGCTTTCCTGTGTCCAGAATGGTTCTAATTATGTATTCATGGTGGCATTCAAACTTCCTCTGAGAGCCTTCCGTACAGGTGAGGGTCTGACTGAAATAGGTCTCCTGGGTCCCTAGGTCAGGCCACGGCGGCTTCCCTCCCCAGTATGAACAGGACCAGCACTCTCACTTCAAAACTGCCCACCCACTTTCTCCTGGGCCCAGGACACTTTTCCAAAGATCCAAGGCTTGTGTTCTCACCTCTTTCAAGTCTCTGCACAAATGTCATCTTATAGATGAGGCCATCCCTGACCACTCTACTTAAAAGTGCATTCCACTCTCATCCTCCTTTCCTGCTCAACTGTTCTTAACACAATCCCAACATACTGAGTGCCCAAGTATTTAGCTGTTGGTGACAGAATGTGAGCTCCGAGGAGGCAGTTTTGTTCCCTACATACTCCTAGCACTCAGAGGAGTGCCTGGTAATATGAGAGTTGCTTAAAACAAAACAGAACAACAAAAAATTGTATGAAAGATGAATATACACAGGTATATATCACCTGTGAACAGCCATCATGGTGCATTATGTCAGCAAAATCGACAATGGCAAGTAAAATGGACAGGCAATAGAATGCTGTCAGAAACCCAACATGAACTGAACTACACTTCAATAAATGTACTGATTCCAGAAATTGGCCTTTAAAGTGAAACAAGGAGGCCCTTTTCCTTTTCCTCTCATGGAAATTCAATTCTGCATTTACCTAGTGATTGTCATATATTGTCTTGAAGCTGGAAATACAGAAAAATACGCCGCAGTTATTGCCCTCGAGAGGGCTAAATGCATATAATGAAAGATGTCTATAAGGCTATGGATAAACTACTTCCACCTGGAGGTTCTGGGAAAAGAAGGGAATATTTGGGTCTAACTTTACAGAAAGCCTTTCCAGGGAAAATGCAAAATGGGTGCCCAGAAATATCCAAACTATCAAGGGTACTTTGTGCACTGAAATGCTGGGACACAGCAGTTTCCAGAGTGTATGGGCAAAAAAACGTAACGGAGATAAAGTGAAAATGGATGGGCAGACTTCCATCATCTTGCAGGGGGCAGCATACAAAGGAGGGGAATGCTTATTTCATAGAAAATTCAGATTCATCAGAAGATTTTAAGTAACTAGACTATTGATGAATCAGGACTTCTCATCCTCTCTTGGAGGTTAAGCAGACAGGGTGCAAACGCTGAGAAAAATATAACCTGGTGCTGCTACACCAAAGGAAGAATCCTGACAACTAAAGGGAAAGTGAATTCTAAATTGGAACATTGGCAAATGAGGCTGGTTACATAGAGACCTGGACAGTCAGGTGTTCCTGGTCTGGCTTTTATAGCCAAGAAATTCATTATCTTTGCATTCTGTCTGCCTTTAGCTTACACCCATTTGTAAGCAAGGACCAAGAAAATGAGCCAGCGAACCAGTGTTGTCACGGGTCTGGGGGCATCAGGACGCCCCTAAGAGAGTCTATCTATCAGTCCAGCAGCCTTGGGTCTACTGGATGAAGGAGAAACAGGATTCTAGGCGGGTGCAATGCAAAGGACCCAAGGACCCTGGCTTGCAGGGTTGGTGTTGATGGTGAGGACACACGGCTTGCTGAGAAGACTGAGCAGGTGACAGGCGATTCGGCTTAGACAGGGCTGGGCAGGTAAGAGGGGACCCAGGCTTGCAGAGAGGGCTGGGCAGGCGAGACGGCACTCGGCTTGCCGAGAGGGCCGGGCAGCCGAGGTGTTCGGTTTGCAGAGCGAGCTAGACATACGAGAGGAGACCCGGTTTCGATAGGACGGACCAAGCAAGAGAGGGCCCAGGCTTGCAGAGTGGGCCGGTGAGAGGGGACCTGGCAGAGAAAGGACCTCGCCTGGAGAGTGGGTTGGGCACATGAGGGGACTCAGCTAGGAGAGCCGGCCCAGCAGGTGCGNCTGGCCAGCGACGCAGCCCAACATGCAGGAGACCCACCCCGACCCTTCGGGAATGCCAGAATGGGGCTAGATCACCGCCGTCTCACCCAGACACACAAAGAGCACAGACTTGCACACCGGCTCAGCCATCTTCCCGCGCGCACAACGAGGCGCCCACTGAGCGCGACGGAACCTCTCCGGCTCAACGCATGCGCACCTCGAGCGTCCCGACCTTCGCGCCTGCGCAGTTCCGCCTCCCTGGGCGAANGGGGCGGGGTGGGGCGGGGGCCGTGAGTCACCTGGAAGGGGGACTGTGCCAGTGGGGGCTGATTCAGGTCCCGGGCTCTGCACACTGGTCACCTCAGGGTGGGGGAGGGCGCCCAGAGCGGGTGCTGAGGGTGCGTGGGATGACTGGCCGATACCAGAGGGGTCCTGAGCGTGTTCCCCAGGGTCCTCGGAGTGTGAGGAGCCCTGCAGGACGGGTCAGGCCTCTCCCTCCTTGGCTTCAGGTGAACCCCACCCCCCAGCCCCTACCCAGACCAGGGCCGCGCGAGGCCTGCGATCAGGCGGTGAGCGGAGTCCGCACGGGACCAGGGGGCACTTCCCGGGCCCCCGAGACACCTGCCTCGCCCCGACACCCAGTGCCCTGATCGCGCACAACGTCCGCTCAGCGACAGGCCCATCGGCCTGGGTTGTTCCAATTGTAAAAGATGGGGTGCTTTAGAAGCCACCCCGGGACTGACGCAGTGGTGCACAGACATTCCCTAGTTACTCCGAGGGTTGCGTCGTTTTTGTCCAGGGAATATATGTAGTGGGTGCTTGGTACTGACAAAAGTGGAGTGTTTACCTGCCCCCTTACCTGTCTCAGGTGTGCACCTGGCTAGGCAGTCCCTGCCCAGGAAGGCGGGGCCAAGCAGAGAGCGCTCTTCCTCTTCCTGGGGAGGTGTCGGCAGCTCGAGGGGGCGCCGGAGAGGACCAGGCTCGGGGGTCACAAGTGAGTACAGGTGTGGGTGACACCGCTGAGCCTCACCTAGAATCGGGACCACCTCCACCCCTCCCCTTTAAAAAAGTTTGGCTGGAGAGGGTAAATCTTTGGTGAAAGAGGGCGAGAGAAACGAGGGTGTGTGGGGTTTTCGCTGTTGCGCATTATCAACAGGTTATTCCGCAAACTGCCAAAATGAATTCTGTAGACTCGCCCACAGTTGTTTCGGTTCACAGAAAAGCTCTTGCTAAGTTTTAATTTTAGCAATCGTAATTCATTTTGTTATTTGTAATAATCTAATGTTTGAAAAGCACTTATTACCCTTTTTCGTTCCAATTTGTTTCAATAAATGACACTCTAGAGCTCTTGTGGTGGTGTGGGTGTGATGTGCGCTTGACTCGCGGGGGCAGGAAGTCGGGCGCGAGGGGGGACCGGGGGTGAACGTGCTGTGCCCTCCACACGCTCACCTGCCCTGCCCGCCAGGATGGGTTTGGGGAACCTCTTGTGGTAAGGAGGTCTGTGAGAGCAGGAGAGGCGGGTGGGGTGGCCTGCGGCTCTGGGAGCACGGGACATCTGCGGTCTCCTTGATGCAGTGGGTCTTCCTAGTTAAACAAGTGTGACAGTGATCTGAACCGGTGGATGACCACAAGGAATGAGATGTACCTGCTGGCCTGAAATGTATCCTTTTCACTTCATTTCAACAATGTTTCAGTGTTATCAGTGCTGCCACCAGGGCTGAGTTGGAAAGAATGACACAGACAGGGGCCCCTTGCCCCTAGGGAGTGGGAATCTGATGGGCCTGGAAAGTTTTACTGGTGGGAGAGAAGGTTTTCAGGTTTTGTTCTGCTTACAGAGCATGCATGTCCTGCATTCTTGTTCTCGGGAATGTTTTTATTGACATGTGGGAGATGCCTAGTTAATGATAAGTTGGAAGATCTGTATTCTCTGCACTCCAGAGAAATCACACGTCTCCCAGGTGTCCTTTCCTTCCTTGTGTGGGCCTGAGCGCGGAATACCCGTGCGGTGCCTGATTCTGAGGTGTCTGCAAATTACTGTGTTGAAGGCTAGAATAATCAAATAAGTTATGGCTTCCATCCTGTTTATCTTGTTTAAATTAAGGAGAATTAGTTGTTTGGTTCACTAACATTCTATTTATTTTTAAAATTTATTTATTTTGAGAGAGAGAGGAGAGAGTTTATGTGTGTGCGCACCAGTGGGGGAGGAGCAGAGAGAGAGGGAGACAGAGACTCCCAAGCAGGCCCTGAACTGCCTGATGCTGGGCGGGAAATCACAAACCATGAGATCATGACCTGAGCAGAAGCCAAGAGCTGCAGGCTTAACCAACTGAGCCACCCAGGCACCCTTACTGATGTTCTATTTAAATAAAGTTTCTGTAAAATGAGAAAATACTAACCCTCATCTTTTGTAAGATTAAGAAATAATAATAAATCTTTCCTCATCAAGAGTGATTTGATGCTTGTATTCCACTTAGGAAGCATTTACCCTCAGGAGAACTCTCACTATTTGAAAATAGGATTCAATGCTTCACAAGGAAAACTGGTGTGGGTCAAAGGGAAGGATAGCTGGTTGTGCTGCTGGACTGATTGCGGGTCACAGAAGTCCTTGTACATGTTACCTTGTTTGCAAATGTATCGTGACAAGACATAATCGTGTGCAACTTAAAACCTAAGCACACTGAATTTTCTATTTTGGGAAGAATCCTTTTTTTTTTTTTTTTTCACCAAATGATCAGACCAGAGGGGCATGTGTAGTCCTGCTCTGAACAAGGGTCACTTTTTAGTTCGAGGAAAGATAAAAGTGGGTGTAAATCAGGGGTTTCCTAAAGCTGAAAGTTAAGTGCTTGTCACTCCCTACTCTGTCCCCCATCTGCAGCCTGTGGTTGGTGAGGAGAAAGGAAGCATAGGGTACACTAATGTTTGGGTTTAAAGTGTGGGCTACAAGGGGCGCCTGAGTGGCTTAGTCGGTTAAGCGTCCGACTTTCACTTAGGTCATGATCTCGTGGTTTGTGGGTTCGAGCCCCGCGTCGGGCTCTGTGCTGACTGCCAGCTCAGAGCCTGGAGCCTGTTTCAGAGTCTGTGATTCCCTCTCTCTCTGACCCTCCCCTGCTCACGCTGTCTCTCTCTCTCTTCCAGAAATAAATAAAACATTAAAAAAATTAAAAAAAAAATAAAATAAAGTGTGGGCTACAAGGCTGCTGATGTGACCAGAGAGACTGGTTTTGATTTCTGGAACTGATAAGTTTTGTCCCCTTAAGTCAAAGGAAGTAGTTAAACCAAGGCCACAGAAAGATAAGAATCAGTTTAAGAAACAATGGCCAGCCATAGCTGTCTGGCATGTTCTAATAAAGCTTCCACCTAAGGTCACTGTATCAAAGCCTTTTTAAAAATTACATAGATGCATGAAGTTTCTTTTATTTTGGCAAAGATTTAGTCAATCCTATATATTTCCTTTGCAGCTTTCTACTTACTTTGATTTTGGCTGGGTTTTTATCAATTCAGTGAATTAACCTTTATTTCATGTTAGTTATAAGGCTTAATAATTTGGTTAATATCTAATTAATGGACATTTGGAAAACCATTTCTAAGCTTGTAAACTTTTCCTACAGGTACCTTTCTCATAGTCCAGAGTCCACTGAGGAAAATATTATAGTGGATGCTTGTTGATATGAAGGAAAGTTGGGAAACCCTGGCCCTGAGTATAAGGCAGGGGGGTGGAAATGCTTGAAAGGGTCAGTTTCTCTCCCTGGTGGCAAGTTACTCCAAACAGGGGTCTCAGCATTCTGTTTTGCAGGGACCCTATTTTATTGCACATGATAAATATGGAAATTATTTCCACAGCTTAAGCTTGTTTCAAGCTTGTGAAGTTTCCAAAGTAAAAATTTTCTTCCTAGTGTTTTAGAAACTCTTAATTAAAAAAAAAAAAAATTTTAGTATAGACATTTTAAAATATTTTAATCACTTTTTTTAAAGCTTATTTATTTAGAAAGAACACGTGCACAGGAGGGGCAGAGACAGAGACAGAGAGAGGGAGAGAGAAGATCCCAAACAGACTCTGTGCTGTCAGGGATAAGCCTGACTTGGGGCTTGAACCCATGAACTGTGAGATCATGACCTGAGCTGAAATCCAGAGTCAGACGCTCAACCAACAAGCCACCCAGGCACCCTTGAATCACTTTTTAAAGAAAGTTTTAATCTAAATTTCTTAGCTTGAGGTTTGGCAGCCATTCAATCTTAGGAGGAAACTCAAATATTCAGAAAGTTTACTTTGCCTTGGGATTCAAGAGACTCAAGACTTTTGTGAATGTCCAGAAAAAAAGGCTTCTTTAACAATGAAAGACCTGTATTTTTATACCTTCAGTGATGTAATAATGCCAACATTCTGACCAGACCATGCTATCTATACACCTTATGGCATGGCAGAGGAAAAGTGGGTGAGCCATGATTTGATGTTGAGGACAGGAACTAAGGTTTATTTCTAAGTTGTTATTATTATTTGTTGGCTCTGACAGAGAAATTCACTATATATAACTATGACTAGGCAATATGATTTTATCAGCGATTTAATAAAATCTGTGCTATTAAAACAAATTAGCCATTGTCTTCTTCAGCTGAACACAAAGGCACCCTGACCATGACCAGGCTTGTCAGCCCCCGGTTCACGGCTATAAGGCTTAAAGACCACACTTTGTGGTGTGCAGGCAGCCTAGGCTGCATCTGAATTCCCAAGTTCAATAGCCCCCTTCCCGTGTTTACAAAAAAGGCTGCGACCTTTCCCCACAGCAGGATGTTTGCAATAGCAGCTCTCAACTGTGGAATTTGCTTATTTGACTGGTTTAATTCTGCTTGCTTGATAGGGTTCACAGCAGAAAGTCTTCTGGAGGTGAGATTTATGTACTATTTACTATGTTTTAGTTGCATGTGTCAGAAAATCAGATCCAAATTGGCTTTAGCAGAAAAGGAAAACGTACTGGTCCCAGTGACTGAGCAGTCCAGAGCTGCTGTGGCTTCAGCTGCTGCACAGCCCTAGGCTCCAGCAGGGCCAGCAGAGCCCAGATCCTCTCTGCAGCTCTGGTCACATGCCCTTCTGTGTGGCTTTGCTCTCAGGCTCTCCAGTCGTGGTGACAAAATCTTGCAGCAAGTCCACACAGAAGTGCCTGCGAGAGAGGAGTTCTGGCAGCTGCAAGAAGCACTTGGTGAGATGCTGATAGTAGATCAGCTCTGGTTTGAAGCTCTGATGTGGCAGGAGATTTGTTCTGATTTTCAAACCTGGGCCACCTGCTTAGTGCAGTGTCGGTAAAAGAGACAAACTATGCCAGTTCTGAAACAAGAGAGACAGACATTCGGCAGCACAAGGAACACATTTCTGCCACAGTTTACCAATTTGTCAGTAGCTGTATGGAGAATCTAGACATATGAACAAAGCACTGTAGGACATAGAGATCAGTAAAAAAAAAAAAAANGTAGAAAAGAAAAAAAAAAAAAAAAAAAAAAAAAAAAAAAAAATGCTGCTTCTGCCTGTAAGGATTATAGTTTAGTGGTGAAAAAATGAAAAGGTAAGAACATGAAGTAGGAAGAAAAACAGGGGAGTGTAAGCCTCAAATCACAAAGTCGAGTGCTGAAATATGAAAATGTATCATGAGATTTCATTTTCTGTCAAACGTGGCTCTCTTTGTTCTCTCTGGTAGCAGTCATGTGTTAGAGTGATGCCGGGTCTGGGCTATCACTGCCCACTCAAATGAGTTTTTTGTCTTCAGTTACTACTAATCCTGAAGACGCTGCTATCCTGACCCTTGCTGCACCAGAAAGGCTCTGTGGGTCCAGTCTGCTGGAGCAGCGCGCAGCTTCCTCCTGGGAGCGGAACGCCTGGCTCTCCCGTGCCTTCTGGGCTGACAGGACCTTTGTGGAGTGAGCTGTAGTGGCTTAGGGCAGGCGCGGGGCTGGAGCACTCTGCTTACTGGTCTCATGGTGATCAGGCCTCCTTGGGTTTCCTTATCTTTTCTCACCCCTCCCCCCCCTTATTTACAGGACCTGGAAAGGACCAGTTTAGGGGCTATACCACCACCCTGTCCCTTGCTTCCCTCTGGCCTCTTCTCTCATAAGCTCTGGGAAATGCTACAGAGCTTGAGAACCAGGGAAATTTTGCTATTACTTAGCACATTTTCCTCTAAATCCATTGTATTTTGTATGCAAATGAACTTTGTGTAGTCCTCACAGGGATTTGACCTTCAATTCCCAAAAGCCACACAAATACTTTATTCATTTAACACACATTTATTGGGCACTTAGCTATATGTCATTATGGCATATGCTGGAGATATTTTAGTTAATAAAATAAAATAGTCAAGTACTTACCCCCATGGTGCCCACATTGAAGTGAAGGAGATGTACAAGAAAGATTAGATAGATAGATAGATAGATAGATAGATAGATAGATAGATAGATAGATAGATAGGCAGGCATACATGGTGGATATATAGATATGGTAGATACAGATAGATATAATTGATTTACAGATAAGTAGAATAGATATAGATGCAGAAAGATATATATGGTTGAGAGACAAAGTAGTGATATAGGCCATAGTGAAGACTACATATAATGGGAAAACTTTGAGGGATGTAAGCAATGGGGTACTGTTATCTTAGCTGTTACTTAGAACATTTCTTTGAAGGAGTTACCATAGGGGCTCGAGACTAGGAACAGAGAAACCAAGCAGGAGACTTTGAATTTTGGGCCAGGCTGATGGTAGGGAGGAAGTGAGATGTAATCAGATCTTGAGTATATGTTGAAGGTTTATATTCTGATAGGCTGATGGATTGGAGTGGCCATGAGAATAATAGAGAAATCACAGTTGGGCCAGGTTTTGAGTGTGAGCTCCCAGATGGATAAAGCCTACCTGGAGAGAAGCCTTGGGGAGAAGGTGAGGAGGAGGCAGGGCATCACAAGTAACTTTGTATGATTTGAAATGCTTACCTGACACTTCATGCCAAGATGGAGAAAGTCAATGATATTGTGAGTCTGGAATGTAGGCGAAGGTTAAAGAGTAGATAAAACTTGGAGTGTTGTCAGAGATAAGTGGTGTTTACGGGACCTGAGATCTGAGTGTAAATGGAAAAGGGTGGGGTCAGGGGCACAAGAGGGTCATGGTGGAGGCTGCAGGGAGCTGGCATCTGCCTCTTCACTCTTCCTGCAGGCGGATCAAGGCAGCACTAACAGCCTTGGTGACTGCCGGGTCCTTGTGAGACCACTGAACATGAGGGCAGGTTCCTGTGCTCCTCAGGTCGTGGACTGGTTTGTGTGAGCCACAGTGGAGGCTCCTCCCCAGGAGGAGACAGTCCCTGAGGCAGCAGAAGACAGGAGGCTACGTTGCCGATCCAGAGCAACCACTGTAGTCCCGCTCAAATGGCCCATAAGGTCAGCCCTGGCAACAGGTCAGTTGCCTGAAGGGACATGAGAATGGTTTCACTTAGAAGCAGCCTTTAAGGGGCGCCTGGGTGGCTTAGTCGGTTAAGCGTCCGACTTTCGCTTAGGTCATGATCTCGCGGTTTGTGGGTTCGAGCCCCGCGTCGGGCTCTGTGCTGACTGCCAGCTCAGAGCCTGGAGCCTGTTTCAGAGTCTGTGTCTCCCTCTCTCTGTGACCCTCCCCTGCTCATGCTGTCTCTCTCTCTCTCTCTCCTAGAAATAAATAAAAATATTAAAAAAAAAAAAAAAAGAAGCAGCCTTTAAACTTGGTCTTGAAGAATGAGTTGTATTTCAAGAGGTCCAAGGTTGGCAGTGGTTTTCCTTAAGGGGCCAGATAGCACATGTATTAGGCTTTGTGGACCAAGAAACAAAATTGAGGATATATGTAGACACATATACAAGACAGAAAACAAACTATCACATTTTTTTAAATTAGTGATGAAAACTGAAATATAATAATTGAGAACTTTTTCTTTGTAATGCAAGTCGTATGATGAGACAAATGTGGTTCTCTTTATGGGAGAACATTTTGCTACTTGAGATTCAAAGTTACTGTTATTATCATGAAAATAAATCACAAATGTTCAACTGTAATGCTGACTATGATGTAATTTTACCTGTTACATCTTTGAAAATGTGTTTCACACATAATATTATTATTATTGTGTTTTTATTTTTTCAGCCATTAAAAACGTAAACACTTGCAGTGCCTGGGTGGCTCGGTTGGTTAAATGTCCAACTCTAGGGGCGCCTGGGTGGCTTAGTCGGTTAAGCGTCCGACTTTCGCTTAGGTCATGATCTCGCGGTTCGTGGGTTCGAGCCCCGCATCGGGCTCTGTGCTGACTGCCAGCTCAGAGCCTGGAGCCTATTTCAGAGTCTGTGTCTCCCTCTCTCTCCGACCGTCCCCTGTTCACGCTGTCTCTCTCTCTCTCTCCTAGAAATAAATAAAAATAAAAAAATAAAAAAAAAATGTCCAACTCTTGATTTCAGCTCAGGTCATGATCTCAGAGTCGTGAGATGGAGCCCTGTGTCTGGCTCCATGCTGGGCCTTGAGCCTGTTCAAGGTTCTCTCTCTCTTCTTCTCTCTCTGTCCTTCCCCAGCTTGTTCTCTCACACACATGATCTCTCTCTCTTTCACACAGACACACAAATGTTAAAAATGTAAACACGGGGGATGCCTGGGTGGCTCAGTCGGTTAAGCATCTGACTTCAACTCAGGTCATGATCTCACGGTTCGTAAATTTGAGCCCCGTGTCAGGCTCCGTGCTGACAGTTAGCTCAGAGTGTGGAGCCTGTCTTTGGATTCTGTATCTCCCTCTCTTGCTGACCCTCCCTTGCTCACACTGTCTCTCTCTCAAAAATAAATAAAACATTAAAAAATTTTTTTTAATGTAAACACTGTTCTTAACTCCCAGGCCATAGGTGAACAGGTGGTGGCTGGGTTTGGCCCTGGGCCACAGTTGGCCAACCCTGTGGGGTCCCTTATCAATTTACTGCCCCTTACATCCCAGGGTGCCCTTCAGTGTGGGCTCTGGGATCAGCCCACAGTTCCTTAAAGTATTACTCCTGTGAAGCGGGCACAATGATAAGCTTCCTCAGTAGAGTAATGTCACAAGAGGGACAGGCAGGAGTCAGCCATGTGCCAAGAGGACACGGGTGGATCCCACTCACCCACAGGCCCAGGAGAGGACCCCTCATGACCAGGAAGCCTGGGCCTGGCCAGATACTCTCCCTTAGCGCCTCCACTCAGAAACCAGAGCTCCTCAGCTTTGGCTGGCAGCCAGACTCCCACAGTGGGCCCATGGCACCAGCTGCCGACCACCTGTAGCCCAGAGGGTGGCCCAACAGCCCCTGAGCAAGCCCAGCCTGGGGGAACACCCTGTTCCCCTTGGCCACCCACAGGCACACATCCCTCCAAAGAAGTGTGCACCTCTTCCAAACTTGTCCTTACTGAGGGCTCTCTCAGCCTAGGGTGCCATCCAGAACAGGTAATTCTCACAGCAGACTTCCCTCTCAACCCACTGTGTGTATTCCGCCTCCTGTTTGGACCCAGGCTGTACATCTGCTTTAGATGAGCTGGAGGGAGTTATAGCTGCAGAAGACAGCAGGGCTAGGCAAGAGATGGAAGCACAGGATAGGAGCCTAGAAGATAGGACCCTAGAACATTGAATTGTTTCAAGATGTACACTAGTAGGTGTCATTGGTATAGAGAAGATAGATCTTTTTTTTTTTTTCTAAATTGAGAGAGAGAGAGCACACATGCTCTCAAGTGGAGGCAGGATGTTGAGAGAGAGATCCTAAGCAGCCTCTACACCCAGCTTGGGGGTCGATCTCAGGACCATAAGTGCATGACCTGAGCTGAAATCAAGAGTTGGATGCTTAACCGACCGAGCCGCTCAGGCGCCCTGAGAAGAGACATCTTTTTGAAGGTCTTAAAATTTAATGAAAACGGAAAAATACTGCTTTGCTTTTTTAAGAGGGACTTGCCACTAGTGTATTATGAATACTATTTAATCAAAGAAATAAGAATGTTAGCATATAGTATGATCATATTTGATAAGCATTTTTACCCATGATTCCACCTCTCCAAACTAAGTGATTAGAATGTATGTATATAAAACAAGTCAAATCTCATCCTAAGTTAGAAAATAAAAATGACAAATACTTCTCCCAATCTTTCTTCTTCAAAAATCAGAATTAATTTTTAAAATATAATAATTGGGGTAATATTAGCTGCAATAAAAAGCTTCCAAATCTCTCCCTCATGTCATAGTTCAGTGCGGGCATTCCAGGTGCTGTTCCGGGGCCTTCCGTCCTTCCCTCCTGTGGCTATGTCATCAGAGTCCTCTTCAGCCCGCCAGTGACAGAAAAGAAGGGTGGATAAAACATCACTTCCCAACTGTCTTGGCATACATCACACATCACCTTCTGTGGGCAGCTGCCTCTCAGGGACAGTGCTGCCTTGTAACACAGGAAGCACACAGATGTGTGGGCAGCTAGCTGTCCCAGACACAAGACCAATAAAGCCACCCCCCTCGGCATGCAATTCATTCATCTAATGAAAAGTAAGGTTGTGATGCCTCATCTTAGATACCAGCAGAACTTAAGAACTCAAATCCTCATCTAGTTATAATGCAAATTACAGTCAATGCATGTACCTTATGAACAGACTAATCTGTGTTAGCCAGTTTCCTAGTTATACTCCTGTTTGCTGACTCACATATCTACTCGTTAGCAACCAAAATGGAAATGAAGCCACTGCTGTCTCAGTATATGCTCACCAATCGTGGCTTTTAAAAACTATCAATTGCATCAATACTGTACTGGACATTTGGAAAGTTGGAAATGCCCCTTACCATATATGTATTTTCTTGATCACTGTGGAATATGAAAAAACAATTGTTTGTCATTAGTGTGTCACCTGAAGTCATGGCTTATAAAACTACCTCTGTAACATGTACTTTAAAGGGCCAGATGTTAGGGCACCTGAGTGGCTCAGTCAGTAAAGCATCTGACTTTGGCTTAGGTCATGATCTTGCAGTTTGTGAGATCAAGGCCCGCAATGGTCTCTGTGCTGACAGCATGAAGCCTGCTTGGGATTCTCTCTCCCTCTTTCTCTGCCTCTCTCTCTCTCTCTCTCTTTCTCTGTCTCAAAATAAAGAAATAAATATTTAAAAAATAAATTCAACAAATAAATAAAAAATATTAGATTCTTCATATTCTATACCAATATAAGTTTGAGATGGGTCAAATATTTAATATAAAATATAAGCTGTGGAAGAGATTATAGAATGATGCCTGTATAGTTTTTTTAAATTAAAGCCTTTAGTCACGTAATAATTAGAAAGATAATAACAGTAGAAAGCCCAGAGAGATGTTGCCATATAAATAAAAATAAATGCTGAAAAATAATAATTTTTTTTTAAAGGCAAGCAGAGACACAGATTTGCAACGTGAGTGTGATTATAGACAAAAGAAGTCTGGCACCAGAAAAACAGGCAAAGAATATGAACAGAAAATATGCAAAACAAGACATGTAAACAAACAAGAGAAAATTCACTAGCATTCAGATAAATTCAAATAAAATTTGTCATTGTGTTTTTCTGATGTATGGACTTTGCCTTTACCAGTGTCCCCATGACAGTGGAAATTTTTTTATTGTAACGCCCGGTGATTCTAAACCTGGGTAGTATTTTTAGGAGACAATTTATAATGTAATGACAATCTAACAATTTTTTTTATTCATCGATTCCCAACCCTTAAGATTCTGTCCTAAGATAATTGTCATCCTAAGATAATTGTCATCCAACAGTGGTATCTATAAAATCTAAAAATGGAAATAATCTACATATTTAGCAATAGGAATTGATGGATGCATACACTAAAATGCAGACAGTAGTATTGGTCGATATTAATAGTAGGAATGGGTTTTTTCCCCCAATATGTGTGTGTGTGTGTGTGTGTGTGTATATATATATATGTATACATATATATATATATACTTTTTCTTTTATGTTTACAATGTGCTTATGCCATAATTTCTAATCATTTACAGTATAGAATTTTTTTGTCATACTTGGTTGGGTCTTTTGTACTATGAATTTGAAAAGTAATTCTCCTATTATTTATGGTTCTGTTATGGTTTGGTTGTTGGCATTTCAAACTGTTGATAAATTTGTAGTTTATCCCTATGTAGTATGAAGCTATGAATGAATTTTTATTGCTTTTTCCCCCATAAAAGATCACTATTTACTGTGTTATACAGCTTTTCTACATTGATTTAAGATGTTATCTTTATTATACATCAAATTACTTTATATATTTGGGTCAATTTCTGAATTTTCTATTTTGTAAAATTGATTTTTCTGCCTATATTTGCATCTACCTTCAAGTAAATTATTGAGGCTTTACAATCTGTTGTGGCTTCAGCAGAGCTTATACCTTCATTATTCTTCTTTTAAATACTTTTCCCTTTACTTTCTTGCTTCTTTATTTTTACATATGAATTTGTGCATCATTTCATTTAATTAAAGATACTTGTAAAACTTAAAAGAGATGAATTTGATTTCATTAAGACAAAATGTAGAAAAACATAAGAAAATTCAAAAGACAAGTACCAAACAGCAAATCAATATTTGTAACTCATGTTCTAGAAAAAGGTTAATTCCTTTATAAGTGAATAAGAAACAGAGAAATACGCCCCAATAGTACACTATGGAAAAGACTTGCCAGAAACGGAAAGATACTTAACATCACTCATCATAAAAGACCAAATTAAAGTACACTGTGAGCTTCAACAGAGAAAGTGGTACTGGCGTTGCCACTGACTGCAAACCCCTAGAAACTGGGCAAAATATACCGAATATCTGTCTCACATGCTGGATGATGAGTGTATGCCCAAGATCCCAGAGAAGAGGGGCACCCCTGATTGCCCCTTTTCCTGCACTTACCTGTGCTCTTGCTGAATGGAAGACAACAGAGTTTGGGGAAGCCAATGCAACTACAATCTGCAGACATGCTCCCAGAGGAGAGGAATCTCAAGAAATCTGCTAGAGGTCCCCGTGAATCCTTGGCCGAATACCAAACCCTATGTTTACAGGTGTAACTTTCAAGATGGCACAGAGAAAGCTACCAGGAAGCTGTGAGGTGATCGGTTTTCAGTTCAGAGATGGTTGTGGGATAGCAGGTCCCACCATCTAAAGGGGGGAACTCATTAAGCCCTGAGCATGCTGGTGAGAGAGCCCAAAGAGTCACACCACACTTGTAGGACTCCCATCACGTCTGTACATGCACCCAAGCAGGACACAAGACTTGTGTCTTGGAAAGACTGATATGCAAGTCACTCCCTGCATTGCCTGCTGCCAAGGGCATCAACTCTGTTTAAAGAAGACAACAAAATCTAGCCATTCAATGTGGCAATATTCACAATATCTAGCAACCATTAAATTTTACTAGAAATGGATAGAAATAGGAAACTAACCCATAGCTAGAGAAAAATCTGTCAAAAACAGATCTGGAAAGGCCAGAGATGATGCAATTATCAGATAAGGATAAAAAAAGCACCTTTTAAAATATGCTTAAGTATTTAAAGAACAACGTAAACATAATGAGAACAGAAATGGAAAGAATAAAAACAACCAAATGAACTTTCAGAGCTGAAAACAATCCCTGAAATGAAAATTTCATTCGATGGCCTGAATAGCAGACTTTACATTGAAGCTTCTTGACTTCCTCGGATCTTCTGATTCCTTTTCCTGTGACAAGGAGATGTCTGTCCCCACAAATTTCAGGTCTGGGAGGGTTATCTGAACATTTGTTGGGACAAATACAGGCTTGCTTGCCTGAGTTTATGAACACCCAAGCCAGGCTGACAGAATGCTGTACAAACACATTGTAGTTGTCACTCGGCTCCTGAGTCTCTTAGGATTTTACAAGAAGGACAATATATACAGATAGTTCAACATTTTGACAAAAGTGTCCAGGTACAGTAACCTTCATATTTTTTATTTTGGACAGTTGCAGCAAATTATATATTTTTTGTTATGGACAGTTGTAAATTACATCTTTTGTTAATTCTTTAAATTTTAATATTTTTAAATTAGTATTGAGATAAATAAACAATTACACAGAGAAGGTGCATAATTGAGAGACCGGACCATATTTTGTTCAAGTTCCTTTAGAATCTCATGATTTCATAACTTCTGGGATTTTGGGAGTTTAGGGTTTCCCAATATCAGAATGAATTTAATTTATCAGGAAAATAGAGATGAGACAATAATTGTATGATTTCCAACTCATTTTCTTTGTCTGGAAAGATACAATTTGTTAATACACAATTGTACATGAGAAAAAATGAAATAATAATAATTTTCTAACTTCTATTTACTAAATTTTTTCATCAAAATATCTTTTTTTTAATCTTTCAGTGAATAATCCCATACCTTCCAATTTGAAATCAGAAGCAAAAAAGGCGGCTAAAATTCTAAGAGAATTCACGGAAATAACTTCCAGAAATGGACCTGATAAGATCATTCCTGGTAAATAAAATATATACCACTCGTTTCTAAGGTCGTTTCGTTGTTTAAGTGACTTGGTGCACTTCCTGACCTCAGGCAGTGGACCCCTAAGAGCAGCAGCCCGCAGAGCGCCCGATTCCCTCCTGGACCATCTGCCAGCTGGTCTCCTGGGGCCCCCACACCTCCCTTTGCCTTCTGCCTCTGTGGAAGCTCCCCGTCCTGCCTCCCCTCTGCGGTGCCCACTTTGGTTTTTCCCAAACTCACCTGTTTTTGTCTTCAGTTTCTGAGGCCCTTCTAAGTTTATCTTGCAAAATCACTAGCTAATCTCAGAAATAAATTTTAATTTTGGGTTTTCTCTTTCTAGATAAGATATTTACATTTTATAGTGGTTTAACAAGACGTTAATCAATAATTCCCAACACAGCTACCTATCGCATTCCTTGGGTCATTAAAACACAGTGCTGAAACTCCCTGCAAACCTGCTGAATCAGACCCTGGGAGCAGCATGGCAGGAATGCGCATTTTTAACAAAGTTTCCCACTGTGATTCTAATGTGAGGCTGACCACATAAGACCTGAGTCTAGGGATGACCTTTTGGGACCCACTACCTGTCCATTGCCACTACTGCTTGCTTCTACAGGTGTTTCATGCAGTATGCATCTTTGCCTGGAGGCCCACTAGCTTGGGCAATGCTGCAGAGTAATTCCCTCTTAGTCACCATGACTCTGATCATTACAAAAACTAGTTTATTTTTTTAACTACTTTAACTTCTTAAGCCAGATTTTTAAAGTTATCTAGTAGGACTTTAAATGTTAAATTTGTTATAATAATAATAACTATTATGATTATAATTATCATTATTTTGGTCTGGCCACTACTCCAATTATAAGAAAACAGCGCTTCTTGGAGCCTTGCTACCTGGCAGCTGGGTGTCACCCAGGAGCTCATTAGAATGTCAGGACCTCAAGTCCCCACTTAGACCTAATGCATCAGAATCTGCATTTTTCACAAGATCTCCAGTGATCTGTATGTACACACAAGTTTGAGAAAGGACTGCCTTAGGACTTGAAGAAAATTCAAGAGCTGAAAAAACTGAATTTTCAGTAGCAATATTCTGAAGCAGGAGATAGAAGACATTTCTTGATATATATTAGCATCTGCATACATGGCCCACTAGCCCAGTTTATGGATAAACTGTATTTCCTAACATAGCAACGTCTGAATATAGATTACTTCTCATGGATTTTGTACAGTAAAATCCCATCATGACTTTCTTCTGCCTGCAAAGGCCACCTGACTCCCCTTCTGTGAGTGTAGCTGGGAAAATAAAACAACTTTACAAGGCAGCCAGGGGAGGAGCTTGCTCCCAGATGTGCAGGCTGTGTGCGGTGGGGAGGAGACAGCCCCAGGAGCTGCCAGAGAACCAACCTCTCCTTTCCTAGAGCTTTCCTTGGGATGAGGAAGGGGAGGGCATTGTATTTATATCAACACTAGGGTGATCTATTATACATTGGAAGATAAAATTTACAAAAAACAATTTAAAACAAAATGGCTAGACTGTAGAGGTATGAGGTCACACTCGGTGTGAAAGGCCTAAGATCCGTACAATGACATTTAGAGAGTGAATCTGTAATCAGTGCATCTATGTTACCCATGAAAAGCTAATTGGCAAATTAGTTGGGCATTATTGTTATTTCAGTGTTCCTGAATTTGGGTAGAAAATCTATAAAAACAAACCTGAAGTTTAAAATATGTTCATCTGCTTTTGTTCTATCTGAATAGAGGCAACACACAGGGAGAGTGGAGTATGAGGTGTGGGAAAAGATGTTCTGCCAAAATGGGGTTGTAAGAATAAACCAATGTGATATACAATATAGCTTTCAACCTCATTACGGTATACTCATAACTTTTCAAATACAAAAGGGAGGCACGCTTAGTGAACTGCAATCTAAGAGTCCAAACTTGTCTTCTCTGCGTTGCTTAACTACGAGTAAGTCCACACATGTCTGCATGCTAACTTCATACTCTTGTAGGAATTATCTCTGAGAGGCTGCCATGGATTTAAATTTTGAAAGGGCATGCATAATTATATTAGAAATGTAGTGTTTTTCTAGGGACTCCTAAAAAGCCTTTTCTGTGTTTTGAGAACAGTGTCTGATTTGACTTTCTCTTTTATTTTTTAAATATTTTTATTTCTAGGAGAGAGAGAGAGAGAGAGACAGCATAAGCAGGGGAGGGTCAGAGAGAGAAGGAGATACAGACTCTGAAATAGGCTCCAGGCTCGGAGCTGGCAGTCAGCACAAAGCCCGAGGCGGGGCTCGAACCCACGAACCGCAAGATCATGACCTAAGCGAAAGTCGGACGCTCAACCGACTAAGCCACCCAGGCACCCCTGGTTTGACTTTCTTAATGGAATATTTGACAATAAATCAAATAAATCAATTCATCTTAAAAGTGATGCCAGTGTAAAACACACACACACACACACACACACATACATACATGCATGCAATAGAATATTACTCAGTCATCAAAAGGAATGACATGTTGCCATTTACAACAATGTGGATGGAGCTAGAATGTATTATGGTAAGCAAAATAAGTCAGGTAGAGAAAGACAAATACCATGTGGTTTCACTCATATGTGGAATTTAAGAAACGAAACAGATGAACATATGGGAAGGGCATGAAGCAGAGAGGGAAACAAGCCACAGTGGAATTTAACAATAGAGAACAAACAGAAGTTGATCCAGGGAGGTGGGTGGGGGATGGGCTAGATGGGTGATGGATACTAAGGAGGGCACTTGTTGGAATGGGCACCGAGGATTGTACATAAGTGATCAATCACTGAATTCTCCTCCTGAAACCACTATTGCCCTGTTAAAAAAAAAATAAAAGCAACATTGGGATCCAAGGGTAATTTAAAGTGCTCAGCCTTCCCTTGTTATTTGAAAGATATGTTGTTTTGTGAATAAGTCCACAGTAAAGGGAGGCACACTGTTTAGTGGGTGCATATTATCAATAACTCTATTGATAACTCAATAATTTTATGTGACAAACTTCCCTGAAATGTGAATAAACCAATGGTTTCTAAATTGAATGATATTCTCAGTACACTAGTAGTTATGTGTTATTAAAGTACTCAAATCGATCATTTCATAAAGTTAAAAGTCTTTTAAAGTGTCAAAATCACTTGGTTTTCCTATGTTTCAATCCAGATTTTGGTATAAGTAAAACGTGAACTAACTATACGGCTTTCAGACCAAAGCTCTGCAGTGTGCAGCATGTCAGTCTTCTTTCAAGTTTCTCCTTAGTACCTAGTACAGCATGGATCTTAAATAGTGACTTGTTTTTTATATTATGAGTTATATTCTCAGTTAATTGAAATCTCCAAATTATTTTTCCTGCTAGTAGATGTCAATAAAAACATCTCATCCGAGTATCTCATTTATCATGGCGGTTGCAGGATGTTTGAGCACATGTGACAATATGTGTAGCATTGGAAACAAAACGCTATGAAGCAGGTGGGAGCAGGGAGGCCCGGGCGCACGTGCTGCGTAACCAAGTTGTATTCAGCTCATATGTCCCATTAAGGCTCCCCTGCCACGGAGACCTCTGTGTGTGTTGAATCTGCTCAACCTTCAGGCCAGTCTATTAAAAAATGCTCATCTGCCCCTTGTCTTTAATTTTCCAGCCCATGTAATTGCTAAAGCCAAGGGCCTTGCGATTTTGTCTGTGATAAAAGCTGGATTTCTAGTAACTGCTAGAGGAGGCAGTGGGGTCGTGCTGGCGCGTCTTCCTGATGGAAGTAAGTTGATTATTTCCACTTTGAACACAATTCACAGGAGCATGGTAGGTATCTTGGTCTTTCTTTGTTCAGTCCTTGGCAATGAATCACAAACAACAAGGTTCTCTTCTCAAGCACTACCCACATTTTCACAGGCAGACTTCCCCACAGTACAACCAGACCAAGTAGAAGCGCATTCAAAGGCACTTCACTTCTATGGGCTCAAAGTCTGTGAGCTGGTCCCGGTGGTGGTTGACAGGGTGGCTATCTGCAAAGGTGGAAGATCTGTCAGCCTCTGAGGGCTCTCTCAGAATCTCAGGAGGACCTTTCTACTGGGCCAAATACCTAAATTTCTCTCTTCCACTTTCCTGAGTTCAGCTGGTCAGTCCGCAGAAGGTAATTTAAAAGCTGCCCAAATGAAATAGCAGATTCCCTGGGGCTCCTGGGTGGCTGAGTCAGTTAAGCGTCTGACTTCGGCTCAGGTCATAATCTCCCAGTCCATGAGGTCAAGCCCCATGTCAGGCTCTTTGCTGACAGCTCAGAGCCTGGAGCCTGCTTCAGCTTCTGTGTCTCCCTTTCTCTCTCTGCCTCTCCCCTTCTCATGCTCTGTCTCTCTCTGTCTCTCTCTCTCAAAATAAATAACATTAAAAAAAAAAAAAAAAGCAGCAAATTCCCCAGATCCTGGCCAGATGGGCAGTCTTCAAACAGCGATAGCTCCTAACATAGGAAATGGAAAACAACTCTGGGGTTATATGACACTAATTTCTGTAATACAAACTCCCTTAAGCCTGGATAGATTAGTTCTCAATCTATTCAAGCAACATCCTGTTATCTAGAACACAACATTAGGTTTAGGAAGCTAATAAGCATTTTCAGAAAGTACTTTATCTAGACAATCCCACCCTCCCCCAACAAATTAATTTTTCCCTAATTCAAATGGAATTATGTACTAAGTTTTCAAATGTAAGGAAATTTATCTTGTTAAAATCTTAATAATCTTGAACATATAGCCTATTTATTGTGCTTCTACTAGGCAAAAAAACCCCAAAACAAACAAACAAACAAAAAAACCCCAACAAACAGTTTTTGCTCTCAGAGACTTACAGTAGAAACGGTTTATTATTGTGTTACCCTTAGAGGTGATGATAATGAACTTTTTTGAATCCTGTTGCTCTGTTATAGCTATGATAAAATTCTAACTAAAAACTAGAATTACAGCTCAGTTATTTTCTAATACATCACACAAATGTTGATAGTTAAAATTAGATATGTTTAGTAGGTGAGGATTCAGTAGTTTGGTATTATGCACATTTGTAGAGAAAGATTAGGGAGCACGGATTTGTGAGTATGTAAGACTCAATATCCAATACCTTTCAAATATTTTTAGCTTAAAAATTATATATATGCTATTAAAGAACATGTTAAAGCATAGGGGGAAATACCAAAGTCTCATTATTTTAAAAGAAATGCTATTCGTTCACATTGTAGCATTTTTCCTTCCCATATTTGTGTGCCAAGGGGTTTTAATGTTAGAGTAATGTTTGTTTCTTTGTGTTTATTAGACTGGTCTGCACCTTCAGCCATTGGCATAGCTGGGCTTGGTGGAGGATTTGAAATAGGAATTGAGGTAAGTGTATAACAACACAAAAGTCATTTTCTCTAAAAGCAGCTGCAACTTACTACATGAAACTTGAGAGAGTGCCTACTGTTCGAATTTCACCATCAATGGAAGATATTCTATTCCACATATTTCACTTTCCGGGTGAATCCTCACCTATAACTATCTAATGTTTACCAGTGTTCTTTCATTGAGAGTGAAATTTTGCTGGTTCATCGTTTGCTTTGTTTCTGTCTTGAGCTCATCTGGAGAGCGAGTGTGCCTTAAAGCAGATGGACTGTACCTGGTCACCTATGGCTTGCTCATTGCAAAGCTGCTTACCTCTGCAGCGGGCCGTCGAACAAGCCAGAGCTCAGATCCTGGGCTTACCTGGCTTAATACAGTGTATCTTCATGTAGGGCAAAACCCAGTTGTGTTATGTCTTTGGATTACTTCAAATGCTTGAAGTAAAGGCTGCCTTTGCATTGTTTCATTTTTAAATTGTTTCCTAATGATCATGGCCTCTCAGGTGGGCTCTATACTACACCAGAGCATACCTGTTTGCAGAAGGCTGCAAAAAGGATTATCTTCTCAGGGATTATCTTCTGCATGATGCTAATCTTTCATCCATTGTAGTATTGCTAAGTGATGGGCAAATCAAATCTCCTAATACTCTCAAATCATTTTCTTCTCAAATTCTGGTCAGTTTTTTCCTAAGCCATCTTTTTATGAGTTTTCTCTATTGCCATCGTTTTAAATTCCCTTGGCCTTATTAGAGGCAGGTCTTTTCACCAATCTTACTTCACCTTTATTTGACCTTATTGACTCCCTGTTTCATAAATCTGTATTATAAAAATACTATCTATTTTAGCTTTCCTTATCATAACTGCCTTTTTGTTGGATATTCAACCAAATCAAAGCCATCAAAAGCATCATCCTATGTAGAAAGTACATTTTCATCCCTGCACCTCCCTGCAGACAGGCGGCATTCTCTGCACGGATGGTGCTCTGAGTGCAGCCCGCCCTTTCACCCATCTCGCTCCGCTTGAAGCTGGGGACGTGCTCTGGGCATACATCCCAAACAGCATTTGTTTCCAAACTGATGAGAGATGAAGTAATAGTGACTGCAGGAAGTTTAACATATTAAAAACTGAAAACAGGACTCTCTGTGATGACTCCTTGGAAATTACAGGGTATGGGCCTTAGAACATGTTAATAGCCTGGAAAACAAGAATAGTAACATGTAATCCTATCAATATAGCACACGAAATAGAAAGATTTAAAATTGACATTTTATAAAAAAATACTTGATTGTCTTCCAAAGGCAATGTGAGATAGTGGTTGGGCTGTGAGAGCAGAGCTGTTGCCAGAGTCAGGAGCATCTGCAGCTGTGTGTACAGAGCAGCCCTCTTCTCCGGGGTCTGCAATCTTCACCTGTAAAATAGGGGTGACAATAGCCTTCCCTTTTGGCTTATTAAGTGGGTGCACTTAGAGTGGCATAAACCATTATAATTTTTATTGTTAACATCTTTACCTTTGCAATGCTTATTTGTGCTTGCAATTTATAGAAACTTTTGACTGCAAAGCTTACCCGCATGGCATATAGAAATTAACTATGGACTTTCATTTAACTAGCATACATGGAGGAGAATGATCAACTTTTTAATATGCCTATTTCAAGTAGAGATTAGAAGAATTTCCTAGGGGTTAGAAGCACTGGCTTTATACTTCTTAAATACAACCCAACTTTGTCTCTCTGAGGCCCACAGATACATCCCAGAGTGTAGTCATAATGCCCAAGCAGTCAGTTCCTTCTCAATGTTGACAAAAAGTTGTGTACTTCTCCACAGAGCATTCTCAGACCTTATCCTGAGCATGAGTTTACTTCTCTTTGTGAGCTGCAGCTCTCACACAGCTCTCCTGCCTTGGAATGAGTGAGTAAGCAGAGGTTCACTTGATACAGTGGTTCTTGTGAAGCAGGGTTGTTCTTTTTGGCAGTGCCCTTGGCTTCCAGTAAAAAGGCAGCAGACCTGGGGCCAATGGTGAGCTGGATAGACACCCTCATTTATGGAGAGAAATTAGTCCTCAACAACCCAGGGCTGATGCGGGTTCCTCTTCTGGCATTCTTCCTTCCAGCAGTGGGCTCCCAACTCTACAGAGTGTTTGACATAGGTATTAGCTTGGTAATTTTCTAATCTGAACTTAATGTAGATTGTGAGTACCTGGAAGGCAGAGACATTCTCTCTTCATGTCTAGTCCTCAGAATGGCCAAATATCAAACACAAAGTAGACAGCCAAAGTGAGTCTCAGTTTCTTTAAGATGGGATATTAAGCTTTCAAGCACATAGAAAGCACTCACCTAATCAATTTATACTATTAATATTTGCTGAATAATGTAATTATCTGCCATTCTATTTTATAATGGAATAATTAACAATAACAGTTAAGAGTTTTGTGAAACTTTTACATATATGCTTATAGAATCAGTTCCATCCCATAGAGACTGGTTATCACTGCTCTCATTTCACAGGTAAAATAACTGGGTGGTGTGAGTTCTCCAGTAGGAGATAACCAGGGAGTGACAGATGGGTCATTCAAAAGGAGGCTTCTGGCCCTGAAACCACTCAGCAGGTTGTTTGCAATATTGGGTGCCATTTCCCTTAGCAGTCCTCTTATTCAAACCTCCTTCCATAATTGAGAAGAACTTAACTGTTCTTGGCTCCATGGATACTCAGGTGGGAAGTCAGCCCTGGGTCTCATCCCTTGTAGTACCCTGTCCATTCAAAATGTAGCTTCTGTCTGCATAATTTGCCATGGACTTTAGGCCACTAGATGAGGTAGGGAGGGCACATGTGATTATATTCAATACATAAAGACATTAAGCATCTTGCCTAAGATCACACAGCTAGTGTGTGGTTGTCTTTGGTTGGGTTCACTAGATATAGAGCCTGAGACAGGGCTTTGGGTGCATGTGATTTCTTGAACAAATGTTCTCAGGGCTGAAGTCATAAGGGACTAAGGAAGCAGGACAGAGAAGGGGAAGAGATTGAGCAAGGGATGGCCCTAGGTAAACTCAACTTGGTCCAACAATGGGAGAAGGCAAATCATACAACAGCCTTGTTGAGCCTAGAGGCAAGAGGAGTGGTGTCCAGGCACCACTACTCTTCCAGTCCACCGGCTTCTGGTACAGGGCCGAGGCAGCCAATAGTGCCACCACAGTGGGGGACCAGAGCAGGTCTCTTGCATGCGGGACACTGAGTCTCTCAATTCATCATGCTGCCTCCTGTAAGTGATAACACCATTAGTCCATGTGAAATATGAATGTGATCTTCAGAAACTTTAGATTTATGCTCTGTTGTGGGAATCTAAACCAGGTTAAGTTTCTGAAGGTAAATGAAGTTAGGGACTAGGTCATGTTTTGACAGGATCTGGTGGCCTTCCTTAGCTCAGACATTTAGTTACCACTAAGATTATAGTACTGATTCAATTATGTGAACTACTGAGAATTCCCAATGTTTTATAACACACACATACATCAAAAACAAAAACAAAAGATTTGAAAGTCAATGGTCTAAGGAAAGATAATGCTAAGACTTAGTTTAAAGACTGTTGGTATTTTCTTTTCAGGACAATCATAACAAAGCCCAAAGCTCTGAAAACCCTGATATATGGCTTGTCTTTGGATCACTCAACTACTTGTTATAGAAAAGTCAGAGTTCACGATGGGCCAACTCTGATCAGTCTTGCTTTCACCCAATATGGTGATTTGAAAGAAATGATTTAGCTTTTCCAGAGAGAGTTTAGA
Source organism: Crocuta crocuta (assembly GCF_008692635.1). Taxonomy (NCBI): domain Eukaryota; kingdom Metazoa; phylum Chordata; class Mammalia; order Carnivora; family Hyaenidae; genus Crocuta; species Crocuta crocuta. The sequence continues at coordinate 182,049 of NW_027529191.1, read as the reverse complement.
TGAGCTCTTTTACTTTAATGATGAGGAAGGTGTCCAGGTGTAAGTTGAGAAGTTACTGTTAGAGGCTGGGCTACACTTCTGAGCCCACTAAGGTCAGTGTGCAGAAAAGGACCTGGTGGTGTGAGGAATGGAAGGTGTCTGGCACCAGAACCCTGACATTTGGTTTGAACGCTGAGGCTAATGACACTACATGGTGAGGGGTATGAATGGTTATCACCCACATGATCACCAAGAGGCTTCTTGGTAGAGTGAGATAGACATGCCAGCATGTCCACCAGAGACCTGAGAGGCTGGAGAAAGAAGGCTGTCTCAGCTTGTATGAGAGGCAGGGGCGGGCCGGTGAGGGTTCCCACCAGACCAAGATCTGGAGCTGGACTTGCTTACAGACCCGGATGTGGGGCGTGGCCGCGGTCCGCTGTCACACATCAACAGCAGTCATGCCCTTCGTTACAGGATGTCAGATGAAGGACTCAGAAGCCTGGGTTTGAAGTGGGGCTGGACACAGAGGAGAGGGAGGCGTGGCACTGTGCCAGCGGACAGGGCTGGGGAGACCCATGTGCAAGGGAAGGCCAGCCGATCCTCAGAACGTTTCTCCCCCGGCTTTCCTGCAGGGCAGTTTCTTCATGCTGTTGTTTAAGAATTGCGTTTAAGGGGCGCCTGGGTGGCTTAGTCGGTTAAGCGTCCGACTTTCGCTTAGGTCATGATCTCGCGGTTCGTGGGTTCGAGCCCCGCGTCGGGCTCTGTGCTGACTGCCAGCTCGGAGCCTGGAGCCTATTTCGGAGTCTGTGACTCCCTCTCTCTCTGATCCTCCCCTGCTCACACTGTCTCTCTCTCTCCTAGAAATAAATAAAAAAAATTAAAAAAAAAAAAGAATTGCGTTTAAATGCAGAACGGGCATCTTACTTATGGTTACATCTTAACAAGAACTTCTTAAGGAGCCTTTATCAAATTCTCACATGTCTCTCACAGTTTTCTTTCAGGGGATCTGTTTTGCTTTTCCTTTAAGCACTTAGTTACTTGGAAACTAACGTGGAGCTGCTGGCCTCTCTCTGCTCTTCCAGTTGCGAAGCTTCGACCTGTTAGTGACATCACCAGGGAACACAGGATTGTCTTATTCTTATTTCAGAGGGAACTGAATTGAGATCAGACAGAAAATTAAAGGGTTACTTGTGTTTCTTTAACTGACTCTTAGAGTTTTGCCTTACTTAACTGCAAAGATGTACCAAGCAGAGGGAGACAATATCAATAAGGTATCTATGTGGACATGGCTAGAGATTTATGGTTATTGCATGGGTATATACCAAGCATTGTGCAAATCAATTTCATGTATATTATCTAAAAATGTATATATGATATAGTTCATACAATCACTGGCAAAATTGCTTACTTTTACATAAAAATGCTAACTAATTCTGGGTGACTCAATATCACAATCCTCAGAAAATTGTCCATATATACAATGGAAATATAGTTGATATAAGTCAATGTGAAGTATTTCACAAATCAGTAAACTAGTATATTTAGTTTGTCCTATGTAACTTGAGTGTAATTTGAATCATTTTATGAAAAAACTAAACATTTTTAAAAAATCTACTTGTATCAAGACCTCTATTAGGTCTTTTCAAGTGCAATCTCTTTTGGTCATAATCATATTCTTCTGCGGGTCAGATGAAAACATTGATTTGAAAATCTTACAAAAAATTAAAGAACTATATAAATGAAGTAATCTTTAAACATCAGTTTTTCTTGGCCTTTGCATATTTTATTGAGATGTGGCAAACATGTCAGGCTTTACAAATTATTTCAATTAATCCTTCAAACAACCTTATATTTGTGTCTATATACATATATACACGTATGCATAGTATACTTACAAGTGTGGTTTCTAATATTATACACAGCTTACAAAAAAAGAAGCTAAATTCAAGCTGCTCAATCATTTGCCCAAGATCATACAACATGTAAGAGGCAGAAGTGGAATTCATACTCAAACAGTTTTGATTTTTAGCCCAGATTCTTACCACCTTTGTTTTCTAGGTATGCCCAGCACACATATGATCTTCAAATAGTTGAGTAAGGTGGGTCCTATTTTGAAGATTTCACACATGAAAAGATGAGAGATCCAAAGGTAGTCAGAATGCCCTTTGTCAACAGCTCGTGAGGAGGGCTGTGTCCCCCACGGCTGTGTCCCCAGAGAGCTGTGTCTTCCGGAGAGCTATGTCCTCCTCCGAGAGCTATATCCCCTGAGGGATATGTCCCCCCAAAGCAGTGTCCCCCCAGGGCTTCATCCCCAGAGGACTATGTCCTACAGAGCTGTGTCCCCAGAGGGCTGTGTCCTCTGAAAGCTGTGCTCTTGAGGGCTCTCTGTATTTCTGGGCTTTCACGGGACTTGTATATGACACTGCCAAACTTGAAAAACAAATGCATTTTCCCATGGGCATGTCTTGAGCATTCTCACATTCTAAGTTTTGCTTTTACTTAGAGAATTACCTCAGTAGGAGGCATTAACTAATGATTAACTAGTTTCCTTCTGGCATTTTGAACTTCTGGAGCCTGAAAGAAAGTGGATGTGCAGTTTACCGGTGGTACATGGCCTTGCAGGGATTTCAGGGTGCAAGAGAACTCTTGACCTTCTGCCCTGACTGTTAGTTGTGTGATCTTTGGCTTGGTGTTTAGTTCAAGGGAGTACTTTTTATCTTTCTGACCTACCTATGTTTGATGTGTTCTGGCTATCACTGTGACAGTCCACTTAACCTCACTAGACCTTTGTCATCACCCGCATTACAAGCTTGTCGAGTGGACGAGGAGGTATGTGCAGAGCCCCACAGCACTCAGAGGTGTCTGCTGCACTTAGCTGTGGAAACATCCATTGCGTAAATCCTTAGCTCAAAACAAAAATGACTCTTCTTTCAAATTCTTTCATTGTCTACATTGAAATTCTTACTGCATTATATGGTGTATATTGGAGTTCTGATCAACATATATTTTAAATGATATTTAGACAATTATTTTTAAATGTTTTTTTTTCATTTTCAGGTATCAGATTTGGTAATAATTTTGAATTATGACAGAGCAGTAGAAGCTTTTGCAAAAGGTGGTAACCTGACACTTGGAGGGAATTTCACTGTGGCAGTTGGGCCCCTGGGAAGGTGAGTCCTCAACATACTTTCTGAACAGCCGTTGGACAGTCATCGTTTAAAAACTATACCCAGTTTACAGGGCGCCTGGGTGGCTTAGTCGGTTAAGCGTCCGACTTTCGCTTAGGTCATGATCTCGCGGTTCGTGGGTTCGAGCCCCACGTCGGGCTCTGTGCTGACTGCCAGCTCAGAGCCTGGAGCCTGTTTCAGTCTGTGACTCCCTCTCTCTCTGACCCTCCCCTGCTCACGCTGTCTCTGTCTCTCTCCTAGAAATATATAAAACATTAAAAAATTAAAAAAAATAAATAAAAATAAAAACTATACCCAGTTTTGTATTAAGAGGAACCGTGAATTGAAATGAAGCTGATCTATGATTTGTATATGTCCCAAAGGGTTTGAGGGTCTTTAGAAACAAGAAATACAAAACACAGTCAGTGTGACAAACTGAGAGAATTTAAAACTAGAACCCACAAAAGGAAACGAAGTATTTCAGAAATGCAGGCTATTGTATCTACTGGAATTGAACACAAAATTTACCTTTAAGCTTTGAATGAGCCAGATCAAATTTAATTAAGTGATAAAGGGCAGCAATGACCAAGAAAGAAAAAAAAAAAAACTTTTCTTCAAACTAAATAGTGAAAACTTGAAAATGATTCACTGGTGTGATGTTTACAGTACGTATGCTGCATTTTCCCTCTCTGTTAATGAACAACTATTCTTGGGTCAATTGAGCAAGTTAGAAATACTGAAATCTCAGACTGTTTACAGAAGTTAACACAGCACAATCATCTAAAAACGTTTCTAAATTCTATGAAAATAGTCAGTGTAAAAAGAATCCACAGTCTTTAGTACTCTTGAAATGTACGTTCCTGTTTTAAGAAAGAAAGACAAAGTTGGTAAATACCAGCTTTCCATGAAATCTGTACAATGCAGTCCTCCGTATTCACCCATCACTTTATGACATGTCCTTCCCCATGCCCTGTCCTTGCCCTAGACCACTTTAAACACATCTAGCTCAGGCTGACAGGGAGTAAGACATAAAAACAAGTGACGTAAGTACGACAATATCACTCTGCAGTGAGAAAGGCAGTGCTGCTCCGATAGCCGTCTCACGCTCTGGTCTCTGCTGCAAACCATCTATTTCACAGGAATTTAGAAGGAAATGTTGCCCTGCGGAGCTCAGCTGCTGTCTTTACGTACTGCAAGTCCAGAGGACTCTTTGCCGGAGTGTCGTTAGAAGGCAGTTGTTTGATTGAAAGGAAAGAAACTAATCGAAAGTAAGTACAAGCCAAATAATTTTGATTTGAGGAAAGTGTGATGAGAAAAACAACACATCGGAGACTCACAGCTCTGTAGGGTTTACAGAGTGGTTGTGTGTATTCTTTGTTCAGAGCATATTTTAAGAATATACAACATTTGAGTGTGTATTTCTTTATTTAAAGATTCAATATAAAGCAATATGTACTTAGAGAAAATCTAGAAAGCACAACAAAAATTACAAGGAAGGAAAAAAAAACATTCTACCCCTTTGAGATTAACATTATTCACGGTTTGTTTTATTGCCCTACAACGTTTTCTTAAGCATAGTTTCCCTTGTTTTGCCACATATGATTTTAATCAGAATAGATCCAATTGTAAATGCTTTTTTTCCACCTAGCACTGCAAGAATCATAAGTGTAAGTTAATGACTATGTAATATTGTATTCATTGGCTATATCATATTAAGTATACTTTTCAATCATCTGTCAAGGGACCTAACGGTTANAAAGTCGGACGCTTAACCAACTAAGCCACCCAGGCGCCCCTATGAGAGGCTATTCTTACACTCTGCCTTCGTTCTTTCTTCCATAAAATAAAGATCAATTTTGATATTTTAAAAATGGATTTAGAAGTATTTTAACAGGTGAAGAAGAACTTGTACTTTAAACTGGCATCTGGCTAAGTTTTCCCCAAACGCTTCTCTACATTTCCACTAAAATATGTCTGGCTGCTCAGAGAAGGATAAATGTTGACTGACAGAGAAACTTCTTTCAGAACGTGGCAGGCAGAGATCCCACCAGTTGCGGGCCTGGCAGNGCCCCCCCCCCCCCACCTCACTTGCCTGCTTTCCAGGGAAAATCTATACAAAATTTACTGTGCCAGTTCACGTGAGAGTCCGTTAGCACACTGGGGCACCTGGGGAGCTCAGTCAGGTGAGGGACTGACTTCAGTTCAGGTCATGATCTTGCAGTCTGTGGGTTCGAGCCTCATGTTGGGCTCTGTGCTCACAGCTCAGAGCCTGGAGTCTGCTTTGAACTCTGTCTCCCCCTCTCTCTCTGCCCCTCCCCCACTTGCATTCTGTCTCTCTCTCAAAAAATAAATAAACATTTAAAAAAATTGTTTAAGGAGTGCCTGGGTGGCTCAGCCAGTTAAGCGTCCAACTTTGGCTCAGGTCATGATCTCACAGTTGGTGAGTTCAAGCCCCTCATCAGGCTCTGTGCTGACAGCTCAGAGTCTGGGGCCTGTTTCAGATTCTGTATCTCCCTCTCTCTTTGCCCCTCCCCTGCTCACACTCTCTATCTCTCTCTTTCTCTCTCAAAAATATAAATTAAAAAAATTTTTTTTAACTTTAGAGTTCATTAGCAAATATGACAGTATTCAGTGCAAGCCACAGAAACTAGAAAATGGGAGGAGTGGAGAAAAATATTTGCAGAGCTCTGTGTCTTATAAAGCCAAGAAAGATGTTTTTATTTCTCGTTTTATTAGTTTGAGAAATTTAGTGAAGCATTCTTTTAGAAACTTCTGATTTGAGGCCTTTGGAAGACTTCCTCACTAAAGTTCATGTAAGTTCTGGATAAACTAAAAGAAATATACTTCTTAATTAATTGCAGGGCTTCTAAACATTTAAGGCAAATCTTTATATAGTTTTGATACAAATAAACATTTTTAAAGAACTTACAAAGCTTTATTTGTTGGCCCCAGTTTTGTAACTTAAAAAATAAAACCTGTAAAACTGTAGGTGCTTGTAAGTGTAGGTATATTTGCATATGTATGTTTATATAGATATGTTTGTATGTATATGTGTTTGCATCTGTGATTTGATTTATATTATTGGAGAAAGGATATGCGTGTCAGACTATTTATAGTGATTGGCTCTAGAAATGATCTTGGGGGAATGAACTTAGGGACATAACATGGGTTCTAGCTTGTGCTTAGTGTTGGGAAAATAGTATATATGAAGTACTAGAAGAGTATATCCCCACACACAGGTATGTGTCCTACTTTTAACTCTAGGAAAGATCCTTGTCTATAAATGTTCTTAATTTGATATTTCTTATTAGATTTTATTGTCAAGACATCCGAGCTTATGACATTTTATTTGGAGATCTACCACGGCCTCCTCAAGCAGAAGATCTTTATGAAATTCTTGATTCCTTTACTGAAAAGTATGAAAATGAAGGACAACGAATCAATGCAAGAAAAGCAGCAAAGGAACTGAGAAAGTCTGCTGTAATGCATGGTTTTTATGTTTCTCTTAGTCACAGGAAATTTCTTTATTTAGAGTATTCTGCCCTTGATATTAGGTTCCTAAGAACCAACTACACTTCCCTTATAATTTCATTTATGTAAAGTGCTTGTGAAAATGTTATGCAACTTTGATGTATCATCTATACACATTTCAAGGAGAAACATAGTTTTTCCCCCCAATTGCCTCTCTCCAAGTGTGGGACTTTGCGCGACCTCGCCGTAGTGCTGACGGTGCTGCTGACGCTGAGGGCTTGGAGCATCAAGCAGTGTTCACACCAAGTTCCATGACTCCCTTCCGGATCTGCTTGACCCCCATCACAGGGCTTGAAAGCTGACCTGGGGGTGGGGGAGCCCAAGTTGTCCCTGCCCTCCCAGTGACTGCTGAGCTGGTCACCAAGCGACTGCGTAGGTTGTCAGGTGTGCCTGGATGAGGCAAGCTGCGGGTACAGAAGGGCACCCACTGTCAACCTCTGAATGTGGCATCCATTTCAACTGAATGTGGCCTGGAGCACTACATGTGCACATGTAGGCCACTTCGTTAATGAGTGCATAGGATAAAATATGCCACATATGCGTTCTAGAAGAAAAAAGCCTTATGTGCTCCATGATAATAAAGTATTTTAAAATTATGTGCATTTTTTTGTTCCTCCCAGGCTAAAGAATTACCTCCAAAACCATTGTCAAGGCCACAGCCGACATCTGTGCAAGTCCTGCCGAACTCTGGCTCCCAAAGTAAATATTTTTGTCGTAATTCAAATATAATTATAATTAGTAATTATTAAATATTACTGTTAAGAAATCAACATTGTTAAACTTTAGTATCAAATGGAAGAACTAATGGGTGTTGAGGAGAAAATAAATGCTCAGACTCTTCTAACTACAAAGAAATTCTCATTGCTGTGATTTGTGAAAACTCATTCAGAAGATGCTTTCTCAAATTTACAAAGATTTATCTTTAAAGTTTTTCTCATTTATTTTATTTGTCATTTCTTTCAAAGACTGCTATCCTGCTGATTTGAAATGGGAACTAAATGAGCCTATTTCTCCTGTATACTCATAGATTTATTTTCTGAATATTAAGTTCACCGTATATTCTTGGGAGCTCAGGATTTCAGAAGGCTGGTTTTAAAATAGACTAAGTTTATAAAGCACCTGGTCTTGGCCTCTCCCCCTCTTTCCACTGCTTATTTGTATGATAGTCACTCTTGGAATCCTGCTATTTAGGCACAGAGGATATCAGTACAGGGCAATATACTAAAGTAGGTGATGCTTCATAGAATGATCCACTGTTATTCAAGAGCATTGTGCTGTGGCTTTTACGATTACAAAGACAAGTCTAACTTATATCCTGTCCTTGAAGAATTTCAGTCTAGGACAGGAGATATCACACATGGATAAATAACTGCCATCACTGGAAGGAAGCGTGTGACAAGCTCTGGGAGGAGTAGAAGTATCAAAGTGCTCTAGAGGGCAGGAGGATGGTCCCCTCCTTCATGCTCTGGGTCCGCCGCCCCCTTCGCTTGGGCACCCACTAGCAATCACAGCCCTCACATCGGCTCCTGGCCACGCCGTTAGCTTGCCTAAATGTACCCTCCCAGGAACTGGACCTGTCCTTTATTACCCACTCTTACCGTAACTTAGCTGTGCCTTTGTCTCCTGGGGTGCTGTATTCTTCTTTCAATAGGGACGGTCTATTTCTGATTCATGTTCAGGTGATTAATTTGAATACACTCATATTTCCAGTGACTAACAAGATGTGGGCACTGAAATCTATTTTTATTTTAAATCTGAGTGATTACATAAAATTTGACCTGTGTGCGTGTTTTAGAATACATAATGTTTCTGAAGTTTCCTTACTAGGAAAATACATATCTGTATGATGCATGTATAAAAATCTTATGGGGGCCCCTGGGTGGTTCAGTCAGTTAAGCATCTGACTCTTGATTTCGGCTCAGGTCATGATCTCACCATTTGTGGGTTCAAGCCCTGTGTTAAACTCTGCACTGACAGGGCAGAGCCTGCTTGGGCTTCTTTCTGTCTCCTCTGTCTCTACCCCTTCCCTGCGCTCCCTTGCTCTCTCTCTCTCTCTCTCTCAAAAATAAATAATTAAACATTTAAAAAATTAAACCTTGGAGCACCTGGGTGGCTTGCTTGGTTAAGCATCTGACTCTTGGTTTTGGCTCAGGTCATGATCTCACAGTTGTTGAGTTCAAGCCCTGCATCAGGCTACGCACTGATAGCGTGGAGCCTACTTGGGATTCTCTCTCCTCTCTGCCACTCCTCTTCTCATGCTGTCACTCATAAATAAATAAAAATTTTAAAAAATTAAAAAATTAAATCTGACCTATCCCTAAATTTTTTTATTAAGAATAGAATCTTAATTTTTAATTACGTATCTTCACATATATAGTTTTCTATAAATGCATATACGTGGTTTTTAATGCAGTATTTCCCTCTTCTTTTATGAGTTGCTTCCTTTTCCCCATTTCCCCTCTTAATTTGTACGGTGCCCTCTCCTGTACTCACTCCAGGAAATCTATGTTGACAACATGCAGTGTAGACATCTGTATTCTTCTCCATGTATATTTTTCTATCATAGTCCTATTCACAGGCACATGTATAAGAACATGTATACACATGGAAAGAATATTTTTTTGTCTTGTACAAATGCTGACATATTATACATGTTTTACTTTATCTTACTTGTGGGTTTTATTTATTTTGCTGAAAAACACCTCATGGAAATCCCTGAGTCAACTGCTAAGGTTCTAATTAATTCTTTTTAATGGCTTTTAATATTCCATGGGACAAAAAACATATTATTCAGCTGCTGTCCTACTGATAGGTATTAGCATTACTTCAGAATTTTTTCCAGGCCAACCAGCTCTACCATTTACATCTTTGTAAATTTTTGTGTCTACATATTGGCACTTTCATTTATTTGTTTGTTCGTTCATTCATTCAATTTTTTTTTTTTTTTTATTTACGGGGATACTTACCAGGAATGGATATAGTAGGTCAAAAGACATATTATTAAATTTTAACATATTAGCTAGATTGTTTTTCGCTTGAAAAACTGCTACTTCACAACCTCATCAGCCATTTCCCACTGTAATGCTTCTCATGTATACACTCTACTATGCACACTCGCCACATCTACACTTCCCACCATGCACACTTCCCACATATAGAGTTCCCACCATGCACGCTCCCCACATATACAATTCCCACCACGCACACTCCCCACCATATATACTTCTTACCATGAACACTCCCCACATATACAATTCCCACCATGCACACTCCCCACCATATATACTTCCCACCATGCACACTCCCCACATGTACACTTCCCAGCATGCACACTCCCCGTATATACACTTCCCACCATGCACACTTCCCACATATACAGTTCCCACCATGCACACTCCCCACCGTATACACTTCCCAGCATGCACACTCCCCACATATACACTTCCCACCATGCACACTTCCCACCATATACACTTCCCACCATGCACATTCCCCACCATATACACTTCCCAGCACACACACTCCCCACCATATACACTTCCCAGCACACACACTCCCCACATACACATTTCCCACCACGGACATATATGTTCCCATCATGCACATTTCCCATCATGCACATTTCCCATCATGCACATTCCCTACCATATATATTCCCCACTGTATACAGTTGTCAGGACATATACTGCCCACCATAAGCACTCTCCCACTGTAGCTTTCTCCATCATATATATTCCTCACCACTGTTAGTGTTAGAGTATTTGCATGTCTGAGGGTTGGTTATACCTCTTTATTAATTGGATTGTATTGCCCCTGTCAGTTAGTGATTTTAAGATTTCTTCATATAATTGCTGGTGTTTTGGATTGAACCTTTTCTGAAAAGTCTCTTCATTTCATTGGTCCATTTTTTCTATTGGAGTATTTGTTCCCTTTTCCATTTGTAGAAGCACTTTGTATATTAAGGACTTTATCATTTGGGCTATAGTTTTTTTCTACATGTATCATTTGTCTGTTGGTCTTGTTTTTCATACAGAGTTAGCCTCCTTCCCCTTATCAATGAGGGATGTGTTCTATGATGGCAGTAGATGCCTGAAAACATGGATAGTACTGAACCTTATATAAACTATGTTTTTTTCCTATACATACATACCTATGATAAAGTTTAATTTATAAATTAGGCACAGTGAGAGATTAGCAATAATAAAAAAATAATAAAAGAAAAATTACAATGACATACTATAATAAAGTCATATGAATGTGGTTTTTCTGTCTCTTAAAATATCTTGTACTGTACTCCCCTGTCTTGTGATGACGTGAGATGATGAAATGCCCACATGAGATTAAGTCAGGTGAGTGACACAGTTGTTGTGATGTAGCATTAGGCTTCTACTGACCTGATGATAAATCAGAAGGAGGATCAGCCACTTTTGGGTTGCGGCTAACTACAGATAATTGTGAAACAGCAAAACTGTGGATAAGGGTGTCTACAGTATGCAATATACAATTCCAAATAATACTCTGTACTTACAGTAATTCCATGACTGGGGAGAGTAATTACAATAACATGTATACTCATTGATTTTGCATTTTTATGATAATCTTTCCATTTTATACTTTCCATTTGCTGAGGCATTTTTCTGCCATTTCTAAGATTTCATAGTGTCTGTGCCTTTCCTGTTAAATTTATTCCTAAGTACTTTATAATTTTTGGTTTGCTGTGGTGAATGGAATGTACTTTCCCATTTCTATTTTGGAGTGCTTATTTTTATGTTGAGAAAGTCTTAATTTGCATGTATTTTGTCCTATATCTGATCACTACCCAAACTCTCTTATTTCTAGTCAGTTTTTAAAATTAGATTCTTTTGGAATATTTATACCCTTTTCCCCATGCTGCCAATGTTTATTTCTATATTCTTATGTCATAAACTTCTTAGGCCAGAGCCTTCATACTGGTGTGCTTGTATCCTTAGAGGGTACCTGGCACTGCCTAGGGTGTGTGAGCACAGTGTAGGAGACACACTCTCCAGCTCCCAGACTCATTCTTTCTGAAAGCCATTTCCACTCACAACAGGACATGCAGGCTATCCGCCGTTTCTAGCCTTCCTGATGTTCCTTTTTTCCCTACTGGTAAGAAAAGTCATCCAAATCATACTATGCTACATTGTCTCCAAAATGCAAGAATGGTGATCTAATTTGAATTCTAGATACTGAGGTGGTTAATGACTCTAATAAGTAGCAAGGGCCATGGTTTTGCAGACCCGGTGATTTCCGTTTCTCTGCTTTCCACAAACTGAAGTGGGACGAAGGGATTGTCATATTAGCTTATGTAACAATAGTAATTAATATTACCATTATATATTGCTTATTTTAAGAATCACATAGCTATCTATCACCCAAACAGAAAGTTATAAAAGTAGTATTTTTGTTTTATAAATATTTTATTTTTATTTATAGATAACCATGTGATTTTTTGACCTCTCTCTCAAAAGAAATATGAAATAATTCTGTTACATTGCTGTAAAATATACACTCCTAGCCTTTCTTGTTGTTGTAAGAACCAGCCTTTATAACACCTGTATATTTAAAAAGGAATATTAAAATATAAGTTGATGTTGAACCTCTGTCATTCTGGAAATAAGAAATGGTCATCCTGTTTATTTGAGCTAAAAGTCTTATCCATCTACTGAGATGTATTTCAAATAAAAATTTACTTTCATGTTTAGTAAGGTAAATTTATAGTATATTTAAGAGTTTGGTCAATTGTGTACCAGTAATTATTACAATAATAACTTGATCTATAAGAAATTATTTAATAGAACCTTGTGCTTACTTCAAATAAAATTAAAAAAATAAATTTCTGTGCAAATTTTTGTTGTAGAAACTGTTACATAAAAATATAATACTAATATATTAGTATAAAATCTGTGGGACAAAGGGAATGGATACAGGACCCGAAGGTTAAAATGAACATTACATAATTTCTGACTATCTGCAAAATCTTGGTGCACCTGGGTGGCTCAGTCAGTTAATCACTGAGCTCTTAATATTGGCTCAGGTCTTGATCTCATGCTTTGTGAGATCAAGCTCACATTGGGCTCTGTGTGACAGTGTGAAGCTGCTTAGGATTCTGTGTCTCCCTCTCTCTCTGCTCCTCCCCCACTTGTGCTTGTGCGCGCGCTCTCTCTCTCTCAAAATAAATAAAATTTTTAAAAAGATTATTTTAAACTCATGATGGTGAACATAGATATAATATTAATGATTCCTATTTATACTATGATTTAGATTCTGTTATCCCTAAAGGAGAGATATAATTATTTAATTTAAATAAGTGATATTGAAATATACTACAAGGTATGCCCGTTACAACTTTTTGTCTTATACCGAACAATTTTAGGTGTTAATTAAAAAAATATGCAAGTGAATACATGTTGTTTAAAAATTATTTGAGGAGTCAAGCAAACAAGAATGTTTGAAAATCACTGGTTTGGGAATTACAAACTTTTTTGAATTTGGGTATTTTATGATTGCTCTGGAAAAAAGATGTATGTGCATTTTCTGTGAACGTATACTTCCAAGGTCGTGAGTTGTAGTGCTTCTTACTTGTGCATATCACATATTTACCCTCTGCCTATGTTTGGTGTATTCTCTGGGTTTATTCAGACATTCTTCTTGATTTAAAGTGTGATAAAATAATGATAGTTCTATCAATCTGAGCGATTTAAAGTATTTGCTTCACAAGGGCAAGACTTGGCATTCTTGGCTATTTTATATATACTAATATTTTATGTTATATATATGTATATTTTGTATATGCTAATAAGGTTTCTAAATGTTCCTTTTTTAAATTTTTTTTTTGTGTGCAGGTAACGGAAATAAATATAAGCTGTACCCTGAACTTCCCAACTATCAGGAGAGAGTTGGTAAATGAAATATCTATATGTTAATAAGGATTCACTTTCTAATTAATCTGGTGGGTTATAAAAATCTCTGAGAAGGTGTTCATCACTTCTTCTTTGATTTATAGGATATGCACATTATTTTGAAAAGTACCTCATTTAAAAAATGCTATGCTTTTGCTCCTTACTTGCTTGTAATCTGAGATAAGCAGAGCGATGGGGGAACCCTAGGAGGGACAGCCACCTGGTAAGAAGTGCCTGGGCTCAGGACGAAGTAGTCTGACTCTGGGGTCCATGGGCTTGTCGGAGACTGAACCATAGGACCTTGTAACACCTTGTTGGGGCAGAATAACAATATTTGCTCATTATGAATTACAGCTTCATCATCATCACATTTTCTCTGGGTTTTAGCTCCATGAATATATTTATATTTTTAAGGATTTAAAAAATTTTTCATGTTCAGCTATTTTGCCATTATTGGGAATTGTGCCAGAGTCCAGCTCCAGCCAGTCCAGGGGTCCCCGAAGGATGGACGGTGTTGGCGAAGAGAGGGATGAGAGAGGCCCCGAGATGCTTTCTGGTCACCAGGCAGCATCTCTGCACTGACTGAGACTTAGCTTTATTTATGGTTAAGTGTATGGGGAACAGCACAGAAGTGGCACTTGCCTTAGACAATAATTTTTGATGACAAATTTCTTTGATATGTAAAAATTTCCTAGAACATAGATTTGTAGAAGACTCATGCGTAACCTGTATCAATAGTGATTGATGTAGGTGATTTAGATGCTTATCATATGGGGAAGGAAGATATCTTTAGCATTCAAATACAAGACAATGTTTTTAGCATAGCAAGGGCAAAGTTAGTTCATTGTGAGCAGGGGTCAATAGCCTGTTTGCTTAAGGGGAAAAAAAAAGGATTCTCAGGAAGCACAATGTCTGCTCCCATAATCACAAAAGAAGAAATTCCTACAAAAGGTTCCTTCACAAGGTGCAATCAGCATATCAGGGCCAGAATAAGTCACTCCAAATACCAATCAACAAGGTGCTTAGGGGTTGGTACTCTATCAGAAACAATTAAGTGGGGATGGATATCGGTCATCCTTTGACAGCAGGAGGCCTTGCAAACCTGCCTTAACCTCACAAAGAGTTTTCTCAACTAGTGAGTTCAGAATGGCTCCCAACAGAACTGCTTCATAAAACTTATTAGGATTTGCTGTGATAAAAATAGTCCCTCAATCTGTCTTACTTTAATCTTCTTTAGAAAATGTTCTTTGAAAGAAGCAAGCAATTATTTAGAAATGTGAACAGAACACAAAGTGAAGGCAAAGGTTAACCCGTTGTAAAATAGCCTATTTATTGTTCACATCATCTTGTGTCACTGCCATCACAGTCCCATACACTCCTGGGTAACTAAGCCACCTGGGCATTACCTGCGTAGTGTAAACAGAATGTCAAGGTAACTAAGTACCCATTTAAAAAATAATTACAAAGATATTTCAAAAATGTCTCTTAAGCAGAGTTCCTTGAACAGAAGTCAACCTTTTGCTGCTAGATTAGGGTTTCTGACTTTCCCCTTTCTTTCAGCCTGGTTTTGGTTGTTTGGGGCCCACTTCTGGCCATCCTTCCTCACGTGACTCCCTTCAGGGAGCCTGGGTCTACAGGTAGAGTCCTGTGTTCAGAGCCAGTCTGATGACGTGGGCTTACCTATGGGAGAATGCTGTGCTGTGGTCTCAGGCATAGTGAAAAAACTCTGACAGGTTTTAAAAAATTTATTTTGTTCTTGTAAATGTGATTTATAGCCATGGTAGAGATGACTGAGATTGTCAAAATTTGACCTTTGGATACGGTCCTTCAGAAGCAAAAGTGGTCAACATATGATGTTTATACCCAAGTATCATAAACGCCTAAAATTTTATATTGTGCTCTTTTACTTTTAAAGACTCTGTTAGAATTAGACTCATACTTACGTACCTTGCAATTAAAGGGGTTCTTACAGTTGAGGCCAACAGACGAGCTGAGTTGCTTAGGGCGGAGAGCCCAGCAGGGACGCTGAGAGCCAAGGGGCCCTGAGGCTGTAGACTCCCAGGAACGTTTAGTGAGGTGACAGTGCGGACTGTAGCCCCTTTTCTCAGGGATTGCTAGAGCAGGTGCCCACAGCCTAGGTTCCTAGCAAAAGCTAGAAATGCCCGCTACAAGGCACTGCAGGAAGTGTTAAGTTATAAGAAACAAAATCCTGAGTGGGCTCTGAAGGAGACTCAGACTCAAAATCAATACTTTCATCACTAGCTGTGGGATCCAAGGCTCGTGTTACCTGCCCATGATTGGCTGGGTGGGTGGTTGGTGGGATTTTGTTTTTATATTTGAGGGTAGGATGAGTTAGGTTGTACAAACAGCAGGAACTAGGTTAATATTAATTTATTTTAGTCCTTACTCCAAATATAAGGGATTTTGAAGAAAAAAATGAAAGGGAAGATTTAAAGTCTATTTTTAAAATAAAACTTCCTTTACATTATTGTGGTTTTAAAAAGCAGCTGTAAAACCAGTTAAACTCTTCTCAAGGACTCTCTCACATCCCGGCAGAACATTCCTGCAGAGAAAAGTCATAATGCACGGGCCTGAGCTCAAGTTAAAACCCAGGACACCCAGGCCCCGGGGACGTGCTTAGCCTGTCCCATGCCCACTGACAAGCTACAGGTTTGCATGGGCCGTTGGGCACAGCAATAATTTCCAAGCTGCATGTACTTTTGTTTTGCACCTTTTGGAAGCCCACCTACATGGTACTTGGGCCTCTCACAGAGCCGGCCTCGATGGTCCACAGTCTGGTTTACTGAGCGTTTCCAAAACACTCTGTGCCCTTCGATGTCCGTATTCATTGTCTGCCTCTCACCCACCTGTAATTTTCAGTGACAGTCTGTGCACATCCATTGCGGGGGCCATCCCGTGCTGCGTGGGTGTCAGGAGCACCCCTGCACTAAGTCCCTCATTGCCAGTAGCACCCTCTCCCTGGTTGTGACAACCACAAAAGCCCCAGACTTTACCTTTTGAGAACCGAGTGCCTGGTGACCTCACTAGTGGCCTTACCTGCCTCGCTCACATTGACCCTGTGAATTGACCCTGACTCTCCTCCAGAGACCAGGGTCCCCAAAGTGACAGACCCCACACCTGGCCTGGGGTGATGTGGGTGCGAAAGTTAAATCAGCCATGCAATTCATCACTACGTTACATGTGTAACAAAACCAAAGATGTGTTCTCTTACTTCTGTTTGCCTTGAAATGAGCCTTCCGAAGGCTGAGATTGCTCTCCTGAGTCATGGCTGGGGCCAGATGTCTTGGCTACATATGGGTTACATTATGAAGACTCCATGGAGTAAAGTCCTGTAAACCTGCTCTTGCTAATTAGGAGCCTCAGGGCAACTGCCAATCACTAAAGCTGATTGTAATCTGTTTCCTGGTAAGTGCAGTTCTGATCTGGGAGAGAAAAATAACCTGTATTAGAATTAAACTTGAATATTATGATGAAAATGACTAATTGCTTCAAAGAGCATCCATATTTTTTAAACACAGGAATATAAAACTTGAAGGCATATAACTCAGAAGGGAATGCATCTGTGAATTCCAGATATTTTAGCAACCAGTGGGGTCTGTTTCCTTTTTTCCTTTTTCTTCTAAAATATATTTAAGGGAGTGTAAGCTAGGAAGGGGCAGAGAGAGGGGTACATAGGATCTGAAGTGGGCTCTGCGCTGACAGCAGTGAGCCCCATATGGGGGTTTGAACTCATGAACCATGAGATCAGGACCTGAGCCGAAGCCAGACTCTTAACCGACTAAGCCACCCAGGTGCCCAGTGGGGTCTGTTTGCATGGTCCTCAGGAGGCTCTCCCTTTCTGGAAGGACATACGTCCTTTCGGAGAAAAGGTTCACCTATTTTTAAAATAAATTATTTTGTGGGCATTAAAATTTTCCTTATGGAAATTATCCCTAACATATACACTAAAGACAAACTTTAAGTCATTTTGATTGAAGAAAAAATGAACAGTAGGTTATGGCATTGAATGGCCTGTGGACTGTCACCTCAGGGAGCACCTGCCTCCCCACCCCTCCCCGCCTCCCAGCCATCTTGAACACCCTATGTTTGCATGTGGAGGAATTTTCCCAGCAACTGCTTAAACTGCTGACCCTCCTATGACATACCATGTCTGCCTATCTAGGCCACATTCTCCTCTAGATTTACCAGCAATGGTCCCCACACTGTTGAATACCAACCTCCTCAAACCCCCTGGCACTTCCTTATTCTCTGCTGCATCTCAGAACACTGCTTTGCCCTTTACCCCCACGTAAGAGCATTCCCGTACATTCTCTCGTACACCTGTTCCCACCACCACTTTGTCCTCAGTTCTTTTGGAAACTGCAATTCCGAGGAGACTGGACAACACCTGAATGAGGGGGCAGGGATTGAACTAAGTCTGCGATCCTCTTTTTCATTTAATTTATGATATCTCTCTTCTCTAATTATTCATCGTGAAATATTTTCCTAAGACTGGTAAAAACCAGTTCTGTTATCAGTGATTACCCAGGATCATCATCCAACATTATTATTATTTGTAGAGTCCTGATAACTCAGTGATGCAGAAAAATATGCTAATTATTCTTGAAAATTTGCCTAACATAACTAAAATACTCTGATAAATCCAAGTTCAGTCTGTTGAAAACAATTTAATATTTTGTGGCTGAGTACCCTGGGGTATGATGTCAGTGGTGATTATGAGTACCTGGGGACAAATTGCCTAACACCTTGCACCTCAGTCTAATGTTCTGTAAAGTGGGGATGCCAGTGGCTGCCTCGCTGGAGATGAGGGCCTAGTGGAGCACATGTCCTCTGCCGTTACGGTCCCTGACTCAGTGAACAGGAGCCGCTCTTAAGATTTACTCAAAGCTGACACCTGTTACCGCTATGATCACCTTTTGATGCATTTCTACTTTCGTACCTAGTGCTACAAACACACACATGTATGGCTGCTTAGATGGCTATGACTTCCAGAACATTCCCTGATATTTACTAGCACTCTTTTTGCTTGCTTCTGTGTGTTATCCAATGTGTCTGGGAGGCAGGAGAAAGGAGTTACTTGAGGGTTTCATTAATTAAGTTTGGTTAATAGAGGTTGAGCTTTATGTGTGGAGATGATAAACATAATTATTGATAAGAAACTGATTTTCAGAATGATTTTTTTTCCCCAACATTAACCAATATTCCTCTGATCTAATGACGAAGAGGCCTGACATGAGGACTTGCTGTGTGTCCCACATCCATGAAGCCTTTCAGTCACTTGTCACATACACGGCAACGACGGCTCGCTCACCCATGTGGCTTTGAGGATATTCAGGCTATATGACCATTTTACTCCTCTGTGACATACTTTTACCCTTCTTCCTTAAAGTGCACAGACGAAGTATAAAATATAAAAATATGCAGAGCATGTATTATAGAAAAAACCCATTATACCAGTAATACCTCTAATGTGATTATATTAGTTGTTATTAGGATTATTTCTCTGGGAAAACTCAAAGAACCACATGGAACGTGCTTTATGGGAAGAACTGTAGCACCATCTTGTGTGAACTACAAATTCAGTGTTTCAGTCAATGTGGTTTAATTAAAGTGCTGATTATTTTTATTTCTTACTGACAGGCCAAATTCGGTTTTTTATTATAATATTATAGGTTGAAATAAGTAACTGGTTTTTAGTATTTGGTTATGTTTTCAGTGTATCTGTACTAAGATGCATTTAGCAAGCATCTAATTGCCTAACATGTGCACAGAATATTGAAATAGAGATATGAAATTCCAGGGGCGCCTGGGTGGCTCAGTTGGTTAAGCCTCCGACTTCGGCTCAGGTCATGATCTCACAGTTCATGGGTTCAAGCCCTACATTGGGCTCTGTGCTGACAGCTCAGAGCCTGGAGCCTGTTTCAGATTCTGTATCTCCCTCTCTCTCTGACCCTCCCCTGCTCATGCTGTCTCTCCTCTCTGTCTCTCAGAAATAAATAAGACATTAAAAATTTTTTTTAAAAATATGAAATTCCAAGTAGCTGAGTACCCAGAAAGTATGTTTCTTTTTATTTTTCATGATGCTATACAGTTTATAATACTTAATATATTTTACTCATATTAACTCCTCAATCCTCAAGGTTTTTTTCCTAACGCACAAGAAACTCTACACCTTGTGTTGAAACTCTTGTGCATATGCAGACATACTTTTTGCTATGCTATTGAGTTTATTTGTTTTGAGAGAAAGGATAAAGGAAGCACAGACATGAAAACAGCTATGAAGCCGATGGGAAAAATGTGATGAATTAGCAAAACGCATCTCAGCTGGAACCCTCAAAGCCAAAGGCTACAGAGCATGATTTTTCTTTTTAAAATTATATTTTATTTTATTTTTCATCATGATAAGTGTACTCTTTACTCTCTGTCTCCTGTTGCCCCTATCCCTCTACCCACATCTGCTCTGGTTACCATAAGCTTTTCTCTCTAGTTAAGAGTCTGTTTCTTGGGGGCGCCTGGGTGGCTTAGTCGGTTAAGCGTCCGACTTTCGCTTGGGTCACGACCTCGCGGTTCGTGGGTTCGAGCCCCGCGTCGGGCTCTGTGCTGACTGCCAGCTCAGAGCCTGGAGCCTGTTTCAATCTGTGACTCCCTCTCTCTCTGACCCTCCCCTGCTCACGCTGTCTCTCTCTCTCTCCTAGAAATAAATAAAAAAAAAAATTAAAAAAAAAAAAAGTCTGTTTCTTGGTTCTCCCTCTCTCTCTGTCTCTCCTTTCTTCCTTTGCCTGTTTGCTTTGATTCTTAAATTCCACATATGAGTGACATCATATGTATTTGTCTTTCTCTGACTTATTTAGCTTAGTATTCTTTAGCTCTATCCTAGAGCACGGTTTTTCAATTAAATCTTTTATGATACAATCATGAACATAAATGTGTTTTTCTCTAAAAGCTACAATTCACAGAAGTCATAATGGCTGCTCTATTAAAAGGCAGAAATGTGAGCATCTGGGTGGCTCATTTGGTTAAGCAACTGACTCTTGACTCTGGCTCAGGTCATGATTCCAGGGTTGTGGGATCTAACCCTGCTTGGGATTCTCTCTCTCTCTCCCTCTCTCCCCCTCTTCCTCTTCTTCTCCTTCTGTCCCTATCTCCCCCTCTCTAAAACAAAAAAAAAAGTAAAATAAAAGGGAGAAAATGTAAATTCAGTTGACCTTTGAATGATGTAGGGTGGGGAGTTAGGGGGACCAAGGCCCGTATAGTTGAAAATCCACATAAAACTTTGACTTCCCCAAAACTTAACTATTGATAGCCTATCATTGACCAGAAGCCTTACCAAAAGCATACATAGTAGATTAACATATATTTTGTATGTTATAAGTATATTGTGTATTCTTATAATAAATTTACTAAGCTACATAAAAGAAAATGTTATTAAGAAAGCAAGGAAAATACATTTACATTTGTGTTTATCAAAAAGTCCACGTCAGCGCACCTGTGCAGTTCAAACCCGTGTTGTTCTGTGGCCAGCTCGTGGTGTTATCTTACAGATTATTCAAAATTCAAACACTTACAACCGCAAATATCTGCTAAATACATAGTTAAGTATACAATAACATACAGTTTGGCTTGTGTGGATGTAGGAAATGTTATTACCAAATATTTGCTCTTTTCAAAGAAAAAAAACGTTAGTAATGTGAAAATCACACAGACCACGTGCTGTGGATTCTGCCAGGCTCTAAAGCATCAGAATATCAAGCCCTAAAACCTTAATTTATATCTTAGATACACACTCTTCTCAGATTTTCCCATTAAAAATGTGAATAATTTTTTAAAATATTTTTATTTATTTCTAGGAGAGAGAGAGAGAGAGAGAGAGAGAGAGAGACAGCGTGAGCAGGGGGAGGGTCAGAGAGAGAGGGAGATACAGACTCTGAAGTAGGCTCCAGGCTCTGAGCTGGCAGTCAGCACAGAGCCCGACGCGGGGCTCGAACCCACGAACAGCGAGATCACGACCTTAGTCGCTCAACCGACTAAGCCACCCAGGCGCCCCCAAAATGTGAATAATTTAAATACCTTTGCTTGTTTGTTTGTTTTAGGCAATTTGGATCAACCCATAGAAGTGACAGCACTATATCCTTTTGAAGGACAACAGCCCGGGGATTTGAATTTTCAAGCTGGAGACAGAATCACAGTTATATCAAAAACCGATTCTCATTTTGATTGGTGGGAAGGAGAGCTTCGAGGTCAAACTGGCATTTTTCCAGCCAACTATGTTACCATGAATTAAAGTTTATATTGTTTTCTTCTTTGAGAATTACAAAACATTTATTTCTACACTGATAGGATTTACTATCCAGTTAAGCAATGTTTAATATAAGTTTAAAAATACTTCTCTTTATTCCATAAACTTTTATTCATCATATAAAAGATTATTTTCTCTATATCAATAAGTGGTTGACTTACATATCTTTAAATACTTTGTACTAATTTTTATCACATATACTATTTAATAGTTAATATCATCCAATTCATCTGATCACAGCCCTTTAGTTATAATTATCAAACATCACTAAACATATGGGCAGCTAAGTATATGGTAAGTGCCTATTGTAATTTGAGAATCTCAAGGGTAGGGGCATGAATACCAGTTCATGTATTTCTGTTTCCAAAGTGACCAGAGAAGAAGAAATCAGATTAACGAGGGTATTAAGTAATCCTTCTAGTTGTAGGTATGAACTAGATATATGAATCCTTTAAAATAATCTTTATTTCTTCAAAAATTGCGTATATGTGTATTGATAGCAGAAACCCGCTACTGCAAAGAAGTTCAGCTAGTCTGCATTCCACAAAGATGACGTTAACTTTTCTTCTGTATGAGGTTCTGTGCATTTCTAGAAGAAGAACCAACTTAAGGTTGACACAGCCCAGTAATTCCAAAATAAATGGTTTTTAAACGATAAGTTAATGACTTGATTTCGCTTTCTTTACTTTCTCTGTGTAAAGTTAGAGTCCCTGAGGTTGGCCTGAAGGTTAAAACCCACCAGTGTGATTAACTGCCTAACTTGTTTTCTTTTTGGCTTTACTAATGTATACTTAACAAACACAATGATAAAATATTTAAAGCCTACAATGTGATGATACATATATATACATATACACCATGGAAGAGTTCCCAATGAGTTAATTAACACACTCATCATTTCACATCTTTTTTTGTTTGTTTGTTTTTGGTGAGAACACTGAAGTTGTACTCTCTTAGTACAATCCCAATTATTATAAATCCCAATATATATATATATCAATCAAACGATATATATATATCAATCAAACATGGTCGACATGCTGTACATTAAATCCCTGGAACTTACTCCTCCAATAGCTAGAAGTTTGTACCCTTTGACCAATATCTCTTAATTTCCTCACCTCCCAGCTCCTGGTAATCACCTCTGTACTCTCTGTTTCTATGAGTTTGGCTTTTTTAGATTCCCATACAAGTGAGATTATACAGTATTTGTCTTTTTCTGACTGATTTATTTCACTTAGTATAATGCCCTCAAGGTCCATCCATGTTTTTCAAATTCCAGGATTTCCTTCTATATATATGTCTCACATTTTATTTATCCATTCAGCCACTAATAGACACTTAAGCTTTTCTATATTTAATAACGTGTCATCTGCAAACAGAAATAATTGTGTTTGTCCCTCTCCAATATGGCTGCCTTGTATTCATAACTGGAAGCCTTTATTTCTCACTCCCCTTCATGTCGTTTTATTTCTTGTTCTTGCCTAATTACACTTACAGGCCTTCCTGTAGTATGCTGAGTAGGAGTAGCAAGAGTGAGGATCCTCCTTTGTTCCAGATCTGAGGGGAAAGCATTTGGATCTCCACTGTTGAGTATATGTGTGCATGTTGTTTAATCGCCACATATTTTTTAATTTTCCAAGTTTTTTCTTGTGATTGATTTCTAGTTTTGTACCATTGTGTTCAGAAAAGATGTTTGATAAAATTTCAGTCTCTTGAAATTTATTAAGACTTGCTTCGTGGCCTGACATGTGATCTGTCCCGGAGAATGTTGCATGCACACGTGAGCACAATGTGTATCCTGCTGCCGTAGGATGGAAGGTTCTGCATGTGTCTGTGGGTCCACCTGGTCTGATGTGTAGCCCAAGTCCAGGGTTTCCTCACTGATTTTTATATCTAGGCGATCCACCCATTGTTGAAAGTGGGGGATTGGAGTCTCCACCCCCACCTCCCACATGGACTATGACTGTATTGCCGTCTATTTCTCCCTTTATGTCTGTCCATGTCTGCTTTATAGAAATCTTTTTTTAAAATTTTTATTTATTTTGAGAGAGAGAGAGACAAAGTGTGAGCAGGGGAGGGGCAGAGAGAAAAGGAGACACAGAATCCGAAGCAGGCTCCAGGCTCCGTGCTATCAGCACAGAGCCCAAGGCGGGGCTCGAACTCACAAGCCGCAAGATCATGACCTGAGCCTAAGTCAGCCACTTAACTGACTGAGTCACCCAGGAGCCTCAGCACACTGGTTTTTTAAAGTCCATTCAGTCACCTTATGTCTTTTGATTGATTTAGTCTATTTACATTGTAAATAATGTTTTAATGCTATAGATGTACTATTACCATTTTGTTCTTTGTTTTCTGGCCCTTTTGCAGTTCTTTTGTTTCTTTCTCTTCTTTTGCTCTCCTCTTTGTAAGTTGATGGTTTTCCATAATGGGTAGTATGTTTGGGTCCTTTATCTCTGTCTTTGTGTGTTTACTATAGGTTTTGTTCGTGGTTATCTCAAGATCTCCATAAAACATCTTAGAGTCACAACCATCCATTGTAAGCTGATAACAACTTTACTCTGAATGCACATAGAAGCTTTTTTACACCCCTCATTTTGTTTTTGATGTCACAATTTACATCTTTTTACATTGCATATCCATGACAAATTATTGTTTTAGTAATTATTAATACTTTTGTCTTTTTTTATTTTTTATTTAAAAAATTTGTTTAACATTTATTCATTTTTGAGAGAGAGATAGAGTGTTAGTGGGGGAGGAGCAGAGAGAGAGGGAGACACAGAGTCCGAAGCAGGCTCCAAGCTCTGAGCTGTCAGCACAGAGCCCGACGTGTTACTCGAACCCTCAAGTGATGAGATCATGACCTGAGCCGAAGTCGGATGCTTAACCAACTGAGCCACCCAGGCGCCCCAATACTTTTGTCTTTTAATGCTTATACTAGAGTCATGAGATTTTCCCACCACCATTACAATATTAGAATATTCTGAATTTACCTATATATTTGCCTTTACCAGTGAGCTGTATTCTTTCATATGTTTTCCTGTTACTAATTAGTGCCCTCTCATTTCACCTTGAAGAACTCCCTTTAATATTTCCTGTTAGGCTGTTTTAGTGGTGATTAATTCCCTCAGCTTTTGTTTTCCTGGAAAGCTCTTTCTCTCTCCTTCAGTTCTGAAGGACAACTTTGCCAGATAGAGTATTCTTGGTTGGCAGGTGTTTTGTTTTTTTTTTTTTTAATGTTTTATTTATTTCTAAGAGGGAGAGAGAGAGCGTGAGCAGGGGAGGGTCAGAGAGAGAGGGAGTCACAGACTGAAACAGGCTCCAGGCTCTGAGCTGGCAGTCAGCACAGAGCCCGACGCGGGGCTCGAACCCACGAACCGTGAGATCATGACCTAAGCGAAAGTCGGACGCTTAACCGACTAAGCCACCCAGGCGCCCCATTGGCAGGTGTTTTTTGTTTGTTTGTTTGTGTGTTTGTTTTTCCTGCCAGCACCTTGAATATATCACCCTGAGAATGTCCTTCTGGCCTACAACATTTCTGGTACAAAATTCACTGATAGTCGGGTGTTTCCCTTCTACATAACAGGTTGCTTTTCTCTTACTGCTTTTAAGATTTTGTCCTTGTCTTTAATTTCTGGTAATTTAATCATAAAGTGTGGGACTCTTTAGATGCATCTTCTTTGGAACTCTGTGGATGTGTTTCTTTCCTCAGGTGAGGAAAGTTTTCAGCCACTATTATTTGAATAAGCATTCTGTCCCTTTTCCTCTCTCTCCTCCTGGACCCCTCTAATGCATTCATTGACCCACTTGATGATGGGCCATAAATCCTTAATCTTTCTTCACTCTTCATTCTTTTTTCTTTCTCCTCTTCTGACTGGATGAATTCCATTGCCCTGCTCTCAAGTTTGCTGATTCTTTCTTCTGCTTTATCTAGTCTGATATGAAACCCCTCTATTGAATTTCTGTTTGATTATTGTATTCTTTGATGAGGAGAACAAAGGCAAAAGAAATGTAGGTAAAATTAAATTTCCTTACAACTTGCAGCCCATTGACAAATACCTGAGACAGCAGAGTATAACATTTCTCAAAGAACTCATAACTGTCTTAATGTTAATGCCTTATTAGAAGCAAGAAGCAACCTTAGTTCAACAATATCTAGAACTCTAGGATCCTGTTAAGTCTTTTTTAACATGAAAGCCCTTTGAAAACTTCCTCTGTCTCTACCCCACCACCTCAAAAGTCTGTAATCAGTCACTGCTCACAATCCCAGTGCAGCTCTTCTACCCCCAGGTCCTGTCCCTGTACTGTAATAAAAACACCATTTTGCACCAAAAATGTCTCAAGAATTCTTTCTTAACTACTCTCTCCTGAACTCCGCATCATATCATTCTTCAGCTCTGTGATATCTGCCTTGCGCTTGTTTATATTTTCTATTTCTTTAAATTCCTACTTTGTTCACCATTGCTCTTCAAACCTCAGTGAATATCTTTATAATTGATATTTTGAACTTTCTATTGGGTAATTCACAGATCTCTATTTTACTAAGTTTAGTTTCTGGAGACTTACCTTGTTCTTTTCTTTGGAATATATTCCCCTGATCCTTCATTTCCTCTGTCTCTGTGTTGGTTCCTGCACATTTGATCAAACAGCCCTCTCTCCCAGTCTTCATGGTCTCGTGTAGGAGTTGAACCTTGTTACCTGAGTGCCAGGTTGTCTGTCAAATCTCTGTGGTTGTCCAAGCTGCCCACTTGGCTCTTGTGGCTTTCCAGAGTTGGGAGTGTGCCGGGAACCACCAGTGTCTCAAAGAGGGAAGGTCCCAGTCAGCACCTAGATGCAGGCTGATCGGAAACCGGACCCTCAGGCTGCATTGAGAAAGCATATAGTTAAGTCCTTTCTATGTAGAAAGTGGCAGGTGAACATTTTTTTTTAAATTTTTATTTCTAGGAGAGAGAGAGAGAGCATGAGTAGGGGAGGGTCAGAGAGAGAGGGAGACACAGACTCTGAAACAGGCTCCAGGCTCTGAGCTGGCAGTCAGCACAGAGCCCGATGCGGGGCTCAGGCCCACGAACTGCGAGATCGTGACCCGAGCGAAAGTCGGGCGCTTAACCGACTAAGCCACCCAGGTGCCCCCAGATGAACATTTTTACCTGCTCCCTCTGCACTGAGCCTGGGAGTACAGTGAGGGATGGAGGACGCTCCTATGCCCATTTAGAAATTTTCTTTGTTTGCTGCAGTCCTGTGGGACTTGTGAATGCAAGCCCTGCTGGCTATCAGAGCTCGGTGGTTTGGGGGTCGATCCCTTGAATGGCAGCTTTAAAAGCTGGGATGTCTGAACAGTCTCATTCCAGAGAGATGCTTAGTTTCATTATAGGAATGAACCAGAGGAAGAAAGCAGGGTAGGTGCCCATAGGCTCCTCCAGGCTTCATGGACTTCACGGAAGATCACAGCCAGCACGTAGTGTGTGTGCTAATTAGATGCTGGACCCTCAGGCAGCAGCTTATAGGGTATGAAATCCAGCCTCTTCCAGGATGGGGGAAGATGGGTGTTTTGCTGGCTCTCTCTGAGCTGAGCCCTGGGGGGTAGATGCACTGCTCCCATTAAGAACTAATTCTTGGTTTGCTACAGCTATGTGGGACTTGTGAACAGAACCCACATTGGCTTTCAGAGCTCAGTGGTTTGGGAGCTCATGCCTTGGATGACAGCCTTAAATTTTGGGCACTAGATGCTTGGTCCAAAACCTTTGCTCTTCAGGGAGAAGCTGGGAGTAGGGGGCTCCTCCTCCATTGCATGGTGTTGTGCTAGGGGGTGGGATTTATGGTGAGAGTGTGTCACGGTGTTTCCTCCCTGGTTTGATGTGGATATTTCTTACCCAATGTGGAAGATCCACTCGGCTACTGTCTGGATTTCTCTCGGAGGGATTCCTCTGTGAGTGGCTATATGTTCTATGCACCGGTGGAAGCAGGGAAGTTCAGGGCCCTTCTATGCTGCCATCTTGGTCCCTCTAACTTCCTCCTTGAATTCCAGACCCATCTCCAACTATGCACTTGGCAGCTCTGTTTGGACAGGTAATGGCATCTCAAACCAACTTGTCCAAAACTAAACTCTTGCATTCCCATTACTAAAGTCTTATCCTCCCTCAACTTTCCTTCTTAGTCAATGGGAGTTTCATTCAGCCATTTCTTTAGCCACAGGGTTACTTAGGAGACACCCTTGACTCTTCTTTTTAGCTCACACCCTATCCCAAACTCACCTGTGTCACCTAAATTAGGCTGCTGTCAGCTCAGCCCTAGACTTTTGTAATGGCCTCCAGTTTGGATTGCTTGGTTCAACACTGCAGCCAAAATGATCCTCTGAAGAGTAGTACCCTCATGCTCCGGCTTTTTATCTCACTTTGCTCTCTTCACAGCCTTACATAACACACACACGTTAACCTTTTTTATAATGCAATTCTGAAGACATGAAAAAAAAGAGACTACAGACCCACATCACGGTCACCCAGCAAGAAGTAAAAGTGTGTCCTCCTCCACCTTCCTAATCTCCCTCCTCTTCTTCCTTGAAGGTCAGCGCCATCCTGAACTTGGGCATTACCCATTCCACACATTACTTTGTATTTTTGTTGTATATGTATATGTCCCCAGGCACTATGTAAGCTTAAAAAAATGTACACTTTTAGACTTATAAAGATGATAAAGTCTTCATTTGCCATTGAATTATCACAAACTATAGTGTATGCTTTCAAGGACTTAAAAGATAAGGTGCATGGATGAAGAATTTATGTGACACACACACAGAGAAATATTACTCATCCATAAAAAAGAATGACATATTGCCATTTGCAATTATGTGGATGTAGCTAGAGAGTATCATGCTAAGTGAAATAAGTCAGTGAGAGAGAAACAAAACCATATGATTTCATATGTGGAATTTAAGAAACAAAACAGATGAACATAGGGGGAAAAGAGAGAGGCAAACCATAAAGCAGACTTTTCACTAGAGAGAACAAATGGGGTGGACAGAGGGTAGCAGGCAGGAGGTGTGTTAAATGGGTGATGGGGATTAAGGAGAGAACTTGTTGTGATGGGCACTGGGTGTTGTATGTAAGTGATGAATCACTAACTTCTCCTGAAACTGATATTACAATATACTTTTTAAAAAATGTTCATTTACTTACTTTTGAAAGAGAGAGAGAACACACACAGAGGAGGGACAGAAAGAGAGACAGGGAGACACAGAATCTGAAGCAGGATCTAGGCTGTCAGCTCAGAGCCCTATGCGGGGCTCGAACCCATGAACCGTGAGATCATGACCTGAGCCGAAGTCAGATGCTTAAGTGACTGAGCACCCAAGGTGCCCCAGAATTACACTATCTGTTAACTAACTAGAGTTTAAATAAAAACTTGAAACTACAAAAAAATAAGGTACAGAATATCAGCAGTTTTACACTGTAGGAGAAAACTAAATGGAAAACTTGGAATTGAAAAATAAACCAAGACGACAACAAGTGGATTTAATAGTAATTTTGAAACAGCAAAATGAGAATCTGGTGTGAGAGTCAGAAACATCTATTCGTCTAACACACAGGAGAGACCTATCTGTATGCTCAGCACCCACGGCAGCCCGACTGGAGGACGGGAGCTGCTGTGTTCAGTGTGACCGGACTAGCAATGCTTCTCGCTGCTTTCTTTGCAGATTTTCCCAGCTTCTCCTTTTGTTTATTTCCACACGTGAACTTTACAGTCAACTCGACTATCTCTAAAAAAAAATACTTAACATTTTTTAGTGGCATCATGTTAAATTCATGTATCAACACGAGGAAAATTGGTACCCTTCTGATGCTCAGTTGCCCAAAGCAAGGGTAAAGGATGCCTCTCCATTTGTTACAGCTATTCTGGTTGTTTCAAGGTTGTTTTAAAGGGCTCTCATACACAACTTGCAAATCTCTTGTCAATTTTACATCTTGGCCTTTATCATTACGTGGATATTTAAATTTGTCACGTACCTACTTTAATTACATCGCCGCACCACTCACTGCGAAGAGCCTGCCGGGGGACTAAGTGTGGTCTAGCTGTCCTCAGTGCCCAGCACAGCGCTCTGTTACTAAGTGAGCCTCCGTTTCTCAACTGAGTAGAAAACAGAGAGAACGCACGGGAGAATTAGAGTGTGCCCAGGCTCCCATGCTCTTACAAAGACCTAGAATCTAAAGCACATTCCTCTGAGTCTACAGTCTACATTCAATAGAATTAAACCAAATCCCCCCACCCTGAACATGTTTTACATTTTAGACTTCACTAACAGTCAACTTTTATAAAACGATAGATGCTTTTCTCATCCAAAATGCTCATGTGCATTTTTCAATTTCACCTACAATTTGGAAACTTTACCAAGGGCTTCAATTAGTATTACAAATTCTTGGGGTGCCTGGGTAGATCAGTCGGTTAAGCATCTGACTCTTGGTCTCAGCTTAGGTCTTGATCTCAGGGTTTTAAGTTTGAGCCCCACATGGGGTGTGGCGCCTAGTTAAAAGACAACCCACAGCAAACTAGAGGCACTAAGCACCTTGCAAATTTTCCTTTGCCATGTGTGGTACAAAACATAAATTTCCCATATGCTCTCTCTTAAATTTCAGCATTCCTAAATTCCTGCCTGCTTGATCATCGAAATAATCCAAGTTCCACTCAGCTTGTTAGGATATTTGAGAGTCAGCACTGCATGCTGTCTGTCAGAGCTGCAGACATTTACAAAGATTGTATTAAATCTTGGCAACTGCCTCCTAAATGTTTCCAGTATCATCAGGCCAATTCTTTCTGTAGGGCCATCTTAATTTTGTTTAAATGTGCTTTGCCTTAGTGATTCTAGGAAAGTTAAAATGAGGCCACAGGATTTCCTGAAAACATCTCCCACAAAGTGACAAATTCATACAAGCAGTCGGGTGGGAGAGAGGCAGCAGTCAGGTTCAAATGAGCAGCCAGCCATGTTACCCTTCTGCTCTGTACAAGAACGCCAGGCAGTGATGCATTTTCCTCCCAAAAGTCAGATCACTCTGCCTAAAACTGGGGCACATTTTAAATCTGACTGTTATGGAATTTATTAGATGGCTACCCTTCCCAAGAGTTTGAAATGTGAATATTGGCCTTTGGTCAGATCCCTTACTTCCTCTGTCATGGTTTTGTGGGCTGACAGTGGACTTTGGGGTGTTAGCCCACCGCACATTGTGTTTGGCAAATTACTTACTATGACAGTACGGAAATTCACTCTCCCTCTCCTGAAAATACTTGTTTTGCAGGATTGTAGGGCGTTGCTCATGAGCAAAGAGGCCAAGTGACTGGTACTTTGTGTGTATTCAAAAGTATTCAATTTCCTAGTCTTCCCTGGAACACAAGACATTTCATTCAATGTATAATGGATGCACACTGTTTTCCATGCAAAGGCAATACACAGATTTTTTTTTAAAGCTAAATAATCCTTGTGGTGTAAAATGAAAAGCCTTGCACTTGTGGCACTTGGGTGGCTCAGCTGGTTCAGCACCTGACTCTTGATTTCAGCTCAAGTCATGATCTCACAGTTCATGAGTTTGATCCCCACACTGGGCTCTGTCCTGACAATGCAGAGCCTGCTTGGGATTCTCTCTCTCCCCTCTTGCTGACCCTACCCCATTGGTTCTGTCTATCAAAATAAATAAATAAACCTAAAAAAAAAAAAAGTCTTGCACTTATTAACAGAAGGTTGTACCTTAATAAAAGCAACTCGTACCTTCCAGAACCTTCCCTGCAATCAGATTTGCCCTAATATAATGATAAAAACGGAATGCATGCACTCTGCAGTATCTCCTACTTGGCTATGACAACTCATTTTCTGCCCCGAAAAAATAAAACTAAACAAAGTTTACAGAACTACAAAGAAAATCCAGCCCATTCCTTAAAATTAAATGAGATGTAACAAATGTACCACACTGATGCAAGATGTTAAAAGTAGGGAAAGTTGGGGAGAATGTGGGTGGCTCAGTTGGTTAAGCATCAGATTTGGGCTCAGGTCATGATCTCACAGTTCATGGGATTGAACCCCGTGTCAAACTCTGTGCTGTCAGTGTAGAGCCTACTTTAGATTCTGTCTCCCTCTCTCTCTGCCTCTCCCCTGCTTGTGATCCATCTCTCTCTCTCTCTCTCTCTTAAAAATAAACATTAAAATTTTTTTTAAAAAGTAGGGAAAGTTGGTGGGAAAAATGAAGGGGGATTTGGAAACTATTAGCTTAAATTTTTCTGTAAGCCTAAAACTGCTTAAAAATAAAATGTTAATTAAAAAATAAATGAAATCAAACCATTTGATATCATTATTTAAACTACTTATAAATAAATTTTAATAGTTGAAGAAAAACATAATTTCCATTTTTATAGGGCAGTATTAGCCCATGTGTTCAAGATCAAGCATCACCATATATGTGTCACGTAATTTAAACTTTTCAGGAAGAGTACAAGTTACAGACTGATAATATTCTCTGGGTGCCTCACAGAGGCGCCTATGACCACTTCTGGGAGAGAACCATGGTCTCTCTCATCTTTTTCATGAGGGCACACAAACAAAAGCATAGATTGTGGAAGAATTTTCAATTTCATGTGAGGTTGGATCAATCATGGAACTTCTGAGACTCAGTGAATTTTTATCATATCCACTTAGCGAGGTTTGGGGAGGGTTAGATGAGCTGACGAACATGAACACTCTGGGTGCCTCCGATAAGAGCAGGAGTGGAAAGAGTTGGAAGTACTGCTCCTTCCTCCTGGGCCTTCTGTCCATCCAAACCCATGGACATAGCTTTTCCCAACTCCCCACTTCTAAGGTCCAATCCTTTCCAGCTTTATAACCAATGTAATATTGGATCCAAGGTAGGGGGAAAGTGATTGAAACACTTTGAAAGACTATTTCCCACGAGCACAGAGAAGATGGAAAAGGTGATGAGTGTCTGTTTTTTAATTACACACATAAACTTTCAACTGGAAGTTACCATTGGAATCATCTATTAGCTAACTGATTACTACACTGGGGTTGGGGAGAAATGCACTCAGCAAACAGAGTGGCGATTTTGGTCATTTCTGTGAAGATAGGCAGTGGCCAGTCTTCTCCCTAAATGATACAGTGGATGTCTGTCCTGTGGAAGATTCTTCTATAACAAAGGAGAGGGCATGACAGTTAAGACTGTAAGCTTTAGGGACACCTGGGTGGCTCAGTGGGTTGTAGGATCAAGCCCATGTTGGACTCCACGCTCAGTGTAGAGCTTGCTTAAGATTTTCTCCCTTTCGGTCTGTCTGTCTCTCTCCCTCTGCCTTTCTCCCCTGTGCTCATGCTCCCCCTCCCCCCCCCCCCAAATTTGCAAGCTCTGGATCCAGGCTCCATGACTGTGTGACTTTGAAATTTTACTCAGTTTCCTCATCATTGATGATCACACAAAACACTTCGTATAGTGTGCAGCAAGTGAAGAGCTCATGAATATTAGTTCAAAGAATATTAGCAATTCTTAGTCCATTTCTTTGACACTAGAAGAATTCCCAGTGCACTGGCTTAACCGCCTTTTTCAACTATTCATATGTACTGATCATTTAGATAAGGTATATCAAACATGGAAGAAGCAACTTTATTCTGCTCCAAAGTGTGTGGTCATATGTACGCAGGAGATGGCTCAGGCGCAGACAGATGCAGGCGGGGCTGTTTCCTCTCTGCTCAAAAACCCTCCTCAGAATACAATTCTGCAAGCCCGAGTCCTTCCCAGGTTTCTCTCCCGCAGGCCCCTCCCTCT
This sequence comes from Crocuta crocuta, assembly GCF_008692635.1. Lineage (NCBI taxonomy): Eukaryota > Metazoa > Chordata > Mammalia > Carnivora > Hyaenidae > Crocuta > Crocuta crocuta. Next base: position 148,349 of record NW_027529191.1, on the reverse strand, counting down.
ACCTGATGGCGCATCCCTGTAGGAAGGAGGCTTTCAGCCCAATGGCCTCTCAGTGGCCAGGCTCCTCTCCCGGAAGGGGCTCCTCTCCCCACCTGTGTTCACAGCTGCACCTGCCAGGAGGCTCTGGTTGATCTCGGCTGCGAGTGGGGGCTGGGGGGAGGGAGGCTCTCACAGCTAACAGAGTGGTTGGTTTTTCTTTGCTCCTCGGCAGTTTCCCTCATCAACGAGTCAAATGGAAACAAATTCCAAGGAGGACTCACTTTGTTAGTGGAAAAACTTTTCTGAACACCTCTTTTGCTTGGTATCATCTGGAGTCCTGGGGTACTGGAGTGAATGGTGTTATCCTAATGGACAGAAGCATAGTTCCTAAGAAATAAAAAAATGGACAACTACAACTTTAGATGGTAATCAATGCTACAAAGAAAATAAAACTGAGTTCTGGGATGGGGTAAGAGTGCTGTTCAGGGGGTCCAGAGGTCTCTGTGAGGTGAAGATACTCATGTGAGAAATAGAGGAAGAGGAGAGATTGGTACTGGAGAGATCCATTGAGCTGAAGCACAAGTAGGCATCGAATCCCAGAGAAGGGGGAGGCTGGGGAGCAGACCCCCCTGCGTAACTGTGGAGGCGCTCACACAGGGCAGAGCAGGGCTGGAGGGTGTTAGGAAAGACTGCTGACCACAGGGTGTGGGCTGGTGTCACCCTCCTGCCTTCTCATTACAGAGGAAAGCCTGGGAGGCTTTGAAGCAAGGTGTACAACGATCCAGTGTAATGTTTAGATAGAGTATTTTGGTTATTACATGGGGGAAAAAGTGCAAGAGAGTAGATGTGTGGCTGGGAGGCTGGGGAGGTAGGAGCAGAGAGCTGGTTTCCGTGGGCTGGAGGGAGGGAGGAGGTNGGGGCTCTTGCCCCCCCCCCCCCCGGCTTGGCTGCTGCCTGACACTTCCAGATGGGAAGGCCTGGTAAGGGCCAGGAGCAGAGCCAGGATCCCCCATCCTCTTTAAATCTGGGGTGTGAGGAGGGAGGAACAGGGCCTGGCTCTTCATTTCGTTTTTTTGTTTTGTTTTTTAATTTTTAAATGTTTATTTATTTTTGAGAGACAGAGAGCATGAGGCGGGGAGGGGCAGAGAGAGAGGGAGACACAGAATCAGAAGCAGGCTTCAGGCTCTGAGCTGTCAGCACAGAGCCCCACGTGGGGCTCGAACCCACGGACCGCGAGATCATGACCTGAGCGGGTTAGATGCTCAACTGACTGCGCCCCTCAGGCGCCCCAGGGCCTGGCTCTTCCTAAGGTCCTTTC
>NW_027529191.1:1840-146895 GCF_008692635.1 Crocuta crocuta | reverse complement strand
CCTGGGCCCTGTGCTTGCAGAGCTGCCTCCCAGGCTCCGGGGCGCCTATGGCCTGTGGTCGCCGCGTGGCACCCCGGCCCGGGCGCGAGGCACGTGCAGGGTGCGCAGTGGGGCGCGGGGGCCCACCCGGGTCTCAGGACCGAGGGCCCAGCGTCTTGGAAGCGGTGGCTCCATTCAGAACACGCGGACCACGTGAGGGGATCCGCACTGCGGTTCCGCCCCAGCGGCCGAGGTGTAGACGCCTGTGAGCCGGAGGCGGAGGGTTTAGGGAGCGGCAGAGCAGACGGGCCCGCCACGTCCGCGGCCCACGCCAGGTTTCGGGATGTAAGGACGCAAGTCTAAACCACACTGACTCCACGACAGGCCTTAAGTTTCCCCTCTAAACTAGCAGCCCGAGTTTCAGCTTCCCCGGAACCACCTACACGCCGCCCGAGGCCGGAGAAACCGCCGCCACTTCACCCCGCGCACCACCCTGGCCACGCCCGCAGGAACGGCAGCAACTACAGGTGCAACTCTTACCTCCTGTTAACGTTAACCCGTTGGGCGCCGAACAAGACCCTAGGCTCGCTCTGTGATTGGTTGGATTTAAGGGTGCTCTAAACGTTGTAATTGGGTCCCGCCAAAAGTAAGGAATACTCTAGACAATGTGTGTGGTTGAGCCCGCTGTCAATGATGTTGTATAAGTAGGACTGCGTCACTGGTCCCTGCCACAACTTCTTAAGTCCCCCGTCTCAACCCCGTAAGAGCCCACCCTGCGAGGTGGGGGGCTGGCGAGGTCTGCGGGCCGAGCTCCAGCCCGTAATCAAGCCCTTGCCCCCGCACGCGGGGCTCGGTCTCCCCGGCGGTCTCCGGTCGTGAGGGTACCGCCATCCGGGTCTGGCAGGGCAAGGCGCCGCTTGCCTCCGGACCCACCTCCTGCGGCCCCGCCGCGTTCCCTCCCGCGCAGCCCTTCCTCCGCGCGTTCCTCCGCGCCTGCGGCTCGGGCGGCGGCCGGTCCCGACGCGCGCGTCTCTGCGCGCCCCGCACACTCTTGCGGAGAAGCACCTTCCGAAATGGTGACGGTGCTGCCTAACTAACTTTGCGGGGGCGCCTGGGAGCGCCGCTGGTTAAGTGTCCGGCCTTGGCTCAGTTTCCCGCAGTTCGTGGGTTCGGGCCCCGCGTCGGGCTCTGCGCTGGCAGCTCGGAGCCTGGAGCGGCTTCAGACTCTCTCCCTCTCTGCCCCTCCCCGGCTCGCACGCGCGCGCGCTCTCAAAAAGAAACATGAAAAAAATTAAAAACAAATAAAAACAACTTTGCCACTGCAAGTGACAACAAATCGCAGGAGAGACACGGAATACTGGATTAAACATGTCGGATTCTTTCTCTCGAGCGGGGCGAGCCGCCGTGGCGCCCGAAGCCCTGGGCCCTCTCCCTCGCTGCACGTCCCGAGTTCACGCGCGAACCGCACCCCTCCTCCGGCTTGCGGGCCGCGTCTACGCGGCGAGCACGGTTTCAGGCCCCGGGGGCACAGAGTGGACGAGAGTGTCTTCGTGGAGCTTACTCTTCCCAGGAAAGATAATAAATAAACATAAAAATATTCAACCATATGTTTAAAATGGAAACTATTTATAATATAAATAAATAAAAGCAAATGTAAGTATGAAACATACACATGACAAATACACAACTGCAGCTACAGTGCGTCAACTGCTGACAAGGCCGTGGAGAATCCGAAGTGAGCAAGCGGAAGGGCGTCTTGAGAGCCCGCGCGGGGGGAGGCGCTGAAGCAGCGGCGCCCGGAGGGCGGGAGTGAAGCCCAGGCGATGCGCACCCGAGGACGGTGTTTGGCCCCTGGACCCGCAAGTCACACAATGCAAGGCTCTCCCAAGTTTTGTCATCTCTGCTTCTGACCCCACTTCCCCGGCAACCACTCATCTGCTCTCTGTCGCCCTGGATAACTCGAATTTTCTATAATTTTAATAAAGAGACTCACTAGGATGAGTTCCTTTGGGGCTGGGTGCTATAGTCCGCCTCACTTCCCTTCAGCTGCACCCACGAGTAGTTCCTGTGGTTCCCCGGTGAGTGCTGAGCGGTGCCCCGCTGCGTGGGTGCCCCGCTGCGTGGGTGCCCCGCTGCGTGGGTGCTCCGATGTGTGGGTGCCCCGCTGCGCGGGTGCCCTGCTGAGCGGTGCCCCGATGTGTGGGTGTCCCGCTGCGTGGGTGCCCCGCTGTGTGGGTGCCCCGCTGCGTGGGTGTCCCGCTGCGTGGGTGCCCCGCTGCAAGGGTGCCCCGACTTGTGGGTGTCCCGCTGCGTGGGTGCCCCGATGTGTGGGTGCCCCGCTGCGTGGGTGTCCCGCTGTGTGGGTGCCCCGCTGCGTGGGTGTCCCGCTGCGTGGGTGCCCCGATGTGTGGGTGCCCCGCTGCGCGGGTGCCCCGCTGCCCTTACCCTTTTGCCAGAAACGTTCTTTCCTAGGTGTCGGCTGTAACAGAACAAAACAAACGGTGGTGTAAACATTTTTGTACAAGTGCTTTGCACGGGCACGTCCCTTATTTCTCCCGAGTCGCAGGCGGGAACGGAGGCATCCGCACCGGCCCACGCCGCCAGCAGCTGCTGAGGCCCGGGTCGCAGGCTTGCAGGCCGCAGTCACTTACTTTTAACTTCCTTGCTTTGGTTCCCATTGTTTCCCTGGTGACCAGTCATGTTGACCATCTTGCATGTGCTCCCTGCCGTTCATTTATTTGCCTCACTGAATTTTCCAATTCAATTTTCCCCCATTTTTATTTTGGTTTGCTTATTATTATTGAGTTCTGCAACTACTTTATATGTTTTGGATAAAATCAGGTATGAGATTTGCAAATATTTTCTCTCAGTCTGTGGCTTACATTTTCATTCTCTTTACAGTGTATTCAGATATCAGACGTAATTTTTATGGTATGTCCGCTCCATCGATTTTTCTTTCGTGAATCTGAGAAGTCTTTGCCTAACCCTCAGCCTCAAAGAGTTTCTCTGATGTTTCCTTGCAGCATTTTATAGTGTTGGATTTTACATTTAGGTCGACGATCCACTTGCAAACGTTTGTTAATGGATGGAGCAAAATTTTTGTGTTTTTTGTTTGTTTGCTTACTTGTTTTCTGTGTTGATTCTTTTCCTTATGTTACAATAGTAACACAGTGGACCCCCTGGACCCAAGGACTGCCTTTCCAACAGTGCTGAAGAACTTCTGAGCAAACTCCCTCTGTTTGCATTCCCTCTCTCTTCCCCTCGGGCTCGCAGTAAATGCCAGCCTCCTCACTGTGACCATACTTCTTACACTCCATCTTTCTATCTCATCATAGTTCGAATAATTTATCCAGTCATAACCTTCTGTTTCCTATTCATCTTCAGTTGTGGCCAATCTGCTGCTTGATGCACCATCAAGTTTTAAATTTTAATTCTCACACTTTTTATTTATTGAAGGTTTACTAGTTTGATTTCCAAGTATGCTTCCCTTATTATCTCTTGTCCTTGCTTATATTTTCCAGCTTCTGCTTTATTTGTGTGACTGTAATTATTATCTATCTGATGTCTGGTAACTCCCATGCTGGAAGTCCTTGCAAGTCTGGTTCTTTGCTTTGTTCAATTCTTTGCTGTTTCTTACTTGTAATGCCTTATTTTTGTGCTGGTTTTGTGTTTCTGTCAATAGGAAATGGATCAAATTCCTGGCAATTGTATTTATGTCTTGGCTTCAAGTTGCAGACCTCCAGAGAAAATTTGTTTCTGCCGATGGCCTGGGCGCTCTCATAGCACAGAAGTACTTCCTATCAAATGACCCTATCGAGGAGTTTGGATCCCACAGGTACCACAAGCTTGCACCCCATGCCTGTCTGTGTGACCAAAGTGCCTTTTCCCTTCCGTGTACAGAGCTCATTTCTCATTTATTGTTACAGGGAATGCAGAACTGCATGGAGCTTTGAGTAATTTGGGGTCAGGCCCTGGCTGTTTCTCCCGTGTTTTGCATTCACCGCAGAGAGTCTGACGTGGTCCAGACGGCCCCCGCGTGGCCCGCCCAGCAGGACCCCTCACTCTGCCCACTGCACTCCTTCTTTGTGCCTGTCACCGTGGCCTCCGTAGCACTCCTGTTTCTCCGATTTTCTGATTGACGAGGTCACTAAGACTTTGAAGCTTGACTTACTGTTGGGAATGGAGTCTTCTAAAACATTTTTCATTTGTTTTCATCTTTAAGTTTTCTGCTTTCTATTGAATTTCCTGAGGTGCCTCATCACCCTGATGCTGTCTCTGGGTTTGTTACCATTTTGGAGGTGAACTTATTTTTTCTTCTACTTATTTTCTGATTTCTGTACCCATTCATGCTTCATCTTCTCTGGTATCTCACCATCTCTTCCTTAAGATTTCACTTTTCTGCTTCATGATCCTCTTCTACTATAGCAACTATTTCATTGATTTTTGTGATTGATAAAATGTTTAGTTGCAATATCAATCTATTGGAAACAATTTTGGTTATTACTTAGTTTTGCAGGTTCCTCCCTCCCACCTGCCTGCCTTCCTTCCTTCCTTCCTTCCTTCCTCTCTCCCTTCCTTCCCTCTTTCCCTCTTCCTTCCTTCCTTCCTTCCTTCCTCCCTTCGTTCCTTCCTTCCTTCCTTCCTCCCTCCCTCCCTTCCTTCCTTCCTTCTTTTCTTCCTTCCTTCCTTATTATGATTTGCCATTTTCTTCCATGTTCGTAATCATTGAATGAGTGGGATTTCATAGGCCAGTATTATCTAGAGTTTCCTGTGAGGTGGAAGGAGCTGTTTCTCATGTGGTTTGTACGATGCAGAGGCTCACTCTTTCCTTCTGCCACAGAAAGGCAGTGCTTTCTTCATATGTGGTCTGTCTGTGATCCCTTGTGCACACCCATCTGTTCTGTGATGTAGAATGAGCTGGTGAGAAGCGGGTCTGGTGGTTCCTCCACACCTGCCCTCAGGTTCTCTCTCCTCACTGTGGCTTCTCCCCCGACAGCTGTGTCTGATCTCAGTTCTGTTTGACATTACTGAGAATTCATATGGAGTCTGCAGATTATACCTGCCCCCTTGTTTTGTTGAAAATGGAGTTTTCATCAATTTTTAAAAATGCATTGCCCTTGAGGCTTTTCAGTGATTTTCCAGGGAGAAAGGGGGAATGCTCACTTATTCAGTTACCTTCAGTATGGAAGTCTGGATTGACATGCTCAAATGTTAAGGTGACAGCATTTTCATTTGAATTAGAACAAATATACAAATATTTCATCAAACACATTGTTTCGTAAATTGCATTAGTTAGGAAAAGGCAAAAGGTGGTCTTTTTATAAAAATATATGTTGGGGAGACTATACAAAATACAGACATAAGCACTTACAAATATAAATATTTCAAAATTTCAGAAACTAAATTTTGGGTAGTAGGAATAAAACCAAATAAAAAAGTATATTTTCTAAGCTTCATTTCCATGCACAGCCTGAGATCTGTATCATGATATGAAGGATAAATTCTGGATGCGGGTAGTTTTCATCACAGATACTGTTTCACAATAGTGAAAACCCACTCACTTTTGGGTTCCCAGAGCTGTGCTTGCCGCTGGAAGTAGGCTGCATGTTTAAAATGACAGTGAACATTGTCAGTTATGGTAAGAGCAGAGGACTACATTCTCAGCTTTATAGAAAGTCACATAAAATATTTCAAATTTGGACTTCGTAAATTTTTTCTCAAACCAGGTAGTAGTAGTGAGTGAAAAATAGGCATTTTCTGCTCTCTTTCTGGACTTTATGAAATAGATTAATACAGCAAAAGAACAATCCATTGCTCTAGAAGACTTTGGGAAACAGAAGTTTTTTAAAAATACTTTCTTGATTTTGATTATAAACTAAGGAGAATTTAATAATGAGAAGAGATAAAATAATTGTGATTTTTCAAACACATGAGTTGGTATTTGGAGAATGGTTTAACATGAAAAAAAACAAAAAAATTAAATTATCTTCTGAAATAATTGATGTTTCAGAAATCGTACTTAGGATATCTAGACACCCACTTTTAAGAATACAAGGCAAATATCTGTGATTCATGTGATTTTTAAAGCTAGCATTACAGGAGAAGGAGTCTGTTAGAGCCTCAGAGCTGTTTAGAGATGCCACAAAAAATGGATCATATCAATTGTATAGATCAGTCTGAAAGTCAGGTTCAGTGTTTGACTGATCTTCTCTAGGCCACAAAACAATGCTACATACAGTCAATAAAACATTGTTGATCTAATTTCACTTAAGTTAAACTTGAGGCTTATAAAATAAACAGAATCTGAGAAATACGATGTTACATCGTAATATAAGTACTATGGAAAATTAGAATAATAATTGGCCTTCCTAGGCCTACTTCTACTCAAAATTTTCATTAGCATGTTGGGTTTCACTATAAAAACCTTGATTATCATAATCTTAGATTAAGCAAATTTGGCAAGAATCACAAATATTTAAAATGACATTTCAGTCTTCAAATGTCTTTCCAAACTAGAATACAAGGCCAAACCTGATATGATATAATTCAACCAGGGTAAAATAAGCCAGCATTTCTCCCTCCCTAGAGCCCAATCCCCAGGGTGAATAAATTGGAGTGACAAGGGTCCGTTTGAAAAAGCAAACATGGTGGTTTAGGGATTTCCAATCCCTCAGGTCACAGTCAATCTTCAGTGAAATGTCTGTTTTAGTCAAAGGGAAGAAGAAAGTACTGTGTTGTGCGGGGATTAGCAAAAAGGCAGAGTAAGAAGCTCAGCATAATTTTCTCTCCAAAGAGCCATGAAAAACCTTGAAAGAATGGTCACAAACGACCATTTCTGAACTCTAAAAATTAACCCAAAGCATAAGACAAGCTGAGAAGCATTTATTCAAGGAGAACCACTGAACCTTGGTAAAAGCAGAGGGTTTCATCATTTGCATGTGGTGACTCTCCTAGCACCCCTCCCAGCCTGAGCTTCTCCCCCTCTTCCCGCACCCCCAGACCTGCACCACCAGAGCCCTCAGAAAAACCTGGAATCCAGAGCCACACTGAAAACAACCTGAGAAGGTTGCGCCCCAGCTGTCTGAGGCCAGGAAAATGGTGGGAACAACAGACAAGTCCCACCCTCCAGAGGGAGATCTTTGGACTGACACAGAGACTTGATAAGCCCCACTCATTCCTGCAGATCCGAAAGTCTGCTTGTGTCCATCTTCACAAAACACATTTTCTCCTCTTGTGCAAGCCCTGCCCATCTAGTCTCTGCAGGAGCTGGAAGCGAAGGTGTTTACATGACCAAAGAGACAGACCGCATAGATTAAAGTGTCTGTGGGCGCCTTAGGTATTTCTGGGGTGCAGTCAGGGAGAGGGGTGTGTGTCCAACTTGGAACAGTCTGGAGTTACACTTTGTGCCCGGGTCCAGTCTCTGCTCAGAGTATTTTCAGAAATTCCACTGCATCACACAAGACCCCGGAGGAACACCAGAGGTGCCATGATGCCAACAGTCACCTCCGCAGAGTGGTTTTCCACCGAATTCACGAGAGGTCTTTGGAAAGCTGCCATGCAAATGAAAGATCACTTTAAATAGTATCAAAGAACACAAAAGTGACATGAAATGAGCAGAAAACCACACAGTGCATCCACTGTCTTACAAGTGAGTAGTATACGTGAGCCAAAGGGTTGGGAAGAGAAGGAGCTTTCTGGACAGCGTAAATGTAACAAAGAATTTTAAAAATAGAATATAGCACAAGTACTATATTCTGGCTCATAAATTTGCTGCTTAGTGGTGTTGGATAGCTAGCTATTAAGAAACGATTTCACGTATGTACTAGGGTTGAACAAACAGGAAAATGCACCGCAGGTGTGAGAGCCATGTTTCTCATCCTTAGAAAAAGAAGTTACAAGAGTAGGCCAGGCTAAGACAAGAGTAAACCCAAGTCTTGGATTCTAATCAGAGGCATCGATATGAATTCATGGCTTTTTAATATGCAGATAGATAGTTAAATGCAAGAATGTCTGTGCCCTGGGTCAGCCAACACACTTGATTACAAGGGGAAAATCATAACCTTAGTGTAGAGAAACTCAGCACACAGCACTTCAGCCAAGTGATCAGGGCTAACTCCATCAATAATAAGATATTGAGGGACAGTGTCTACAAGGACCCTCTTCTCACGGAAGATGCAGAGAGAATGAGGGACCGTTAACACAGGGAGAGACCAGGAGGGCGTGGCAGCCGGAGGCTGTGCGGGACCCGCACCTGGATCCTGGAACGGTGATGACAACATGAAACCCAAATACAGTCTGTAATTCAGTTAAGAGTTTATGGTCACATAAGATATTAACATGAAAGGAATATGGATATATGGGAAATTTATGTATTATTTTTGTAAATTTCCTGGAAGTCTAAAATTATTTCAAAGTAAAAAATACAAAATTGCATTAGAATTTTTTGCATATTTAAAAGGTTTGCATGTTTTAAGTGCTGCTTGAATATGCCTTTCAGGCCCGAGTCTCTCTGTCATTCTTACGGGTCACAGCTAAACTGTTGTACTTGGCTGGGTCACTGTTGTGTTTGGCTTTTCTGTATACCTTATATGCACATTTACATTATTTCATAATTGTGTTTTTATTATCATAACAGTGAAAACAAAGCTCTCTCTCTTCAGACATACGTTCTTGCGGGCCACGTCAAGCAAAGGATGGAAGGTGGAAACAACACAGACTGCCTGAGGCAAGGGGCCCTTCTCTCGGGGTTTCGCAAGCGCCCCCTGAAGTTTGTATGCAGCCCTTAGGCTGTTGGCTCATCAAATATTAAACAATATTTCTGGGAAATTTACCTAGACTTTGACATAAGTTTGAAAGAAAAAGAAGTTGGTCTTGAGTGATTTCTTTCTTTTCTTGGCCTGGTCCAAGCCACGCTGTCTTGCCCATCCAAATCTCCAGGCTTCATCTGGTGTCACATATGAGAAAATCACATATGAGAAGCTGACATTCCTCATTGGTTAAGGCCCACTCTCACATAAATTCTGTGGGGCCAGTGTAGATGCTAATAAACTGACCTCTTCGGCAGATGCCTCAAAAATTCCTGCTGGTCACAGAGTAAGTCAATGGACTTGTGTCATACTAAGAAGAAAGTGGATTAAATAATCCAAGTAAAACAACAATAAAACAAAACTTTAAAACGCATGCTATTATATTAGTTAAAAAATGCAATATTTTATTTTAACATGTAAAATGTCTACACTTTCATGTAAATCAAACAAAGGTGTTACGTGTGTTTTGGGCTTCACGGCTTACCAGTCACTTTTAAAACCATTCCCTTCTTCAGCACTTTCAGTTGAACAAGTGCAGTACTGTGTGCAAGTACTGGCAGTGAGGAAACGGTGTTCACACATGGCCCAGCCTCACACCACCAGCAGGTGCAGAGCCAGAGCTGCAGGACAGGCTGCTGTGCTGTCCCAGAGCCACACGGGGGCTCTGATCAGTGGGGATACCCAGGGACCTGCTCTTCTTAGCAGAGGTTATCAGCCGTACACCTTCAGGGGCTGGTTTACCAGATCCCTTCCAGCGCCTGCGTTTGAAGTGACTTGAGTCTATTCACATACATTTTAAGTCAACATGATATACCATCAGTAGACAAATCCCAGATCTGGAGTGCAAGTGCTGGGCCCTCTCACCTACCAACTCCAAGAATCTTCTAGATGGCTTGCCATCTTTGAATCTCTGATTTCTCATCTGCAAAGTAGGTATGAGACAAGATACTGAATATAAATAGTCTCACTGAGTGCTGGGCACACAGGAAATACTCAAAAAAACATTACTGAAGTACTATTATTACAACTCTTGTCACATAAAGTTTCCAGCTTGCACTGGTGACCACCACTGACCAACAGGCTTAAACACAACAGGTTGTTCAGACTCCAGTCATCAGTGGAGACGTAGTGCTTTATTCAGCTTTTCTGCCTTCCAGCATGGTCATTGATGGCTTCTTGTACCCCAGAACATAGGAGGGGAAGCCCATGGAGCATCACGCAGAGTTGTTAATTCAGGAAACCCTGCACCCAGGATTCTAACTGCAGCTCCTGTCACACGTTTATTGAGGACAGGCCATGAGCTCAGTCCTTGGAGGTCCTCACTCTAAATTAGCTCACCTCTAACGCATATTGTATTTTCTGTCCTGGCTTCCATCTCGTGTCTCTCACCAGACAGCAGTAGCTCCCTGAGGGGACAGAAGCTATGTCAAGGTGCCCTCCAAGCTCAACATACTGGTTGATGAGCAGTAGTGAATGCCAGTCAATAACTGGGTGTTGGGTAAGTTTTGTAGTTTCCGTGTTAAGATTTTATCCCTACATTATATATTAAGATCACTTCCTACAAGAATTTAACACTAGACTCTGTTATGTGAAATGAAGAGTCGATCATCCATCATTCAACCGACATGTGTTTATCTACTATCTACTATATTCCAGACAACACTCAAGGCAGAGAATAAAAGAGACAAGCATTCCTGCCATTGTGTGGTGTGAAGATTAGTGAGGAAATGACTGGAAGCTATGTGTTTGGTGCAAAACAGAAGTTGCTTGCATTCCTGTAATTTACCAGGGCCTAGAAAAATAGTACAAGAACGTGTTAGAAACAATATTTGGTGGAACTAACTCTTGGTGATGCCATACCATGAAATAAAAGTGAAATTCAACTTGTTTCATTCACTTCGGTCTCAGCTTCCATGAAAGGCCATCCCCTTCCTGCCCTGGATGCCTGGAAGCCAGGCGTTTCCCACAGCAGCCTCTCTGAAGTCCGTCTCTCTCCCAAGACTGGGCTCCTGGGTCTGGGCTGAGCACATTCTCCATTCTCTCCTCAGTGAGCAAGTCAAGTCAGCAACATACTCAACTGAGCTGAGCAGATTGGGTAGCTTGCTCACATCCTTGCAAAAGAGTCGACAACCAACTTTGGGCTGAAAAAGACATCAATACATATGGAGCATCTTTAAGCTCCCCAAAGAAAACCAATAGGCTGACAGCACTAATTTTTACTTAGTGTTTTAGATTGTTATTTCTCTAACCATTCTAAAACAATATTGCTTTACTCCCAGAATAAGTACATACAGAGAAAGAATACCTTCTTCTACAGACCTTAGCTGCTCTGCAATGTACCCATCCATGCAAAGACAGACTCCATCTGAATTTATTTTCCTAATTACATGCATGTAACCTAAAAAACAAAAAACAAAGAATGTGAGAAAGGCTAAAGTTTAAAACAAACTTTAAACTGTGAGAATGCAGGGGACCTTGAGAATGGTGGAGGGGAGTGAATTTAATATCTTTGTTTTAACATACTAACCCAGTAGGCCCCAGGCAACAGGGAATTTATGCTGCAGACACGAAATTAAAGATGGAGCAATGAGATAAACTGATTTGATTCCAATATAATTAATAAATTTAATTTTTAAAATTTTAAAAAAAATTTTCTTACATTTAGTTATTTTTGAGAGAGAGACAGGCAGAGCACTAGTGGGGAAGGGACAGAGAGAGATGGAAACACAGAATCCAAAGCAGACTCCAGGCTATGAGCTGTCACCACACAGAGCTTGAACTCACAGACTGAGAGATCATGACCTGAGCCAAAGTCGGCCACTTAACTGACTAAGGCACCCAGGTGCCCCATTAATGAATTTTAAGGTCTATGAGTATTGGGGTGCCTGGGTGGCTCAGATGGTTAGGCAACAAACTTCAGCTCAGGTCACGATCTCACGGTTTGTGGGATTGAGCCCCACGTCGGGCTCTGTGCNTCTCTCTCTCTCTCTCTCTCTCTCTCTGAGAAATAAATAAAATATTTTTAAAAATAAAATAAAATAAAGTCTTTGAGTACCAAAAAACACCAGCTATGTTGGCTGTGTATGTAATAACATTTAACTTTTTAAAAGCCTAAAGCTTAGGGTTGTGTTTCTTCCATTCTTATAGTATTATTTTGCTCACAGCCATAGTGACATTCATTTTTCAGTATTGAGAAACTGAGGTATTCCTCAGCCATTACAATTTTGATTATGGCAGCAAAATAACATCACAGAAGGATGCCTATGATACACTGGTCAGAGAAAGTCAAGGACACACACCCCACGGGTACTATGGCCAAAGCTGAGTAACTCTATGTATGTTCAGAAACTGGAAAGAAAATGGAGGTAGAAATATTTTGTATGTTAGGGTGCTGAGGTTGTGCAATGAGACTTTTTGGTCTAACATTTTATATCACATCTTATTTTCTTAGTAATGGTAACAACTAACATAAGAATTCATGTACAAATTAATTTTTTTCCAAAGAGTAAATATAAACATAACCATGATATCACTTGTTGCTGCTTTGTTCTGGCTAACCTTTGCCAAACTAGCTGGAATTTCTCTCCTAGAGCCTCCAAGGAGATTATAATTATAATGTAAATCCTGAAAAAGAGACCTTCCCATGAAATGACACTGGTGACTCCTTAGAAACAAGGTCAGTGCGTTACAATGTGGACGGTTAATGTTGTGTAAGTCCTAAAACAAAGTTAACTTAGAAACCATCCACATCAGTCCACACACCTGGAGAATAACTTTCCTGGAGCACATGTTAACAATAACCTTTTACTTTAAATCACTAAAAGCAATTGCCTTTCACCCATTAGAAGTAACAGCAAACGTCACGGGAATCGCTTGCCACTCCTGGGTTTTGTGTGATGGACTGAAAAAGGAACCCTCGCCTGGACCCTCTGCTGAAACTAGCAGTGCCCACTGCCCAGACCTGCAGCAGTTAGGTGGTGCCCACTCTGGCCAAGTTCTTAATGTTCAACAATATTTGCAGGGTTTCTTAAATATAGGATTTTAAAAAGTTTAGTTGAAAAAGATTGAGTTCATGATATATGCCTACAGGCACAAACCACATAATTCTATAAACAAAGTGATTAAAATCCCTAACTTGTGCTTCCCAGATTATAATGGTTTCACTAGGACTCCCATGTTCTGCTAAATGAAGTCCGTTTTCAGTTTAGACCCTGAGAAGCAGCCACCGAAGAAGAGGCCCTCTCCACCCACCTCCTCGGTGAGCGCCACTGATGGGGCAGAGGCCAAGAACCTGCCAGCAAGCTTACAGATGGGCCATGGGCCAGTTCTGCTGTGACTGGTGATAAGGGATCTGAAATAAGAACCAGCAGTCGTAGCTCAGAGAAGTCCACCAAAGTTAGACTTTGGGCACAGAAAGAAATCTAACCTGGACAAAAGTTATTTCTCTAGCTGCTGACCATGTTGCCTTTGCCCGAGCCCAAGCTCCTGAAGAAGAGGAAAGGTAAGGCCTGGTGTTCCAAGAAAGAGCTGCCCGCTCCTTCCCTACATTCTTACATGAGACTCACGGCACCCTGTTCACCAGCTACAAGTCCAGAAGCACATCCCCCAGGTCCCCATTCTTTGTCCCCTAAATGATTTCACTGAATGATTTGTCTCCGCTGACCTATAGAACAAAATGCTTCTTGAGCCAAACTTTGGCAAAGATTCTCCCTTCCCCCAGCCCCTGACCTTTGGCCCTCCTTTGAGCACCAGAAAGAAGAACAACCCCCTTACCGCCTCCCAGGGAATGGCTGACATTGCGATGCAATATTCTCTAACCTACTGCCCGTCAGGCTTGTCCATGGCCCACCCTGTTCTTCCCTCCTGTTTATTCCTCCTCAGGAAGAGCCCTCCTGTGCCTGACCATGAGATGTTTAAAGGTCTTGGGGCCAGAGAACCGTCCCTATTGCTGTAAAGTCCCCTCTTCTTTGTGAATTAAGCTTCTCAAATAGAGCCTCTCCTTACCTACTGTGGGACTTGTTTTATTTTTGTTTTGTAGATTTGTATCATGTTGCATTTTATTTGATTAAATTTGTTGAGAATTACACAAAGTCTCTAACCACAATGAACAGTAAATGATAGAGAGAGGGCTCACGTTCTGTAATATGGCACATATGTGGGCCAGGGACCCTCCCCAGCACAGAACACACAAAGATGCCAGAAAAAAAACAAAGCATATCATTTTACAATTTATGGCTGAGCATGTAGAAAAAGACAGTGAGCCTTGGAAGTCTGATCTGCAAGAACAGGTGAGTCTTAACGGACTAAAGGAGAGCCTTACATCTTGGTGGCCAGAAGCATGGATTTCATTTTAGAGACAAGAGGTAGAAATAGTTTTTGTGAAGTCCAGTCCTCGAAGGGCGCCGACTACAGCCCCTGAAAGGAGACCAGCCCTGCTGAAGTGCACCTCTGTCTCCGGTAGAGGGAACAGGGTGAACATCATCCAATGCTTCGCCCTGTGGTGTTAGTGCACAGGCCTCTGTGGCCCCCGAACCCGAGTTCTAAAGTGTAAAGCCTGGAAGCAGGCACAGCACACACATGTCCTCTTCGGGACAAAAGGCTGTAAATACGGCCTGGGTTTAGAGTTATATGGGCCACGATCCAGAGTTTTAGGACTTTACAGGATTCTTGGCAGGAGAGCGATGCAGGGCTGGGGAGCGGCAGTCATAGAAGGGTGACCGGAAGAGGCCACAGTGGAAACCCCCAGCTTCCTAACGGATGGAACCCTGAAGGCAAGAGTGAGGGAGGGGTAAGGACCGAAGCAGTGTGAGGAGAGGGTGCATGTGCTTAAGTGCGGGACAGCAGCCTTCTCTGGCAAGTTCCAGGTGCCCATTAACAAGGGATCTCGAGGGAAGAGCTGAGTCTGCAAATCTAAAGGCCAGTGAAGACACTTGCACTGACCCGAGGTAAAGTACAGAAGAAGAGAGAGAGGCAGGTCCTGGGGAGGGCTCTGTGCCGGACTGAGCACAGGACTGCAGTGTGAGTGGTCAGCCGAGTAGGGAAAAGCCAGGAAGACTTCGTGAAATGAAAGCTAGGAAAGAAAAATAGTCAAAACGAGAGGCACCCACGGTGTGACCAGCTGCACGGCGATGTCAAATAAGGCAAAGACGGAGGGGAGGTCACTGGCATGGAAGCCGTCGACAGTCTTGCCAATTGCTGTTCCAGGGGTGAGTTGAGGGGAGGACAGGGGATCTCATGGAGGGAGACATGAGAGAGAAGCAGGGAAGAGCCAGCTCTGAAGGGGACCAAGGGAAGTCCGTGCGCACGGAGGGGGGCAAGGGGGGCTCTGCAGGGGCTGATGCCGCCAGGCAGGTCCTGGAGGGGGTGGCTCGTCTGGACCAGCCAGGCTGCTGCCCCAGGATGCAAGAGGGGCATCTGAGTCCAAATGCTGACACACGGGAGGGTGTGGAGCTCGGGAGGCCAGGGCTGTCCTGGCTTTCTGACTTTGGTTCTCTCAAGAAAGAATCAGCACTGTGTCTGAGTGAGATGTAGGGGCTGAGAGAGAGGACAGTGGCTGCTCGCTCTGGGGTGCAGCTGCCACTGACAGTCTGAGACTGAGTCTCCGTGGGCGGCGAGGGGGAGGCCCACGGTGAGGGGCCAGGCAGGGAAGCATGGCTGGGGTTGCTGCAACCGGAGCGCTGAGCCGGAAGGAAGCACCTCGGTGATTAATGTGGAGCACTGAGGTGTGCAGAGTAGTTGTGTTACTGACTCAGTTAGGAGCTGATTTTGGTTATTTGTTATTTGCTGAGCTCCCCCGCAGGGGCCAGCTTCTGCTCAGAGAACCTTAGAGGGCCTTTTAGGACCAGAGAGCGAGAACAGAGCAAGTGTGGGCGAGCCGCAAGGCCTGGCTGTGGGGCTGGAGAAGAGCTACTTTGAGAGAAGAGAAGTCCCCTGTTTCTCTCACCCAGGTATGAGGATGGTTCAAATCATCAAGCTCTAAATATGCATTCGGTCTAAAAACTAATAACCATCTCTGATATACCTTAGCTAAATATAGGGACATGTATCCCAAGAAAATAATCTAGAGGGAGAGTGAAATGATAATAAAAGGTACTCATTCCAACATGACTTATCATAATATGACCTACATGTCCAGTGATAGCAGAGAGTGTAAGGCAATTGTACAGTCACTCTTGAGAACATTGAGCATTAATCCAAACAAAGTGCTAACAATGTAGCAACACAGAACAATACTGATGATGGAGTATAGAGTGAAAGGGATGCCCTAGCAGAGTATTTTCTCTAGGTAATGATTCAGATCAGGTAAACATGACTTATACATATGAACAAGGACTGGAAGGGCGCGTGGAAATACAAACAAAAACGATTCGAGGTAGAGAGAATGTTGGCCAAATAAAAAGGAGTTTTGAATTTGTTTCTTTTTTGCATTAGATGTTCCCTCTAGCTGATTAAAGGTGCATGTAATGGGCAGGGTATTACGGCAGAGATGTCCCATAAAGATCTACGCAGGCATCTATGTGTCTGTGTCTACACTGCACGGGCTTCTGTCTTTGAAAACCGGTAGTTGTGAATCCATTGTGAGGCACGAGTGCCAGGCTCCTGATCTTTTAGGAGCTCTCCTGCCCAATTCCAGTCTCTGCGCCCACGGAGAGAGCCACCGTGTATGCTCCCCCGTCTCCTGCTTCTGCTGTGTGCCCAGAGCCAATCAAATGATCCACAGGGTCCCAGGGAAGAGCTAATTCCTATTGATTCTGTTATTCGTTAAACACAGGTTATGAGCTAGTAAGTGAAAATACATTTTAAGTCTTGGCGATTTTTTTAAATCAACCTTCTCCTCAGGCTCATGGTATGTTATTAGTTATGGGAAACTGTCTATATGGGCCGCAGAGGGGCCAAGGCTGTGTAAAAGTGGAAGGTTAAAAGTACTTTCTAAAATAACCCTCTCTTTCATTACCTCCCCCAAAGCTAGAGCATTTTAGGGGTCAGATGTTTTCTGAAGGGAAATAGTGCCCCTGTGAGGACCGTTTATAACTCTGAGCAGCAGAGCTGACCCTCGGCGCTCCATTTATAGTCACTCTGAGCTTTGGGTGAAGGAAGGTGCCCTAAAAGGGGCTTCTGGAGGGCTTTGAGGGGAGGAGAACAGAAGCAGGTGCAAATAGAGGAGAGGAAAGCTGGCTGTCATCTGGCCACGTAGGCAGCGACAGCAAATCTACAAACGCAGGTCGTGGGGCAGATGTCAGAGGACCCTCCATCCCACTGCTGGCCTTCCACCTGTCATCGTGAGGCTTCTGGGTGATTGTGTCCCATGGTCGGTTAAGCACATGTGCTTTTTAAAAACTTTAAATTTTAGGGGCGCCTGAGTGGCTCAGTGGGTTGGGCGTCTGACTTTGGCTCAGGTCATGGTCTCGCGGCTCAAGCCCCGCTTTGGGCTCTGTGCTGACAGCTCAGAGCCTGGAGCCTGCTTCAGATTCTGTGTCTCCCTCTCTCTCTGACCCTCCACTGCTCTCTCTGTCTCTCAAAATTAAATACAACATTAAAAAAATTAAAAACTTTAAATTTTATTTCTAATTGTGACTTAATCACATGACATGAAATTTACCACCTAAAACATTTCTAAGTGCGCTGGTGAGGAGTGTTAAGTATACCTCCATTGTTCTGCAACACATCTCTGGAGCTTCTCAGTCTTACAAAACTGAAACTCGGTGTCCATCAAACACTAAGCACACCTCTCCTCCCCAGCCCTGGGCAATCACCTTTCCACTTTGGGTTTCTGTGATGTTTGACTATCTGACACACCTCATCTGAATGGTATCACCAGCCTTTGTCCTTTTGTGATGGGCTTATTTTATCTAGCATAAGATCCTTGAAGTTTATTTATCCTGCAGCATGTGTCAAAACTTCCTTCTTTTTTTTTTAAACTGAACAATAATCCATTGTATGTTCAGCCTACATGTTCTTTATCTATTCATCTGTCACTGGACCTTGAGCTTGCTTCCGCCTCTTAGCTGTTGTGAATAAGGTTGCAGTGAAAACATGGGAATGCAGACATGTCTTGGGGATTCTGCTTTGAATTCTTTTGGGTATAAACCCAGAAGTGGGATGCTGGATCATATGGTGTTTCTATTTTTAATGATCTGAGGAAACACCATTCTCTTTTTCACAGTGTTTGCACTAATTTACAATCCCACTGACAGTGTAAACGGTTCTGATTTCTCCACATCCTTGCCAAAACTTGCTCTTTTCTACTTTTCTTATTGTAGTTATCCTAACAAGTATGAAATGATCTTTCGTTGTGGTTTTTATTTGCATTTCTCTAATGATTCGTAATGGTGAGCACACTCTCCTGTAGTTATTGGCCATTGTGTATCTTCTTTGGAGAAATGTCTGTTCAAGTCCTGTGCTCATTTTTAACCAGATTATTTTTGTTGTTGTTGTTGCTGATGCTGCTGAAGCAAAGGTACTTTTAAATCACCTATTTACCTACGTTAGTGAAAAAAGTTGGTGGCCCTTTAGTGATGCGTATGCCTACAGTCTTTCATCTGATAATTGAGAGGACATACAAGTGGAGAGAGAGAGAGACAGAGAGAGAGAGAAGCCTCATTTGAGGTTTCATTTAATTCAGGGTTTCTCAACCGCAGCCCTGCTGACATTTTGAACTGAATAATTCCCTGTGGTATGAGCTGTGCACTGCAGGGTACTGAGCAGCATCTCTGCCCTCTGCCTGCTGGAGGCCCCATTGTGACAAGTGTGTCTGCAGACGTTGGCAGCGCAGCCTGGCTGGGAGTCACTGACTCAATCACACCAGGAGCCAGGGGCCCTTGTGATAGCAGCGGAGTCACTGGAATCGCTCGTCCGGACGTTGCCCAAGATGATGGCAACCGTAGCTTTTGTTCTCACGCCAGCAATGTTGTGCAGCGGGGGTGGTGGGGTGGTGGGGAGAGGAGGCCTTGTAGGCCTCGTGCAGGAGAGTCCAAAGAAAGCCAGCACCAATTCTCATTTTGAAGACTGTCCATTGGTTAGACTTTTGGGATACAAATGACTCGGAAAGAAAATTCTGATATTGTGGAGGAATGTAAACTTTGCTTTTATCTAAAAAATCTTATCAGCAAATGGTTTGAAGCCAACAGGGTGATACAATTTGCTTGTAGAACAACTAGTGTAGTATTTTTTTTACAACTAGTTTAGTATCATTTCAATTATATTTGACATGTGTACTGTATGCTAAGAATATAAAAATAAAATTTCTCTCTCTAGACTACTTATAAATATTCTTAGAAAAATAAATTCTGTATGTAATCACTCTTGAATTTTGGCAGACACAAATATTCTTTAAAGATGAAAATAGGGGCACCTGGGGGGCTCAGTCGGTTGGGCGTCCGACTTCGGCTCAGGTCATGATCTCACGGTTTGTGGGTTCAAGCCCCACATCGGGCTCTGTGCTGACAGCTCAGAGCCTGGAGCTGCTTCGGACTCTGTGTTTCCCTCTCTCTCTGCCCCTCCCCTGCTCATGCTGTCTCTCTCTCTCTCTCTCAGAAATAAATAAAAGACATTAAAAAGATTTTTTAAAAATGAAAACAAACACTCTTTTTTAAATTTTTCCCTGGTGCACGCTTTGACAAATTAAGTCTAATGTTTACCAAAAAACTTTTTAACACAAATGACATGTCTCCTTACTTGTCTTAATTATTAAAGAAAATATCAGAGAAGCCATTCTCATTTGGCCTCCAAGATAATGCAGTATTATTATTGTATATTCTATAGCATATACCTGTTCTATAGTGTATAGCATATACACACATGACTATATTACTTCCACAGATAGATTTGGAAATATGCAATAATATTGAGAAAAAAATAGCATTTCTTCCAAGGCTTTATATGAAATAAAAAGTGATTGAATTACATTGTACATTACTATTTTATACATTGCTGTTTAGATTTTTAGTAGGTCCCCATTTTTTCCCACTTTGAAATCACATCTCATAGTTATACATACAGATTATTTCCAGGCTTTTGCTGTTCTGCACATCACTCACATACAGCTTTGGGTTGATGATTTTCTTGTAGCACCACACCTGGCCAGAGAAACTGCTGAAATACTAAGGCAAAGTTTATATTTTAAAACTTCTGATATATGTTAATAAACCATTTAACAAAGTTATACAAATATATTTAACATCAGTAGACATATGTATTTCCAGTAAGATATGTTTTCAAAAAAATCACAGAGGAATGCTGTGGGAGGATGGATATAAAGGTGGGTGTACTTTGTTCATAAAGATGACACTGATAAAGTAGTGGAAATAGCTAATATCCATGTGTTTTTCAGAGGTTTTTTAGATTTTCCAAAAGAAAACTAATTTATTTATAAAAGAACACTAATGCTTTTGTCTTGTACAATTTTTCTTTATTCATGCAAGTGAGATTTTTTTCTTAATAGCTATTGTTACTGTGGACTAGATAGTAGTGCAATGTTTTCAAAATCTTGTTATATTTGCTATGTTGGCCACAGGATTCCATATGCTGTAACATATTCTTTTCTAATCAAAAATAAAAGTTCACTTGTGGGGCGCCTGGGTGGCTTAGTTGGTTAAGCGTCCAACTTTCACTTAGGTCATGATCTCACGATTTGTGGGTTCGAGCCCCGCGTCGGGCTCTGTGCTGACAGCCAGCTCAGAGCCTGGAGCCTGTTTCAGATTCTGTGTCTCCCTCTCTCTCTGACCCTCCCCTGCTCACGCTGTCTCTCTCTCTCTCTCCTAGAAACAAATAAAACATTAAAAATTTTTTTAAAAAAAAGTTCACTTGTTTTTTTAATGTAATTTCTTTAATTTTTTTTTAAGTAGCCTTTATGCCCAGTGTAGAGCCCAGCGTGGGGCTTGAACTCACGACCCTGAGATCAAAGCCTGAGCTGAAATCAAGAGTTGGACATTTAACTGCTTGAGCCACCCAGATACTCTTCTTTAAATTTATTTTAATTAAAAATTATTATTGAGATATAGCTGACATAACATTATATTAGTTTTAGGTGGACAATTTAATGATTTGATATTTGTAAACATTGAAAAATGATCTTCACAGTACATCTAGTTATTTATTACCTCACATAGTTACAAAAATTTTATTTTCTCATCACTTGTATTCTTTTTGTATTTTTTGTTTATTCACACAACTTTGTTAATCTTCACTTTTATAATTTTTAACCATTCTCTTCTTAAACTTATCTCTTTTTTAAAACATTTTTTAATTTTTTTATTATTTATTTTTGAGAGAGAGAGAGACAGAGTGTGGGTGGGGGAGGGAAAGAGAGAGAGAGACACACACAGAATCTGACGTAGGCTCCAGGCTCTGAGCTGTCAGCACAAAGCACGATACAGTGCTCGAACTCATGAACCATGAGATCATGACCTGAGCTGAAGTTGGATGCTTAACCGAGTGAGCCACCCAGGCACCACTTAAACTGGTCTTTTTTTATTGACCTTATTGGTGATTTTTTATTGTGATTTTTTAAAATATTTTTATTTATTTCTAGGAGAGAGAGAGAGACAGTGTGAGCAGGGGAGGGTCAGAGAGAGAGGGAGTCACAGACTGAAATAGGCTCCAGGCTCTGAGCTGGCAGTCAGCACAGAGCCCGACGCGGGGCTCGAACCCACGAACCGTGAGATCATGACCTAAGCGAAAGTTGGACGCTTAACCGACTAAGCCACCCAGGCGCCCCTATTGTGATTTTTATACTAACCATAGTATAAGGAACTCTCATCTACCATTTCCCCTTTTACATCAGTTGTTTACATTTTCCCCATTTGCTTATTATTGCAAATATCTTTACATACCTTCATATATGTGCTTATTATTGTTTCTGAACCATTTAAGAGTAAGTTGAAGATATTGGGTCACTTAATCCCTACATAATTTGGTGGATACTTTTTAAAAGTGAGAATTCAGGGTGGAGGAATATATTTGTTATCTAACGCTATATAGTAAATTACTCCAAAGCTTAGTGGATTGAAACAACAAACATTTCTGTGCTTTAGGAATCCAGGGGTGATATAGTTGGGTGCTTCTGCCCTCAGTGTTTCCACAAATCCACAATAGTGTTGTCAGGCAGGGATGTGGTCTCATCTGAAGGCTTGGCTGAGGGTCTGCTTTCATGCTCACTGAGATTGTTGGTTGCTTCCACTGGAGCTATTGGATTGAGGGCCTCAGTGTCTTTGGCTTTTGGCTATTTGCCAGTGGCCCCTCTCAGTTTCTCAACCTATCGGCATCTCCAGAGAGTGGCTCACAGTATGATGTCTGGCCTCCATAGGAGCAAAAGATGGGAGAGCCCAAGCAACATGGAACCCGGAGTCTTCCTGCAACCTCAGCTTGGAAGGAACCTGCCCTCACTCTTGCATATTCTGTTTATTAGAAGTAGGTCACTAGGTTCAGCCCACTCGAATGAGATTCTATACAAAGTCATGAGTACCAGGACGCAGGGTCCCTGGGGGGCCACCTCAGTGGCCGCCTGCCATAGGAAAGATTCAGTCATCTCTGACCGCCCATCTCCAGTGCGCTTCCAGTAAAACTGAATGATTGCTCTTGAGAGCTGAAGGCTACTACACACACAGGTCAGCGTGATTAAGTGTGCATATGTTACAAAAGCAACAAAACAAAAACGAATAATACTTTCAAATATTTACAACAGAGACATATTTCTACTGGTTAGTTATTTAACTGAAATATTAATTCTTCTTTAGAATAGCTTGCATTCAGCTTCCTGGAGGAACTGGAACACAAAGTCTACTAATACCAGCTTCTCTTCCCTGAATAAGAACAGTTAAGTAAGAAGAAATAAGAAAATAAGAAATAAGAAATAATTTGCACATTTTCTTTGAAAGATGTACCATCCTGTTTGTTTTCCTGTTAAGGAAATTCTTGTTAGGGTATTTTTTAGTGAGACCTGGTGGGCTGAAGGAATAAGATGCTGTTCCTATATCTAAATTGCTCCTAGGTTAGCGAAGGAAAGGTGGGATATTTACATGTAACTGCATTGCAGGGTTGCAGATGTGCACAGATGATCATAGGAGATGGAATAAAGAATCACAGTAGTGGGTATGGCATGCTGGACCCCTCTGGACCTGACCCCTATTTGACCCTACCGTCACGCCTCCCCTCACACACTCCCGGCATGCTGCCGTAGGGAATTATCTGTGGCTTTCTGAAGTTCCAGTATTTTCTGCCTTTGCCCTTACTTGCCCAGCACCCAGTATTGAAGGAATCCATGTATTGATTCCTCCTTCTGAGTCAACATCATTCTAGGCACCTCACCAGGCAACATATTTAATCCACACATTGGCCCTAACAGGTAAATAGTGTGATTTTCTGTTAACTAGAAGAGAATTGAAGTTTGGAAAAGAATGCCCGAGTTCTTGGTTATGGTAAATGATTCTGCAATAAACATAGGGCAACCTGTATTTTTTCAAATTAGTGTTTTTATTTTCTTTGAGACCTTTTATTTGTTGGGAGTTTTTGGATTACTGATTCAAATCCATTGCTAGAAATCCATCTGTTCAATTTTTTAAAAATTTTTTCCTGATTTAGTTTTTTTTTTTTGGTGCATTTTTTTTTTTTTTTTACAAATAGTTTATTGTCAAGTTGGTTTCCATATAACACCCAGTGCTCATCCCCACACCTGCCCTCCTCCATGCCCATCACCTCCTTCCCCTCCCCCCACACCATCAGTCCTCAGTTTGTTCTCAGCATTCAAGAGTCTTTCATGGTTTGCCTCTCTCCCTCTCCCCCAATAACATGGTAAACACTGTTTCATGACAGATGATGACTACACTTATAGTGAGTACCGAATAATATGTAGAATTGTTGAATTATGTTGTATACCTGACTAACATAGCACTGTATGTTAATCATATTTCAATTAAATAAAGAAGTTATTAACAGGAAAAAAAAAAAAAGAAGAATGCCCAAGTTCTGGAACCTGGTGCAGGTGGAAAGGGGCTCGGGAATCTTCCCACTCAAGTCCAGCTGTTTCCTCAATACACCAAGGGCACTGAGAGAGCACAGACCCTCCACAAGTTTCTTCTTTGAATCAAGATCATCTTTTTGTAACTTCTATTGCAAGAGATAGATTTGAGGCCTTTGTCAGATCAAAATGTTGATGTTAAAGGTGTGTCTGTTTTTCTAGAATACACTGCTTTTAGGAATTTATGACTCAGTAATGAAAACTTCATCTGGCATAGCCCGAGGCATTTGAGCTCTCAGGCCAAGAAAAATTTGTTTTTCCAATAGCTGACACAACCTGGCTTGATTATGGTTTATGGGAACGCAACACCCCAAAAAAGGACTTTAGCATTTTGGAGAATTTTGTTTACATGACACTAACCTCTACATGACCTTAAATTTTAAATAAAAGTTCCAAGAGCAATTTGTATAAGAAGCTTGTTCTGAAAAAATAAATTATGTGACAGGTTTATTATATATATTACAAACTAGACTGGTGAGCATTTTGCTCAACATTTTAAAATCTTTAATTAAGACATTGCAGTACATACAGCTTACATAACAAAATCTACTAAAAATCTTTAAAATCCAAACACATTTCTGAAAGAAAGCAAGGTGCCACATAAATTTACACGCTGAGGCTTTCAGGGTGGCTATGCCGTGTTGGGATGCGTGATACTCTCTTTCATTGTCTCATTGTTTTGCTTACACAACAGTCTCAGCTCACAGGAACTTTCAAAGCGCTGCATCCTGTGGCATTTGGCAAGTGAGGTCTGTTTAATATAAGGTGTCAATAAAGCCAAGGTCATGATACCTAAAAATAATCAACACTAATCCCCAGGCCTGTGTATTTTAGTCAGTGTGCTCTATGCCCTTTGCTTGAATCCATCCTCCTGGGGTCTAGAGTCTGGCAAATGGCACCCTTTTTTTTTTCCAAAAGAAGAAATAAGCAGCCTGAGGCAGGTGACTTGCTGATGTTCATGAAGTTTAGAAGAGGAACAGCAAAGAGCCTGCCACATTGTTCTTTATTATACAAGTTGGGGGACACTGAGTGCACCTGAAATTGCATCTGGAATCACTGGCATTAATAACCCAATATACCCTAGGTCACAAGGGCTGTCTGCTAACATTGAATATTTTTTCTTGGGAATCACAAAATTTCAATTTGTTTCGTTTCTACACATTTCCAAACAGATCATTTGAAAGCTCAAGGAAGTTTGGATTCATTGGGAATGAAAGATCTTAAGCGCTTAGGCAAAGCTGGGTGTCAGAGCACACATTTTGTGACCATCCCCGGTAGCCTCACTGGGACTCACAGAGGGCAAACTGCCCCTTGACCCTGGAGGGCCTGAACTAGCCTGTCTGCTGCGTCCGCCTTGACCTTCTGGCAGCACCAGGCCAGGCCCAAGGGAAGAGCTGGGAGCCGCCGCCCCCTGCTGGGGCGCAGACAAGGCGGGTGCTGGGTCCCTGCTCTTTCTCCGGTGGGGTGTCTGTCTTTTGAGCAGTGGCTTACAGCTGGGGAGGGAGCGCAGATGCATGTAAACCTCGGTGGGGCTGCGTCAACAGGAGGGGTGGTGCTTCACGTCTTGGTAAACATGAGGCCTCACCCGTGCAGTCTGTTTTCCACTTGCGGCCATTTCTTTAGTTGTTGCGTGAAGATTTGTAAACAGTTGGTACTGGGGCATTCTGAAAGTTACTCTCCAGGCACCGTCTCCATCCATCCACTGCACACATTTTCTCTCTCTGTTCTAGAGGCTGCATGCGGAAATGAAAATGAAATCAGTTCTGAGGAGTCACAGGGTTCCTCTGGGTCCATGGAGCCGAGCTGGTCTCAGCGAGCACATGGCCGTGGTACGTGGATGGGACTCAGCTCTAGACAGAAGAACGCGAGGGCGGGGAGGCAAGAACCATCCAGCGGAGGGCACACCCCCAGCCTCTCAAGGGCCTTGTTTGACGTTGTTTTGTATGGCTCATTGTGGGTGTGTGCACATGTGTGCGGGTGGATGCGTACATGCACATGTTCACATGTGTACACACATGGGTGTGTGCATGTGTGTTCGTGTCTTCACACGCAATCGTGCGTTTTATGTGTGCACACGTGTGTGCTTGCACATGTGTGGGTGCATGCATATGCACATGCCGCTGCATATACGTGTGATGTGTGCATGTATGTGTGCCCCACTTGCTAAATTAGTCTCCAGAAGTCTGACATGAGTTTGTCTTTTCTTTCCTGTATTTTATATGGGTGCATACATTTTAATTTCTTAACATGGACATTTTGGAGTTATCTGGGTCATTCCTTCCAAGTGAGGGTTTCATTGCTTCACATCTGGAATATCTCAAGTTTATCCTTCTTGGATTCACTGTCGTGAGTGTTCCTCCCCTGGGTCAGTTCAAGAGTCTGCTGCCAGCACGATGCTCTCTAATTGCATGGTTTCATGCAAGTTCTGGCTCTGTTAACTTAAGTTCCTGTGTCTCAGGCTTTCTTCTCTTACCTCTGCTTGTATATTGTCCCCTACCACCCCTTCCCCCACCTCTGTATTGTGGTGCCCCGAGATTCCATCTTGGCTGATTACTTTTGGGTGATGGACATCAAGGGGATGGAGTCAGTCGGCCGGAGCTCCAGTCCCATCTCCACTAATTATTTGCCAAATTAAAGTTGTGTTCCAGCAAGTAGCTTAATTTATTTGGTCTTGGATTTCTCAACAGTTAAAATTTTACATATATTAATAATTATACTTACAGAGTGGTTTAAAGATCAAAAAGACACTGTGTATCATCTTGTTTTGTAAACGTTAAAGCTCAGATCTTGCCATTCTTATATGATTATAAAATCCTCTACTCCTTAGTTCTTCCTTTGCTGCTGCACTAGAATTGCATTCATTCTACCCTCTCTATTTTTAAAAAAGTTATTATGTTGAACATGTGACATTGGTAATATTTAACTATTTTTACCTATGAGAGTGGCAATCTCATACGCTTTATCCTAATTAAAAATATATCAAAGTGATACATTGGCTGAAACTCTAAACAGTGCCAGTAGATGAACAATAACACACAAATGCTATTTGCGTCTCATTTTGCTAGGATTGAGAATAACCATATCTGCTGGTTTAGGTCCATGTCTTTTTCACCAGGAGGTAGTTTCACCAGGTAGTTTCACCAGGAGAATGTCTGGTGATTCTTTATTTTCTGTTCACATTTAACAGTGTCCCATTAGAAAGGTGAATGGAATATTTGTTATTCTAGTAAGGCTTGTTCAGGAGTTTTCTTTGGGGTAAATTGACAGAGAGTCTATCTTTATGCTGGAGACTTCCTGAACATTGGAAAGTGAGGTCTTTGGTCTAGATGACGTCCTTTCTCTGGAAGAAATTGCTCTTCTCCTTGCTGGACAGAAGGTGCTTGCTGGTGTTTTATTTTATTTTTAAAATTTTTAAAATGTTTTTATTTATTTCTGAGAGAGACAGAGGCAGCGTGAGCAGGGGAGGGTCAGAGAGAGAGGGAGACACAGAATTCGAAACAGGCTCCAGGCTCTGAGCTGCCAGCAGAGAGCCCGACGTGGGGCTCAAACCCACGAACCATGAGATCATGACCTGAGCTGAAGTTGGACGTTTAACTGACTGAGCCACCCAGGTGCCCCATTTGCTGGTCTTTTAAACTCTAGTGACAGAGAGAGCGGAGGTGGAGTAATGGGGTGTACCATTCCAAGTATAGATTTCAATGGATCCCTCTGTTTTCAGGTCGCCGTCTGCATTCTCCTCTACGCCAGTGGCCTGAAATCTCACTGCCTGGGGTTCTGTGCCTCGTTGCACAGGCCTCTGACATTTCACAGACTGTGGCTCCCTTTATTTGGTTGTGCTGTACTATAATAGTGATGGGTTCTTGGGAGGGAAGGATGACACGTGTGAGCATTTGATCTATCAGCATTAACCTGGAAGGCTTTTTCTTCTAACTGTAATAGCAAAGCTTGAGGAAAAGCTTTAAAAATATTCAGTGACTCAACTTTCTGAGACAATACGGATATCTTTTTTCTTAATTTTTTTAAAGCATTTTTTAAAAAAATGTTTCATTTATTTCTAGGAGAGAGAGAGAGACAGCGTGAGCAGGGGAGGGTCAGAGAGAGAGGGAGTCACAGACTGAAACAGGCTCCAGGCTCTGAGCTGGCAGCCAGCACAGAGCCCGACGTGGGGCTCAAACCCACGAACCGCGAGATCATGACCTAAGCGAAAGTCGGACGCTTAACCGACTAAGCCACCCAGGCGCCCCAACAATATGGATATCTTAAGGCACTAATTACTGAGTTTCCTGAAAGTGATGATAAGGGAATAATTAATTATGTAGCCTCTGCTTTCTTTTAAGCATGCTATGCAGGTTTGTGTGGTATTATTAACACACAAAAAGCACAGATCAAATTTTGATGTTTTCTTTGAAGAAGCCACTTAACTACTCTTCAATGCCACAGGTAAAGTGTCACCAAATCTTTATTTGAGGGGGAAAAAAAGGACTCTTCTTCTCAATATAAATGAAGATATTATACTTTGAAAACACTTACCTGGGAATTCTTATATCTTTCTTGGTTTTCATGAAGTTTTTGGATAAAGAAGATGACCAGGAACTTACCATATTGTTCCTATTTAACGTCTGGCTGGGGAGGAAAGTGAGGGAGTCTTGTGAGCAGAAAACAAGAGAGAGGGTGACTCTCAGCGTTGCCCTTCCACAGAGGAGGAGACTGAACTTTGGAAACACTGCGAAGTGGCTGAATTGAAACTAGAACCTGATTTTCTATTTTACAATTTAATGTTCTTTCTCTCGTACCATGTGGTGGTCCATCATCATGCATGAGTTTCTTTGGTAAGGCCGACTGATAGGACTGTCAGCTCTCACCACGCCGAGCACACACTGATTTCTCTTACCCGTCATCGCTGTACGGTGCACAGTGGACCAGGGAGGGCTCAGTATGGCCATGGTCTACAGGGGGTTGGCAGACCTTGTGAGCTCCCGCCTGGGCCTGGGTCCTTCCTCCGCAGTCTCCGGGAGCCCCCTGGTGGCCGGGACCCCAGCGCGAAAGCAAGGGCTCAGGGTTCCCGGTGGGACCCCTCCGCTTCTGTCAGACGGGCCCACCTCCATTCAAGCTGGCTCCCAGAGAAAGAGGTAAATCACCCAATTAGATTGGAGATATTTGGAGTCAGTGGCTTTCAAAACGTGTTGAGGGAATTCAAGGAGCTTCATAAACTACAAATTTTATATTTAAATTCTGTCTAAAATAGCTTAACCATTCTTTCCTCCATTCTAAGGCATAGTTATCATGTTTCCATGTTTCTGAAGTCAGAACACATCTTACAACTGATGTTCTGCACTTACAGTGATGTGGTCTCTTATTGCTCTGAAAATTATAAGTTCATTGGTGATGAAGTTTCAGTTAATAGGATCTCAGAATCAAGAACATCCAAGTTATAATCATTAACCATTCCACAAGGTTTAAATGCAACGGGATTATAGTTTTGTTTTTTTTTTCTAAATTAAATCATACCTGGCAGAGGGTCCCTCATATCAGGATGTGGGAAATACCAGTTCACAGAGGTTCTTTGTGTTCTGAGCACTGGACGTGTGTGTGACTTATGAGCCAGCAGGATCCATTCTGCCAGCCCTCCTGACCATTGTCTCCTTTCTTGTGCTGTGCCTGCCTGGTGGTGCCTCACTGGTTGGGTGCTGCCCCTGGTCTTGTGGGAGGAACGTTCCTTGCAAGACTCCTCAGCAGTCAGATGCTGGACTCGCAGCCACGCAAACCCATCAGGGAAATGGCATTTGACAAGGCCTTAGACTGCTGGGAGCCTTGATAGGAACTACCCTCTTCTGACAAATACGTCAAGACATTCCTTTTGCTTTCCCATTAGACGGTCCAGATTAATGCTTTAGATTATTCCAGATCTCCCCAGGAAGGACCTTGGTGAGAATCATACAAGCAAATTGTTTTTTTCCCATTTAACCCTCCCTAAATGTGTGTGTGTGTGTGTGTGTGTGTGTGTGTGTGTGTGTGTGAGAGAGAGAGAGAGAGAGAGAGAGCGAGCCCCAGTCTACAGAAATATATTTTGACCCTTAGGAAATGGGATGGAGAATGGGAAAGGAGATGCTTTATTATTTCCTGTGCAAATCACACACACAAAAGTTGTGAATTAGTAATTTCTCTAATAATTTGGAATGCAACACTAGGCATTTAAAATTGTAATAGCTTTAAAATTTGTGTGTTTAAAAAATTAGCACCAATGTTGTCAATTAAACTCTTATATTTCTGCAGTCCATGGAACAGATTTTCCCACCATCTTTATGTACATATTCGCTGCTGAATAGGAATTGCAGACGATTTTTACTTTGTCTACAATCCCGACAACCACCAATCATTTTACTGTTTCCATAGCTTAGGCTTTTCTAGAATGTCATACAGTTAGAATTATACAGTATGTGGCCTTCTCAGATTGTCTTGTTTTACTTAGTAGTATACATTTTCAGTTACTCCATGTCTTTTTGTGTATTGGTAACTTATTTTATAACTGAGAGATATTCAGTTGTATGGGTGTACCACACTTTGTTTATCCATTCACTATTGACAACAATTTCATTGCTTCTTTTTGGAAATTATGAATAAAGCTCCTCTAAACATTTGTCTGTAGATTTTGTGTGGACATAACTTTTTAACGCAATTGGTTAAATACAAGCACAATTGCTGGATCATACACTAAAACTATTCTAGCTTTGTGGGAAACCACCAACTGTCTTCCGCGGTGGCTGCACCACTTTGTGTTCCCACCAGTGACGAGTGAGAGTTCCCGCTGCCCCACGTCCTCGCCAGCCCCTGCTGCCATCAGCATTCTGGACTTTGGTCATTCTGATAGCGTGTAGTGTTATCTCATTGTTGTTTGAATGTGCATTTCCCTGGTGACAACTGATGTTGAGTAACTTTTCATGTACTTATTTTTCATCTGCATACTCTTGTGTGTCTTGCAGATTTCTGGTCAGCTTTCTGCCTATTTAAAATTGGTTTTTTTGTTTACTTATTGTTGTTTTAGGGGTTCTTTGTATATTTTAGATACAGATCCTTTCTTAGATATGTTTTGCAAATATTTTCTCCCATTCGATGACTTGTCTTTTCATTCTCTTAATAGTATTCTCAAGCCAGAAGTTTTCAACTTTATTTTTATATTTAAGTAAAACATAAAACATTAAATTCTGAAAAAGTTTCCAATATTAAAACTCTGAACTATAAAACTTTAGTTTTCATTCTAATATGTGTGGGCCTTTATTCAGAATTATGTATCTCCTATTTATTTATCAAGAACTATAAGACATTTTATTTGGGAGTCTTCATACAGCGGGAGATGTGACATTGACATCAGGATATTAGGTACTATCACAAATGTCACATGGACTTTACTGTCACATAAACAAAGATCAATGAAATGTAACTGGAACTTAATCCAGAGCTTGTTTAAGATTACCATGGTAAGCTTCTCCTTTGCCACACACATCTCAAGGTTTCCTAAGGCAATTTCAGGGGGGAGGAAAGACACTGCCTGTTAAGGCGGTTCATGGCCTCTGGTAAGTCTAACTATTGGAAAGTTTTCCTTGTGTGGCATTGAAGCTGGACTCCCTCTGACAGGTGTCTGTGCATCCATAATATGACCTTGTGACCTTTCTACATGACCATACTTTCAGTCTTTGGGTGGCTACATGTCTACAAGAAAAGTGTCATTGTTTATGCTCCTGATAAGTCAAATATTCCACTGCAGTATTAAGTTCTATTCCAATGTGGAAATGTGTTGAAATCAGATTTAAACTATGGAGCTTAAAGTTTAATTTGTTGGTGTGTAGCTGTTTTCAAAGTTTAACTGCAGTGTTAAAAACCACTGGTCATATTTGGGGGGAATGTTATATTAAAAATGAATCATTGTTTTGAAATTGATGAAAACATGGAAAGGAAAATTTCACCATCCTTTCTAAATATTCCAGTGGAGGGAGGATTCCAAGGCATCAGGGTCTGTGAGGAAACACAATGTTTTCCAGATTTTCTCTGCATTAAAAAAAAAGGTTTAATATCCTTGCAAAAGGCAAATTTTGAGTTATTTCTTTGACTAACCAAAGGCTATAACTAATATATCCCAGAACAGCATTGTGAAGAACACCTACCCCACCCCCATGAAGCCCTAGTTGTTGAAGATTTGGGAAAGCCAAAGTGTAAAGGAAAAATATCAGATTTATTGGACAGAAGAGTTTCCTTTCACTAAAATCTCACCGTTGCAAGGTAGTAAATTATGTACCATTACTGCTTTAATTTAAAATAAGTTGGTTTTTCCTCTGTGCAGTTTTGTGATTTTTAGAACATGGACTTCATGGTCGTTAGTGTCGGGTTACAAGTTCAGTGAACAGGAAAGAAAATACGAAACATGGTGTACAACTACCATCAAGCAAAACTCATGCCTGCAGGATGTGAGAACCAAACCAGCCCCGACAGAGTGTGGGCGAGCAGGAGAAGGGACCGGTAGCTTGTGATACTTCAGACGCTGCGGGTATTACTCACACCAGGACGTCCTATCTTCACAGACCTCATCACAGCTTCGCAGACCGGAGCTCATGGCACACCCTCCCGGAACAACTAGGGAGACGTCACGAAACCCAAGGATCAGGTTAAGGGAGACGGCATGGCGCGTGCTGTGCCCGAGGAACTACACCCACGTCTCACGGAGGGCTTCCCGCCAAGCCATGGGGCCTTCCTGTCCAGTCTACAAGGTGGTGTGCAGCTGGGCACTATTTTGAAAGAGTGACTCCATGATTAGCAAATTATAGCTTATGTCAACATAGTAACATTTCATTTTGAGGAAATACCCATTGTAAATTAAAATAGATTTTATACACAAATGCTAATTTGGTGAGCATTTGATTTATTTAGAATCACTTTGGCCGCCATTTAAACTAACTAGACACGTGTTCTGACTTGAAAATAGATTACCTAACATAGATTCAATTGTTCTTATTTGCAGTATTATCAGAAAGTAACGTTTCTTTGAGTTCCTACTTTGTCAAAATATATTATTTGGATTTGTTTTCTTGGTGTTGGTTCCTATTTTTTTCCTTCTACCTCAACGCCATAAGTCAGCATTTCCTGAGAGTCTGGTGATAGAGACATGCAATGTGAAATCAGGAAGTAATGTGGACCTAACAATTAAAAACAAGAACTGGGGTGCCTGGGTAGCTCAGTCAATTGAGCGTCCGACTCTGGATGGTGGCTAAGTTCATGATCTCACAGTTCGTGGGATTGAGCAAACCATGGCATGGAGCCTGCTTGGGATTCTCTCTCCCCTCTCTCTCTGCCTCTCCCTTGCATATATGCACATGTGTGTGTGTGTTCTCTCTCTGTCTCTCAAAATAAAAAAATAAACATCAGGGGCACCTCCGTGGCTTAGTCGGTTAAGCGTCCGACTTTCGCTTAGGTCATGATCTCTCGGTTCGTGGGTTCGAGCCCCGCGTCGGGCTCTGTGCTGACTGCCAGCTCAGAGCCTGGAGCCTGTTTCAGAGTCTGTATCTCCCCCTCTCTCTCTGACCCTCTCCTGCTCACGCTGTCTCT
Source organism: Crocuta crocuta (assembly GCF_008692635.1). NCBI lineage: Eukaryota > Metazoa > Chordata > Mammalia > Carnivora > Hyaenidae > Crocuta > Crocuta crocuta. Next base: position 113,502 of record NW_027529191.1, on the reverse strand, counting down.
CTCTCTCTCCTAGAAATAAATAAAAAATTTTTGAAAAAAAAAATAAAATAAACATAAAAAAAACAAGAAGATGGGGCGCCTGGGTGGCTCAGTCAGTTAAGCGTCCAACTTCGGCTCAGGTCATGATCTCACGGTTCGTGAGTTTGAGCCCCACGTCAGGCTCTGTGCTGACAGCTAGCTCAGAGCCTGGAGCCTGCTTCAGATTCTTTGTCTCCCTCTCTCTCTGACCCTCCCCTGCTCACACTGTCTCTCTCTCTTAGAAATAAAACATTAAAAAAAAAAAACAACAAGAAGAGCACATGCCGCTCTGAGAAAGCCTGAAACAGCATCACTGAGGCCCCAGCACCCCCCACCCCCCACAGGCCTGCCCCACACACTTGCTTAGTCATTCCCACTTCAACACACAGCACACAGTTCCAGTTTCTTAGGGGGGGAATTGTGAGCTGTCACCGCCCCTCCTTCCTGTGTCTTCCGTATCCAGTCCTTTGTCAAAGAAAGTCCTTTGCCTCTTCATCTGAAGAATGAGCTGAATATGGTCCTATCCCTATACTGTGTCCATGCAACAGCCACCACCCCTTGTCATCTGGACTATTGCAACTGTTTCCAAATAGGTCCTTGCCTTTCCTTGTATGTATGGTCTATTCTCCCCCAAAATGCTCACTCCACCTAAACACTTTCCCCTAGACCCTTACATGGCTGCCTCTGGCATCATTCATATTCCACCTCAATTGTACTTCCTCAAAGAAAACTCCTTACTGACTCTAGATTAAATAACACCCCATTTCCCCACATCACTCATTGCCTCATTGCTTTGTTTTATTTTATACAAAATGATCACAAAATCCTTATCTACTTGTACATTATTTCTCATGCTTTACTTATCATCTGCCTTAATTTAAAAATTTACTCCATTCTTTTGAACATAAATTTTATGCTGAGGGAAGTATTCCCTAATACTTACTTTAGGCTGAGCTATTAGAACTGCTCTGTCCAAGACAGACTTCCTACCAGCTGGTCTCCTGCAGTCTCACAATGATGGCCAAGTACTCAAGAGTAGGTAGGAGAATTGCTTAGTGAGTCGCGTCACATCAAATAAGCCACAACTACAAGGCCAGGTCCTCATGCCCTGACCACAGCAAGAGAGGAGCCACTGCTGTCCTAACCCTGTAGCTTCAAGAGCTGGCCTTTCCTGGATTTCGCTGTTGCTCCCTGTGCTGCACACCTGTGCTCTGGCTGCTGCTCTGAGGTGGTGAATTTTCCCCTAAAGCCCTGGATGCACCCTTGCTAGCTTGACAAGGTCTGCAACTTCCATTGAGATGCAATGTTACATGAGGATTTTGTAGCCACTCTATGGCCATATTAAATTGTTTATTGTTCACTTGTTTTTACTCTGAATTTCCCCATTAGGAATCCTTCTCTCTTCTCAGTGACCATAACAGTAAATGGGAAATAGTAGGTCAGTGATGAGTATTTGTGAAATAAAATAGAATGAGAGACAAAGTATGGGGAGAGAACACTGTTATGCCTTTTGCTTTTTCATTTTTCTTTGTATATAAATAAGAAAAAACTAAACTATGTAAATCAGTACTTGAAAATTATTATATGTACTTTTTAATATACAACCTTTTTCCAACATATTATTGAGTAAAGAAAGTATATTCAAGCATATTCAGCTATATCTGCAGTATAAATGCATTAGGATAAAGTGCCATATCATCTATTTATCTATCATCTATCTATCTACACACACACACACACACACACACACACACATCTGTACGAATGTTCACCCAAACTAATAGGGGTATTTTTGAATGGTGAGATTTTAGGTTAGCTTTTCTTTCTTTGCATTTGATTGAAATTGTTTGATCTTTTGCAATAATATGCAAAATGTCCTCCAATTATGAACATAATACGTAAGTCAACTACTTGAAAGTTCAAAATAATAAAAAATTCTTGCAGATTTTTAGAGCGTAGCAAAATATGTCAGAAGGTATTGGCACCAGGCAAGTTCCCTACTTTTCTGGCTTTCATCTAAGGCAAGACCATGAACAGAGCATGGTGCAGAGTGGCCAAAGCTTCATTAGAATCTCATTGTCCTTCTGGCCTGAGAAAGATCTCAGGCTAGAAAGAGCCACTGGGAAGTGAGGGTGAATCCAGGAGAAGAGAGTTAGTGAGGCAGACCCTGGTTCTACTGTAAACTCAGCCCAAGTCTCTGGCTCGCATGTGCGGGCATTATAATGCAGTTTACAGGTAGGTCTAAGAGACTAAATTAAGGCTTGAGTCACTGTCCACTGCAGTTAAGAATGAGTTTGTAATTTGAGTCAAATCAAGTTGTTAACATGCTAAATTAAAAAAAAATCAACACTGTTTGGATTATAACAGATTCAGCACACAAGTGTCCAATGCCAGAAGGAGAGGAAGGAGGCTCTAGGTACCATCAGCCCTGGGGAGGAAAAAGTCAAAATCGTTGCTGGAACTTGCTAGTTATACTTAGGAGGCTTTTAAGGTAGAAACTAGACTTATATATCTTTAAGAACTGGTTTTGAACATTAAGAAATATTTTGATGGGCAAATAGATCAGTTGGAGCATTTGTGAAAGAAATTGTAGTTTAATAGAAAAGTTAGGTAATGAAAATTTAAGAAAGTAATTAAGAAAAAATAGTGTTATGAGAAAGGAAATGTAATCACATTACATTTGGCTTAGCAGTCAATGAGTAGTAAAATAAAAAATAGTATAATTAATAGTCATAGTAATATAGACACATATTATTGGTGCCACAAAATTGTAACTTAACAATCTTGAGAAGAATAAAGAGAACAGGAGAGATGAACATCTTTCTGCCAGAACAGAAAGACAATAGTTAATGTTTAATAATTAACTTTATAATATAATATTATTATGTTAATAATAATTAAAGTTAATAGTTAATGTTTAGTAATGATAAATCAAGAAAGAATACTCTAAGCATAGTATGTAAAAAGAAGTAGAAAAAATGTCAGAATATACTAGTAAAACTGAGGAAAGTGGTTGTCTCTTGAATGGGGGTTGGGGAAATGCATGTAAAGATGGTGCAAAGGACTTCTATATATCACAATAAACCCTTTGGTACTCTTTGATGTTTTACTATGGACATGTAGTATCTTGATTGGAAAAGATCTTTTCCTTTGGAAGAATTGTTTGTGGTGTGTGAAATACCCTTATAAAAGTCAGATAAAGGAGTTCAGAACTATAATTTTCATTTAGCCCAAAAAATTAATCTCTATTTTTTGAATATTTGGAGTTAAAAATATAACAAAGTATATACTAGTCATATCCCAACTGACAAAAATAACTTTTAAAAATTATTGAAGAAATGCAGTATATACAAATTAACTCAAATGGATCACAGACCTAAATTTAAGACCTAAAAGTATAAAATCTTGAGAAGAAAATAGAATAAAAGCTTCATGACATTGGATTTGGCAGTGATTTCATAGACACCAAAGGCATAGGCAGCAAAAGAAAAATAGCTGAATTCAACTTTATGAAAATTAAAAGAAATTGTACATTAAGGGGTGCCTGGGTGGCTTGGTCAGTTGATCGTTCAACTCTTGATTTTGGCTCAGGTCATAATCCCAGGGTCTGGGATTGAGCGCTGTGTCGGGCTCTGTGCTGAGCGTGGAGCCTACTTAAGATTTCCTCTCTCTTTCCCTCTGCTCCTCTCTCCCACTCACTCTCACACACAAAGGAAAAAAAGGAAATGAAAGTATACATCAAGAAAACTATCAACAGTAAAAAATCAACCCACAGAATGGAAGAATATATTTGCAAATTGAATATCTGATAAGGGATTATTATTTAGATATATTCTAAAAACTCTGAAAGCTCATCAACAATAAAAAAAACTTGATTAAAAAATGGGCAGATGACTTGAATAGATATTTTTTATTGAAGATATACAAATGGTCAATAGACACATTAAAAGATAGCCAACATCACTAATCATTAGGGAAATGCAAATCAAAACCACAATGAGATACCACCTCACACATATAGGATGGCTACTATTAAAACAACACCACCAATAGAAGAAAAAAAAACAGGAAACAAGTGATGATAAGGATGTGGAGAAATTGGAACCCTCATACACTGTTGGTGGGAATGTAAAATCATGCAGCTGTGTTTGGTGGTCCCTGAAAAAAAAAAAAAATAGAAACACCACTTGATACAGCAATTCCACTTCTGGGTAATTGAAAGCAGAGTCTCAAAGTGATATTTGCACTGCCATGTTCGTAGCAGCATTACTCACAATAGCTAAAACAGGGAAGCAGCCCAAGTGTCCATCAGCAGATGAACGAATAAACAAAATGTGCTACATACATACAATGGAATATTTTTCAGTCATAGAAAGGAGAAAGCTTGACGCCTGCTACAACATGGATGAGCTTGAGGATGTTACCCTGAGTGAAGTAGGCCCATCACAGAAAGACAAACACGACCATGTTACACATATGAGGCACCCAGAACAATTAAATTCACAGAGGTAGAAAGCAGAATGGTGCTTGCCAGGGGCTGAGGGAGGGGGGTAGCGAGTTACTGCCTAACAGGGACAGAGTTTCAGTTTTGTAAGACGAGGAGAGTTCTGGAGATGGATGTGTTTATTCTTTGAAAGAACAGATATATGAAAGGTTTAGAGCTAATATATACTTTATAGGATTACTCCTGCTGCTATTAATTTAAAATTCCTGTGAAGATTAAATTCAGAAATAAGATTTATGGCAATATTCCATTTGTTGAAGTGTCTGCTTTTTTAGGCTGTAACTAGGTTTACAAAAATTCTTGTTTTTCTATTTAAGTCTGTAATATTTATGTCATTACTTTAAAATTTGAAGTTCAGTAGCCAAGAAGCAATTATTTATTTTTATACTCTTTATAGTTAATAGTTACACAATACAGCAAATCAGGAGTAACCCTTCGCTTGGATTTCATAGCTAAGATAACACATGCTATGTGCTAACCTGTTCTTTGTTTCTTACAGATATTATCTCATTTTGTCCTCATGTAAACCATCTACTTGTTACTCTTCTTTCACAGACGAAGTTGGACTTATAGTAGTCAAAGTAATTAGCATTGAGCAAAAGAACTGGAGTTTAAACACAGGTTAGATAGTTTAAACTAGACTAAAACCTGACCTTGAACTTCTACTCCATATTCTCCATGTCAAGTCTCATCTTTCCAACCCAGGACTTTGAGGCACCAACTTGATTAAGGTGTGATATTAGCAAAGCACTGACCATGTGCAGATGCTCTGAGTACCTTCCATGTGCTGAATCAAGGGACCTGGAAACACTGAAGTTAGACGGCATGCCTAACAAATCCCCATCATTAGCGAGATCTGGAGCTGGTATTTGGAGGCCAGAGGTGTGGCGCTAGAGCCCGCACCATGGTCGCAGGCTCACTTGCATTCAGACTGTCAGGGACACAATTAATGTTTACGTCTTGTGGGCTTCAGGCTACTTGAATGAGAATTCACTTGGATAAGATGGAGCCACGATCTTGCACTTTTTTACACTTAAATAGTAGGACCAAGATCATCTCAAATTAATCGATAAACTTTCCGTGTGTGCAAGGTAATGTGCACTGTGTGGGGCGAGGACAGATTGCATTTAAACATTTGTCCCCCTGGGGCGCCTGGGTGGCTCAGTCAGTTAAGCGTCTGACTTCGGCTCAGGTCATGATCTCGTGGTTCGTGGGTTCGAGCCCCGCGTCAGGCTCTGTGCTGACAGCTAGTTCAGAGCCTGGAGCCTGTTTCAGATTATGTGTCTCCCTCTCTCTCGGACCCTCCCCTGCTCGCGCTGTCTCTCTCTCTCAGAAATAAGTGAAACATTAAAAAACAATTTGTCCCCAGAATTTAGTACACTCTGCATTAGTATTAGTTTATGAAAACCAGCTAAAGAGACTTAAAGCAAATAGTTCACTATTATGTATTCACAAAAGAAAAAGTTTTCCAAGACAGAAAAGTCAACTAAAAATCAATCTAGAAGGAAAGGTGGGTGGCACTTCTCTCTCTCAACCTTGACCAGAACTAGATTTGGAGTTCTGTGTTTGAGTGCTTGTGGTCTTTCTGTCTCTGGTCCTTGCTCTGGGACTCAGGACATTGACTCCACTACAGCAATCATCTTGCTTCTAGGTATCATTCTGGATGTTGTCCTCAATTAAATTCTCACTCCTGTGTGAGAACCAACAGAAATTAAATTAGCTACAGAGTTGCTCCATCTCTATCCCCACTATAGATTATAATTTGTATTCTGTATGACTATTTAATTGTCATAGCATATGACAATTCTTCTTTGGTTTAGCTATCTGAAATAATCCCAGGCCATGGAATAAAATACTGAATATTTTAGCAGGTATTAGGTTAATTTTACAACTTTTCCTGATATAAGTTGAACTTCCATTATTTGCTTTCCACACTTGTTTTTATATAATATCTGGATAATGCCTCTCTAAATAATAACACTTGATGGTTAATTTTATGTGCCATCCTGATGGGGTCAAGAGGCATTCAGATTAAACATTATTCCTGGGTGTGTCTGTGAGGGTGTTTCGGGATGAGATTGGCACTTCAATCTGTGAACCAAGTAAAGCAGAAAGCTCTCTCCAGTGGGTGTAATCCAATGTGTTAGGGGCCTGGATAGAAGGGAAAGCAGAGGAAGGAGGAATTTTCCCTTTTTTTTCCTGACCTCCCAGATGTGACAGGGCAGGGAGTCTCCTTGAACAGGGACCCCCAAGGCAGAGCTGGTAGCACCATCTGAAAAGTAATTACTGTCAGCATTTGGCAGGATTTCTTCCAGACTACACTTTGTATTCTATTTTGTCTCCCGCTTTCTTGCTTCACATTATGTTATAAACACTTCCTATACATCAAAAATATTAACAATATTTATTGGCTGAATCAAATATCATTTACTAAGAATGTAATTTATTTAAGCCACTTCTTTATTTTAGGGACTTCAGTAAGTTTGTTTCTTCATTTTCTTTTTGCTATGTACCTTCATATAAACATGTGAAAGCAAATATGATCATTTAATTTAAATTGATATTGTGAGGTGTTTTTAGTAAGCCAAAGAATATAAGTTTTTTTATGGTTCATATTTATATTCCTGCTTTGTTTTTCAGATGCATTGCACCAGTGCATGGTTCATCATTAAACTGTTGACCATATTGCTTTCTAATTTTTAAAAACTCATAATTATTATTCTCATTTTTATTAATTTTTTATAACTATATAGGTTCTATATATACTGCCTACTTTTATAGCATTTAAAGATTATTCCTAATTATAAGTACCTGACTTGGAGGTTACTGCCTGGAACATTTAACCTGAAGATACTTAAAAGTAATTATAGCCACTCATGCAAAGTTGTGTGTCTCCTTCACTCTGGTGTTCATGTGAGTTATCAGCACCGTCTGGTCAGGTTTATCTTAGCACCCTTATCAAGCAGGGTCATCCAGCTTGTCACTGGAACACCGTGTGTAACCTGGCTCTCCCAGCCATCTCCTGGGTGAGACTTCCTAGTATTTGGCCATCTGATGGCATCAGGAGCTTATGGAAACAGGCAAACTCACAGTATATGATCACAAGTGTCTTCCCTTGTATCAGGTAAGGGATATGCCTAAATTATAAATTCATAAGTCTCCAAATATTGACTCAGAAGGAAAACATCTTGCTAGAAGGAGCTGAGCATATTTTCATAGACCCAATAGCAACATCCTGGGCCACCATAAGTCATTGGCTTGATAAAAATTAATCAAAGAACTCTTTAGAGTATATGATTTAATCTTTCCAACTGTCCAGATGCTGGAGATGATAAGGAATATGGTAAGTTATAGTTATTTATAGGGCTTTAGAGAGCCCCTGAATTACCATAGAAAGAAAATTACTCCACCTATTGGAGTCTAGGTAATTAGAATGGTAGGGTCATCCTCTTTATCTGTGGATCATTGGTTCTAATACCCTCAGTGGATGTCTGACACCACGGCCCATACCAAACCCTATGCATATTATGTTCTTCCATGTACATACATACTTATGATAAAGTTATTATTTATAAATTAGGCACAGTGAGAGATTACCTCCTGAATTACTTTGACCCTATTACAAGTGTGGTAAGATTCCATGATTTCCAGTATATTCTTTTGTATGAATGAGTTTGTTGGTGGTTGGTGTGAAAAATACCACGAAGCGGGGTGCCTGGGTGGCTTAGTCGGTTGAGCGACCGACTTTCGCTTAGGTCATGATCTCGCGGTTCGTGGGTTCGAGCCCCTCGTCGGGCTCTGTGCTGACTGCCAGCTCAGAGCCTGGAGGCTGTTTCAGAGTCTGTGTCTCCCTCTCTCTCTGACCCTCCCCTGCTCACGCTGTCTCTCTCTCCCTCTCCTAGAAATAAATAAAAATATTTAAAAAAGAAAAGAAAAGAAAAGAAAAATACCACGAAGCATAGAACAACCGGGGGTGAGGAGTAATTTCATCGGGTAATTCCTGTTTTCCTCTTGTGTCAGCAGCTCCTCTCAGCTTCCATTTTTCTAACTCCGGGATGGTTGCATGTTGCTGAAGCTGATGTAGAGTTCCTGGGCAGAAGTAATGGGCCTCAATTTCCCCAGCTCAAGCCTTATTGGACCCTTTAAAGCTTGTTCTGGAAATTCACTTCCTTTAGTTTTTCATCTTCCCTCCAGCATGCATTATGGAAATCTCTTCGGGAAAGTGCAATGAATTTAATAAATCAGTAATATCCCAAGTGGTATTTTAGTTCCCATCAACATTAGAAACCCTCTATTCTTCCAAATTTGGCCGATGGCATGACAGTCCCCAAACATATTAACATCCACATGGGTTTTCACTGTAAGACCAGTGGCTAATTCAGCGGCTTGCCTAACAGCTGTGAATTCTGGCCCTTGTGCCGATTTTATGTCGAGGAGTGCATAAGCCCCTAAAACCTCAATGGAGACTGACCGCTGCACTATGTTTTTCTCTTCCCCTGTGTGTCTCACATAAGACCCATCACTGAGCCCTAGTCCAGTCAGCACTGGGACCAGGAACGTCAGAAGAACCAGGCCAAGGGCTAGGACCTCCCTTGAGGCTGCGAGGTGGTCAGGGTCTGCTGATATCCATGCTGGGTTCAAAGAGAAGCAGCAAGGCTGACCATAGAGCTGCTCATAGCTGGCCTGGCACTGCATGGCGAGCGATGTCTTATGAACATGTCAATGAGAAGCGGCCCTATGTGGCATGTGTAAGTTAAACACTCCAGGGTTGAAGCCGGATCCTTTATGGTCAAAGGGCCATAAAGGTGCCTTCGGCCCCTGAGCACCCAACAGAATCTTGTAACACAGAGAAGTGAGCTGTGGTTTTGCACACACCTGCCGCCTGAGAGCGCCACGGGCCTCTCTCCTGTCCTTGCAGCAGCGGACAGAGGTTTACCAGAGCCAGGCCTCCCAACACATGTGGGAGCAATTACACCTTACCACCCACTGTTTATGTCACATTTCAAGTATGTTTATGTATACAAAACTATACAAGGTGTTACATAGGAGAACAACTTGTCATGTATTATTTGTGTCCCTGACCCTACAGGCAATCCCAAATCCTAGAATGCAGCATGGGAAAGTGAAAATGTTCAGACTTGGGAGTCAGACAATCTAGAAAAGCATCCCAATGCCATCTCCTGGCAGCTGCTACGGGGCCTGGGCAAAAGCCCGCCCAAATCATGAAAACCCCAGTGCCCTTGGTGGCAGGATGGGAATAACTGTGCCCGTGCCGTGGTTCTGCTGTGAGGCAACAAAGATATCAGCACCGAGCACATTCTCAAACATGTGTTAGATTTTCAACAAGCGGGGGACTGCTTTTAGAGCTGAGTAAGTGAACAGAAGCTAGATTTAACAATTCCACGGAGTCAAGATTGTGAGGATCCTTTGCAGGCACATTTGAAATTTAAATATCACTGGCAACATTGTATCAAGATTTTTCAATAATTTCTATTGCAAAATAATGTTTTAAGTGTGAGAAACAACCCTCTCAGCCAAACACAAAATAAATGAAGCTGTCAAGAATTTCTCGTGCAGTAAGAATTTGGAGCACTGAATTCATAAATTGCATGATTTTATATGTTTTCCTTTTGTAATTCAGTCTGTCTGCTATGGACAAAAATGGAATAGCAGTGTTTTAGGAAATCCACTAGATGTAGTTACTGAGTAAGCTTGCTGTGCTGTGAATATAAAATGATATTTATCTTTAAGAAGACAGCTCCTGCTGTTGGACTTATTTTTAGCAAAACAGGAGACATAGGAACTTGATAAACTAGAAATAGAACCCTAATGAGTAATGTAGATAATACTCAAATCTTATTGTATCCAGCTTGTATCTAGAAGAGGAGTTTTGTAGAATCAGAGCCATGAAAAGAAAAAAACTGTTTTCACCCAACACCGCCTAGAAGATCCAAGTTCATGGGAAAGCACAGAAGACGCTGTGGACTTCAGAATTGTCACCTCAGCTATATCTGACCTTTTGACACCCAGAGTCAAGCATTCTTTTCAAAGTCCTCTTAGCCATGTTTTAAATTTTTTTAAGTTTATTTATTTATTTTGAGAGAGACAGAGAGTGTGAGCAGGGGAGGGCCAGACAGAGAGAGAGAGAGAGAGAGAGAGAGAGAGAGAGAATCCCAAGCAGGCTCCATGCTGTCTGTGCAGAGCCCAATGTATGGCTCGAATTCACAAAACCGTGAGATCATGAGCTGAGCTGAAACAGAGTCAGACGTGTAACAAACTGAGCCACTGAGGCACCCCTTAAAGTCCTCTTAGCCATTTNTTCTCAAGCTATTCCAAAAAATAGAAATTGAAGGAAAACTTCCGGACTCATTTTATGAAGCCAGCATCACGCTGATTCTCAAACCAGACAGAGCCCAGCAAAAAAAAGAGAACTACAGGCCAATTTCCTTGATGAATAAAGATGCAAAAATCCTCAACAAGATACTTGCAAATCGAATTCAACAGCACATGAAAAGAATTATCCACCGAGATCAAGTGGGATTCATTCCTGGGTTACAGGGCTGGTTCAATAATCGCAAATCAATCAATGTGATACATCACATCAACAAAAGAAAAGATAAAAACCTTATGATCCTGTCGATAGATGCAGAGAAAGCATTTGACAAAATACAGCATCGCTTCTTAATAAAGACCCTAGAGAAAGTCGGGATAGAAGGAACTTACTCTAACATCATAAAAGCTATCTATGAGAAGTTCTCAGCTAACATCATCCTCAATGGGGAAAAACTGAGAGCTTTCCCCCTGAGATCAGGAACATGACAGGGATGTCCACTCTCACCACTGTTGTTTAACGTAGTGCCGAAAATCCTAGCATCAGCCAGCAGACAACAAAAGGAAATAAAAGGTATCAGAATTGACAAAGAGGAAGTAGAGCTTTCACTTTTCACAGACGACATGATACACTACATAGAAAACCTGACAGACTCCACCAGAAGCCTACTAGAACTGATCCATGAATTCAGCAAAGTTGCAGGGTACAAAATCAATGTACAGAAATTGGTTGCATTTTTATACACCAACAATGAAGCAACAGAAAGAGAAATCAAAAAACCTATCCCATTCACAATTGCACAAAAAACCATAATATGCCTAGGAATAAACCTAACAAGAGATATAAGAGATCTGTGTGATGAAACTATAGAAAACTTATGAAGGAAATTAAAGAAGACACAAAGAAATGGGAAAACATTAACAATAGAACTCCCCTAGGACCCAGAAATAGCACTGCTAGGGATTTACCCAAGGGATACAGGAGTGCTGATGCATAGGGGCACATGTACCCCAATGTTCATTGCAGCACTCTCAACAATAGCCAAAACATGGAAAGAGCCTAAGCGTCCATCAACGGATGAATGGATCAAGAAGATGTGGTTTATCTATACAATAGAATACTACATGGCCATGAGAACGAATGAAATCTGGCCATGTGTAGCAACATGGATGGACCTTGAGGTGTTATGGTGAGTGAAAAAAGTCAGACAGAGAAGGACAGCTACCATATGTTTGCACGTATAGGAGGATTAGGAGGAACTTAGCGGAGGACCATGGTGGAGAAGAAGGGAAAAATAGTGGGGGAGAAGGAGGGAGGTAAACCATGAGAGACTCTTGAATGTTGAGAACAAACTGAGGGCTTATGGGTGCGGGAGAGGGGAAGGGTGATGAGCATGGAGGAGGGCGCTTTTGGGGATGAGCACTAGGTGTTATACAGAAACCAACTTGACAATAAACTTTTTTTTTGAAGTCCTCTTAGCCATTTTAATGGATATCCTCTATACTCATCAGTCAAATGATTCTAGAAATTTTAGGTAGGAAGACATTGTGAAGAAAATCTTTCAACTATCTCCTTTAACAGAAGGCCAAGGGATTTGCCAAAGTTCTATAATTATTTAGAGACAGCTTGGTTTGCAAACCAGGTGAGTTTGCCCTTAGTTGATCATTCCCTAAGTACAATTTTTTATGCAACTCTTTAGTAGAGTTCTCTCTTCTATGTTCTAAGGTCTAGGCCATTAATTAACAACGTTTCCAAAAATCAGTTAGAAGGACTCTTTTGTTTATATAAGAGTAAAGAAGAGAGAGATAAGCAAATATTCTAACTTCTTGCTGAAAGAGCCTGTCTCTGGGAAGTCTGGCACAATCGCCTTTCAATTGAGAAACCTCTCTAACACACAGCACGTCACAGCAACCTGTGCTCATTTGGAATTTTCCTGCTCTTGGTTACATTTGGGCACAGGCTATGTGAGCCGGCCCAGAGTTAAAACTCCTCCCAGAATTATGTCTTGTTTTCCTCTCTACATCCCATAAGATCCACATAGTTCGTCATCTGACCTGTACCTAACTTTACAATAGGCATTCTGGGTATGAATGTAAATAAGACGTGGTCCCTGACCTCACAGGAGTTATAATTCCGTGTACTCAGTTAACGATTATTGGCTTGAAGTAATTTAATTTCGTCTTTGGACATTTTCTCACAAGACAGTAGAGTGGTTGACAGAGAAGTCTTTGGAGTTGGACTTAAATTCTGGTTCTTCCACTTCCTGTCAGTGCTACTTTGGGCACGTCCTGTATGGCCTCAACTTCAATTGTCTAGTAACTTTTAATAGCTAATGGGCATTTTCCAAGTGTTGTACCTCTGTTTAGTCACTTATTCTTCAGATCAGCAATATGAGGTAGGGGATATTATCATTCCCACCCTACAGATGAAGAAATTGAGGCTCCAAGGTTTTAAGGAAATAAAAGGGGCAGAATCTGAATGTTCTATGCTTCTAACCACTGTTACACTGCCTCAAAATAGAGAGCAGAGAGCAGCAACAGGTGGCTGTGGCCGCGAAGTGAAATGATTTACAGTAAATGCCAAGCAGAGTGCCTAGCTATATAGTAAGCTTTCTGTAATAATAATGCTGATAATAATCAGATATTGATGCTTCTCAGTCACTGGAAATTTCATATGAGATCTTGTTTCATTCATCCTTCAGGAGGCTTAGATCCTAACAGTTCACCTTGGTTTTGACCATCTTTCTTCAGAATGCCTCCTCCCTGCTCATGCCTAATCTCGCGGTGTCCTATTTCAGTCATAGTGCTAAACAGCATGGAAAGTTCCCGGACATTCTTTAGATTGAACTGTCAGAGCCGACACTTGCTAAATGATATGTTTCTGCTCAAAACAAAATAAGGGGGTTTAACTAAGTGCTGGGCTTCTTACCCATGATGCATCGTAATCACAAATATTGCTGGCAGAGGCAGGAGGGGTCAGTGTGCTCACAAAGGCACATTTTGTTGCTCATGCAAACAGGATATTTCATTTCATACTAAAATTGCCCACTCTCCAAAGAAGCATCAAGCAGACTTTTTCTTTCTTACATCAATAAACACTTGTCTTCACACTTCCTTGGGCCTGTGGTCAACTTTACACTGTGATTGCTCAGCCTTTGATCTACTGCGGGGATGGTCTTCTCTGAGGCACCTAACTTCACCCAATGTGCTCCAGGGGTTCTGAAGTCTTGGGGACCCAGGAAGGCTGTGTCTCTGGTGGGAGTAAGTCATGCTGACTTCTGGCCACAGTCAACCCTGTGAAACTAAAGACAAAGCAAAGTATTTTCCCCACAGCAATTGTTTTTAAGTTTGTTTTTCAGAAGTGGCAATAGTTATAAAATATTGGTTGGGGCTAAAGCTTAGGTGTCAAACAAATACTGCGAGGCATGTGCCATGATGGAATAACTCACCCTGGAAAGCATTAATGAATGTGGGCAAAGTCCTTCTCTGAATTTATCTCTTTTTATTCTGATTAGTGTTTGAACTAAGAGGCACTTTGCATGATCAATTCAATTAATATGCATTTTATTCATTTTCGTGTTCCTCCAGCACAGTCTGTGATATCAGTGAGATTCTCAAATATTTGTGGAACTAAAAACATGACACTCAAGAGGGTGCAAAACTTAATAAATAAATATATTTATAACCCATGAACCCATGAACCGTGGGATCATGACCTGAGCTGAAGTCAGACGCTTAACTGACTGAGCCACCCAGGAACCCCTAATCTTCCAATTTAGAAGACACACCAATCAAGACTACCAAATTTAATTATTGGGAATGATAAAGGTGAGATAATGCTCATATTTGCCAAGACATTAATTAGTTATTCGATAAGCACAAACAAAATTTGTTCTAGTCATGAGGTAGAAAGTAAACATAACTTTGTATGGAAAGTAGTGTCTGCAAAATATAGTGGATACTATTGCATTAATGGCAGGGAGACCTGGGTGAGAATTCAACTCTACCACTTTTGGGCTGAAAAATGTGACTACACTTGAAAAAATTGTAAGTTTATTTATTTTTAGAGAGAGAGAGAAAAAGAGCATGCGTGTGCACCAGTTGGGGAGGGGCAGAGAGAGAGCCCCAAGCAGTCTCTGTGCCATCAGCTCAGAGCTTGATGCAGGGCTTGATCTCACAAACTGATCTCACAAACCTGATTTTGCAAACTGAGCCAAAATCAAGAGTCAGGTGTTTCACTGATGGAGCCACCTAGGTACTACTGTATTTGAATTTTTTTGCAATCATGGGCACTAACAATCAGGATAGACACACGTTGTTTCTTGGACAATGAGAGGAGATGCTGACCCTAAATTCCAGCAGAGTTTGCCATGTGTCTACCAGTCCATCCAAGAGGGGTTTCAGAGCTGATTGACCATGGTGTTTCAGTCTCCTGTCTCTAAGTAGCAGAATTGTCCTGTGTTGGTGACTCTCAAAACTGGGTGCTTATTTGAATCCCTTGGGAGAGTTTCAAAGAACGTACTGAATCAGAAACTCAGTTCTGGAATTTGTTTAAAAAAGGATTCGTTGTTAATTAATGATTAGCTTAGTTTGGAATCATGAACTAGACAATACCAGAGTTCTGATTCAGTCCTAAAATGTTATAATTCCTAACAGGATAAATAAGTAATAGAGAAAATATCAGTATATTTGAGGTAGAAATAGATATTCTTCCCCTTTACAGTGTTAGAAATAAGTAGAAAATTTTACCAGAAGCCTGACTTGTACCAGATACTTCAGGACTTGAAATAACTTCTCAAGCTTTAATTAATTTCATGGCAGTGAATTTTAAAGATGGTGGTATCCAGGTGGAAAATATGGATGAGAAGAGAAGAGAGTTTTGCTGCCCAATAAGGCTCTATCAATGTTATGTGAACCATGACAATTTATATCTAAACAATCTTATAAATCAAACAGCTTAGGGAAGGTGTAATGAACAAAAATTTGAGATACAGATTTTTGGAAATCCTTGTCTGACACTCCAACAATTCCTTAGACACCATGTTCTTACCTTCAGTCTAACAACAATTAGGGCACTAGACTGGTTAAGAATTTTGTTCAAACACTTTGAGAACTTAGCTGTTGACTACTCTTAAGGTAGGAGAAACATGAGCATAAAGTAGCTTCTTTGAAAGAAAACCATTAGTTAATACTCAGAAGCTATTTTCTTGGTTGTTTTAGTTTTAGTAATTTCAAAAATGTATGAATTACAGAGCAATAGAACCCTAGACTTGATTATACCAGTAGCGTGTGTGTGTGTGTGTGTGTGTGTGTGTGTGTGTGTATGAAATACTGAAGCAAATGCCAGGAAAGTAGCTAAAAGTAGAATAGTGGATCAGGAAAAGCTAAGTTGTTGTTTTTCTAACTTTATTTGTACATACATATTTAATTAAAATGGAATCGGCATAAACCAAAAAGAAAAAAAATTAGGATAAAGAGTCACTACCATTTTGTTTGTATGGAGGGGCCAGGAAATGGAACAAATTGCCTGAAAAACATCCTAAGACCACCCCAAAGCAGGGTTATATAATGTTAAGAGTAAATGACAAAATTAGATACTATTCCACTTAGTCTACAAATGAAAAAAGGGAGTCAAAAGTTTGTCCTAGTTGGTATAAGAAGTTTTACATTTGCTATATAGTGATTCATTTATCAGAAAGTAATACTGGTAACCTTTAGAAGAAAAAACTTTCCATGACACAATGACTAGAAAATCTCAAATACAACTAAGCAGCTATGCCATAGCTCAGAATGTACCATTAAATTGTTCTGGTCTAGTGGACATTTCCATTTAATATAGAACTGCATTCTGGGTTTTAGAAAGGCAGCAGTAGTTGTATTTTGGCTTTAATTCTACATTCTTAACAGTTAAAGTGATAGTTTAAGCATGTTAAGTAAAGGTAGTTACAATTTAATGATTATCAACACAATCCCTTGCACCCAACATACACTATGTAATGCTTACATAGAATGAAACCAGTGTACTTAATAGGTGTTTTACACACACACATGCACACACACACACACTCACAACTAAAAAACAAACATTAAAAGCAGTCATTCTAGAGGCTCCTGGATGGCTCAGTCGATTAAGCTTTTCCGACTTCAGCTCAGGTCATGATCTCATGGTTTGTGGGTTCAAGTTCCACATCGGGCTCCATGCTGACAGCTCAGAGCCTAGAGCCTGCTTCAGATTCTGTGTCTCCTGCTCTCTCTGTCTCTCCCCCACTCAGGCTCTGTTTCTCTCTGTCTCTCAAAAATAAAGAAATAAATATATATTAAAATTAAAAAAAATAAAATAAAAGCAGTCATTCTATATGTACTATGGTAACACATTAAAATGCAATTATATGATAGAAGTAAAGTAACATGAGCAACACCACTTGATTTGTAGGATAAACACCACTAGATTTGTAGGTAACTGTTTCTAACACAGAGTTAAGCCTGTATCAGTCATTGTAATCATAACAGCTTGTAAAAGCGTTGGGTTTCCAGAGAAACTTTTCAATGAAAATCAATAAATGTATCCAAATTTTTACATCTGTAAAACTAGGATAAGACTACAATGATCCTGGAGTATGAACAAGATAAACAATCAAAACAGTAAGATTCCAGCCATAATATAAAATATTCTTTGTAAGCATATACTGTCTAGCTCTCAGAATGCTTCATGTACATAATATAAAGTTAAGTTCACCAAGAAGTAAACTGGAGAAGTCCAGTGAAGTTTCCACTGTGCCATGATTTTTTAATGTTTATTTAATTTTGAGAGAGAGAGAGATTGAGAGCACGCTCATGCGCCCGCATGAGTGGGCGAGGGGCAGAGAGGGAGACACAGAATCCGAAGTAGATTCCAGGTTCTGAGCTGTTCACACAGAGCCTGACTCAGGACTCAAAACCATGAACCATGAGATCATGACCTGAGCTGAAGTCAGACACTTAACCACCTGAGCCACCCAGGCACCCCTCAATTGTGACATGATTTTTAAACCTCAGGAATAGTGTGATGCATCAGGCTTTTCATAATGCTAGGTGCCATACATTTAATAATATAAAATGGATATTGTACTTGAATAATATATTCAAAGACAAAAGTAAGCATGATTCCAAGGGTAACTATAGTTTCTCATGTTGACAATATGTTTATAGTTTCAGAGTCCATCAATCCAATGACATTCTGCCCATGAACTTTACAGATGCTATGTTCTGTGAGAAGACCATTTCTGGCTGCAGAACTATCTTTCATTATGGATGTTATCTTTCCATTTTTATTTTTTAAAAACTTTTAATGTTTATTTTTGAGAGAAAGAAAGACAGAGTATGAGTGGGGGCAGGGCAGGGAGAAGGAGACACAGAATCTGAAGCAGTTCCAGGCTCTGAGCTACCAGCACAGAGCGTGACATGGGGCTCGAACTCACTAACTGCGAGATGGTGACCTGAGCCTAAGTCGGATGCTTAACTGACTGAACCACTCAATCTCCATCTTTCCATTTTTAAAGATAAAGCCAACATGTCCAGTACTATCCTTATGCATGGCAATTGTGCGTTCAAAGGGTCTGTGATGGAACAGTCAGTAATCTTCTCTCCAAAGGCCTATTTGAGCACCTTGTGCATCACCAAGCTCCAGCCTCTGTACAGTTTTCCGAGCTGATTCCAAACGTTTCCAAGCCAAGTTTTCCAAGTACTTGGCTTCTAAATCTCAGACCAACCAATGAGGCTGGAGACTTTGCCTGGAACAGCTGAACGAATATACCATTATTATTGATTTAAGCCTGAGCCTAATTTTCCCATCTTGATCCTTAACACAAAATGACTTCCAAAAACCCTTGCTTCATTTCTGCTCTACAAATTCCAACATTGTTGCCAGTTACAGGAGCCACCAAATTCCTTCTGGAAGGTCTTGCTACCAGCTACCCCTGAACTGATGCTCCAGGGACCAAGGCTGTATTTTCACAGATTTCTTCTTCATTAAAACTCGGGCTGTGTACTAAGAGAGCTCTGGATGCAGTTTAGTATGGAGAGTTCCTTCTAGAGAGATGGGAGCAGAAGCTTCAGACAAAATTGCTGCTTTGGCAGCATTTGCAGAAAAGGCAGTTTGAGCCTGAATTACTTTGTCTACTTGCAGGTCTTCAAGAGATGGGTTGAGACATTTTTGCAGGACTTTTTCTAGGTCCCAAGGCCTGCTCACTGCCATTTCCTCCAAGTAGCTGGCACAGACTTCTGAGAGCAGATGAGAGAAGAGTCGCACCTACTGTTGGCTTAAAAAAAAAAAAACAACAAAAAAAAAACTTTTGATGGGGCACCTGGGTGGCTCAGTTGGTTAAGCGTCCGACTTCGGCTCAGGTCATGATCTTGTGCTTGTGGATTTGAGCCCCACGTCGGGCTCTATGCTGACAGCTCAGAGCCTGGAGCCTGTTTCAGATTCTGTGTCTCCCTCTCTCTCTGCCCCTCCCCTGCTCATGCTCTGTCTCTGTTTCAAAAATAAATAAAAACTATAAAAAACTTTTTAAAAAAACTTCTGAACTTACTGGAAGTAATTTGAGAAAAGTAGAACTTGAAGACATTAATTATAGGTATATACTCTGTGAGTATATACAGGTATATATATACAAGTATATACAGTTTTGGAACTTAAAATAATTAATGACATTTACAAATAAATAAATTAATAATAATTAAACCTATATGTATTAAGTGTTAAATGAATATTTGATATTTTTTACAAGTACATCATTTATTTCAATTGTGTACATGGCAATAACCTAAATGTTTATTAGAAGGCTGGGTGGTAAACATGAAACAAAGTAGATGTATATTTATTTATAATAGAAACTTTTAAATTCTATACTTTAAGTTAAAAATCAGACTACTGAACATCCTTTATGGTATAATCTCATTTTTATCCAATTATACATTCTATCTAAGCTCATATAGGAATCTAGAAAATTATTCTTTAAAATGTTTGTAATGTTTGCCCCTGGAGAAAACTCACCACTGCATCTGAATAAATTGACTGTGTCAAACTTTACAGAAATTATAATGGGCACATGTTTCATAAAGACATTCAAGGATGTGATTTCATGCACAAAGGACTGTGACAAATGTTGCACCTCTCTGCTGAGGCCACGGCCACAGGAACTGGGTTCACATGTGTGCTTGCAAGACGATACTGGCTGTCACAGAGAGCTGTCCAATGAGATGTATGCTGATTCAGCCACTCTTAGGTAGTATCTCATGTGGCTAGAATAACTCAGGGAGTAAGTACAAGGAGTGGACTAGTATCTAACCTATGAACCCGTGCCAAGGTTGGCAGCCTGGGAAAGGGAAGACAGCACCAAGGCCTTTTTGTGTCCCCAGAGTTGCCTGCCTTCTTATGGCTTGGGAAGCAGGTGTCATTTCCTATTTTAAAGTGAGCCAGAGAGAAAAAAGGAAGACAGATTCAGAGGCTCATGTGGAAAACATCTTTAGCCCTAGACTAGTGTGAACAGGGTCTCTGAGATGGACAAGTATCTTCTGAAGGTTGAGGGAAGTCATTTTCTGGTATATGTGTCATATCTTGCCTTACGTGCTTGAATATTTGGACCTAAAGTTTCCATAATGTTGACCTACCAAGACTTAATTTACAGACTATTTCAAAAACCACATTGTTACAGTTGTTTGACTGATAGGATACTTTCAAAGAAAATGACAACCTAGCATTTATTTTATGGAAAATTATACTTTGTGGCTTATAAGTGCAGATATTTTAAACGATAGGTCTCATGGTTGCAAATCGTAGATTTTATGCATCCTCACAGGAAAAATATGTGCTGTAGGAGTGAAAACTTTACAAGCTGATTTGAAAATAGTTTGGCAGCTGGCATATAATTTCAACACAGCTTTAATCAAAAAATATGTTCTAACAAATTGGCAGGAAAACTTGAGAAGAGTAAGTCCTACAAACATGACGAGCTGACTGTAGTGCTTCAGTTCCTATGGCTGGAGCCCGGAATATCAACTGTCAGTTTCTCTCAAAGAAACAAGCACCAGTGTCAGGAAGTCCTTTTGTCCACCTGAAGAAACAGGATAGGACAGTTTATGATGCTTTGTTAGTTTGGCTTTCCTGGATACAGCCATTTGATGGTCTCAATCATTTCTATGTGCTGTTTTTATGTTGAGTTAAATGGAGTTTTTTCCATCCTTCTATGCATGTTTTTGTTTGTATAGGAGTGGACATCATACATCTGACCCCAGAGTTGCTGGTCAGAGATTCTCCACCTACCTGGAAATGAGTTCATTCTTCTGGCAACTCTGTACTTCCCAAACTATAATTACACAACTTAGAGTCATGTACAATCTTGGACCTGTAAAGGATAATCTATGTATTCTATTCTTATCCCAGCTTGTCACAGATACATTAAATAGGGTCCCAGAGAAGTCTGGAGTGTGCTCAGGGTTCCAGAGCCAAATCAGCAGTAGGGAAAACCTGAGACTGAGTTCTGGCTCCCAGGCCTGCAGTTTTGTTGGGTGGTTTCTTTGTCATTGTTAGATCTCATTTTGAGAGCTAATATCTTTTTTCTCCTTTCACCCAGTACAGCAGGAGGCTGTTTAAAATGGATTTGTAGTAAATCAGAAAAACCTTTTAAGTCATTCAAGATGATGCAAAATGAGAGAGACACACCTGTACCCTGCCAGAGGGTTGTGCCAAGAACACTTCCAGCCCTATAATGATGTTTGAAGTCTTGGTCTCTGCTTCTCTTCTCTATGTCCATCTACCATGTTTGTCCTTCAGAAGCACAGCTGTGGGCTGAAGACCCCTTTGCACCTCTGCCTTCCCTTCACATGGGGCAGTTGATTTATTCTAATCAAAAAAACATGCACATATTGCATATATATATTTATCTTTTTTGAGTTTGCAACATTATGGTAATTTCTCTTCATTAGACCAATGTTTATATGATTTACAGCAATTGCCTTTAGTTCTGAGAATACTTCTCAGACCCCCAAGCAAACATCAAAGAAACTGACTGTAATTTTAAACTCAGTCAGCAGTAAATGCTCTGTTCCTATGTCCTATGTGTCCACAATGATGCATTTTGATGAGAATAAAGGAACAGCATTTCAGATATCTTTCAGTTTCCAAATTTCCACTGGCCTACATTAAAGGGACTATGGATGCTCTTTCTTCTTTTAATAAGCTTCCTATCTTTGTGTGTTAGATATAGAACCTGGGGAATTAGAAATGGTGCCAATGGCTAAATTTCCCAATAAGAATGATTTATAATGAGGGCTTACATCAATTTGGCTCCATTTCTGCAACTTATGGGACAAGATAATCTCCCTGCCTCTTTCTGCTGTAACTCTTGAGGTATTTCCGAATTTTCATCATTACAGTGATGCTGACATATTCAGAAGAATGCTGGACTCACTCTCTGAATTCTGTCATTTGATGGTTGGAAAGGCCTGTCATCAGAACACACCCAAGTCATCATGTAAGAGTTACAGCTAATATCTAGTCCTCATTGTCCCGAGAAACAAAAATCATCTCACGTCTGTGCAGTTGAGGGAGCAGGACCTCTTCTGACCTCTGGCACTAGCCCTGGTAGGGAACAACTTGCACCTGCAGGAAGACACCAGCTTGAAGAGGTGGCGGTGGGGGAGGGGCCAGAGTCTCTAGTTCTGAGGAGAGCATGGCAGTACAGTGCAGCTCTGTGAACTGGGGTCAGTGTTGGGGAACAGTGCAGGGGTCCTAGGGGAGTGTGCTGGACATTCAGAAGCAAGGGCCATTGGGGTCTCTGGAGGCAAAGGCTTCTGAGGTCTTATTCTCCTTTTTCTCCGTGGAGGTGACAGCTAAGCTGAGGCGAACCTCTTGTCATTGGGTTAGGCATAGTTCACTCGGAGGGGCAGTGGAGCTGGAGAAAGGGGTGCATGGAGCTGCTGTGGCATCTGGGACTCGGGGCACAAGAGCAGTAGCTGCAGTGGTGGAGCTGGTCTGAGAGATCCAAGAGTGTGTAGACCACCACTGAGCCTCTGGGGCTCACCACCTGGGCTCAGGTCTGGGGCTGTGGGTGAGAGGTAGTGGTAGCATGGGCCCAGGAATGAGGACACAGCAGTGACTTGGGCCCAGGGTGCGAGGTGCGGCCCCAGTGCAGCCCCAGGAATGGCAGGTCAAAATCGTGACTTAGGACGCAGGGGTTGGGCAGCAACACAGCATCAGCACGGTTCTGTAGATGGTGAGGACTTGTGGGTTCCCAATCCCAGAGAGTGTGGGGCAACGGCAAGTCAGGCCCCAAGGGCAGGTCTCACCACAGCAAGGGCTCTGGTCTCAAGGGCTTTGGGCTGTTCCTTTGACTAGGGGAAGCTTTGGTGTAGACTATGGCACCCTTGGTAGCAAAGACTGTAGGTGTCTGCCCGGTGTCACCTCCAAAGGTGCTTTTTGAATAAATGTACTGTAGTCAATAAATGCAGGTGATGAATTCTTTTTAAAAAATTTTTAATGTTTATTTTTCAGAGAGAGAGAGACCGAACACGAGTGGGTGGGGGGAGGGGCCAGAGATAGAGGGAGACACAGAATCTGAAGCAGGCTCCAGGCTCTGAGCTGTCAGCACAGAGCCAGATGTGGGACTTGAACCCATGAACCATGAGATCATGACCTGAGCCGAAGTCGGATACTTAACCAACTGAGCCACCCAGGCGTCCCATTAAATGCCTGTGATGAATTCTTAACAATATCTTTATTTTAGGACAATTTTAAATGTATAGATGATTGTGAAAATAATGCAGAAAGTTTTTATATACCCAATATCCAGCTTAGAGCCTAGAGTCTGCTTCAGATTCTTTCTCCTGCCCTCTCTGCCCCTCCCCTACTCTCTCTCTCTCTCTCAAAAATAAATTTAAAAATACAATTAAAAAGTAAAAATGAAAACGAAACCTGGCGTGATTGTTCTTATACTGCTGAGCTCTCCCCTAGAGCAGATGCCGCATGCTGTCTCCTTTCTTGCCATCTCACATGAGATTTGTCTGGAATAGGGGCCTGTAGCAGTGTGACAGGCATCCTCTGTGGCCCCCTGGCCAGAGTTTGCAAATGATCGCAGCTCACCACAACTGACAAGCCCATCACAGAAACATTTTGAGTCTTACTTATTGACTTTTGGGCTTCATGTGCATATGCATGAGTGAGACACACACAGGGTTTACTGGTGAAAACTGTATCTACTATCAAAGATTCCATCAAGTATCTACAGTAGCACCTAGAGTCCCTCCTTCTAGAGAGGAAAACACTTTGTTCAGTGTGAAATAAAAGCCCCAGAATCTTCTAGATTTGGTTGGGATTCTAGCTCACCATTTAATGGACTGTGTTATTTCAGTTTCAAAAGAAAAAATTTCGTGAAAATCCCACTGTTACTTTTAGGGAACCCATACTAAAAATAAATCAACAATGCTTGGGGAAAAGCAAAGCAAATTTCACTTTATGCTATGGTATCAGAAGTTTAGTTACCAGATTATTAGTTAAACTAATGAATAATGACTGTTTATTGCCTCTGCATCAGTTATTGTACTAGCCACAAGACAGCAAATATGAACAAAATCAATTATGATCATTTCCCTCGCGTATTATACTGTCTAGTGAGAAAAATATGTACTAATAAAATAATCACAAATGCAAATAAGTAAATTTTCTATGATAATAAAATTAATAAAAAGATAAGTACAGGAAACTATGAAGTATATAAGGGGATTTGAATTAATCCTGATCATTAAAGGATCCCCAATGACAACCTTAACTACAGGAAGCGGGGCAGGAGGAGAGTATTCTTGGCAGAGAGAGTAACAGCATAGAGAAAAGAGAGAGAAACAGAGCAAATGGGGGAAAAACAAACAAACAAACATACATACATACAAATCCAGTTACATCTGGAGTTCTGGAGCCTTCAGCTGTGGCTCATGTAAACTTTATGCAGGATATTCATGACTTGGAGTCTATCCTGAGGATGACAACCAGGATGATGGGGTCACAGAAGCTATAACATTCTAGGAATGTTTGAGGAAACCTGGAAACAGTCTGGGGAAAAGTTGAATGACCTTAAATAGTCTCAACTTTCGATGAAAGAAAATAAAGATTTATCTGCATTGCTTCCATTGGCAGCTAAAAAAGTAACAGGCAGAACATGAATGCAGATGGGTTTTCAATCCCACACAGGATTACCATTAGGATAAATCTGGTTGAAATTTCTCAGAGTTCCCATATGTAGAATTCTACATAATGCCATGAAATATGTTTTTCTTTTACTATAATTTTTAGACTTTTTTATTCTTTCAAAATTTGATATGAGTGTTTTGTTTTACAGAACACATAATCATTTCTCTGAAATCCTTATCTACTTATTTTTTCTATACCTTTCCTCAAAAAGGTAGAATCTCAAGTTTCTATTCTTGGGAGCAAAACTTAAATGAAGTCATTCATTGAAGCCATTTATTTGTTTTTTTCATTATTTTTTAAAGATAGTTTTGGAGTGCCTACTATGTGCCAAGTATTACGCTAAATACTTGTAGTAGTAATCAAGGCTGATATCCTTGATAAATAATTCTGGGTCTGCTTGCCATTTCTCAGACTTGAGGTTCAAGACTCTGTTCTAGTAGAGTTCCTATGTTTTTCTCTAAGCAACCAGAACTGATCTCTTTCTAGTTGTATTATATTGATGTGATACAGCCTCTTAATTTTGTTCACTCTCTGGAGAGTAAGAAAGTTGGTACACACTGTAATCTCACCAGTCATTGCCCGCAAGTCAATACCAGGCCACCATTTTACCCTGGTGAGCTCCTCAGCCTCACTACCAACTTTGAGGATGCCTTAGTGCAGACAGCACCTAGAAACTAAGAATTGTTTACTGCCTTTTATAGGGAAAGAGAAACTCAAGTTCTGATATATTCTAAATTCTGATCTTTGGGTTATCTTTGGCTACATTAGTATCTAAAATGTAAAAAAAAAAAAATCTTGCTGACCAAACTTTGTAATCTTTTTATGCAATAAAATGGCAAAGAATATTTTTAGTACTTCATTTCACTCATTCAACAAATATAATTCTTAAATTTTAAACATTTTAAAAATGTTTGTTATTTATTTTTGAGAGAGTACACAAGCAGGGGAGGGGCAGAGGGAAAGGGGGACAGAGGATCCAAAGCAGAATGGGCTCTGTTTTAACAACAGAGAGCCCAATGCAGTACTTGAATTCACAAACTGTAAGATCATGACCTGAACCGAAGTTAGACACTCAACTGACTGATCCACCCAGGCGCCCTCAACAAATATAATTCTAATCAAACTCACACTGGTTGATGATCTTAATTCTAATTTACTGCCTTTCCCTGAAAACATCACAAAAGGATAGTTTTGCTTGTTGGCATAATGTACTACATTCTGGAGTATTAAGAGTTACATTTTTCTTGGTTTTCTATTAGAAATTCAAAGTTAAAGCCTTGTCCAAAAAATATAAAATTGATTTATGCTATAATTCTCTTTGATCTGGTGAATATCAGTTGTTTTAATGTCAAGAATGAAAAAGCAAACAAAGTAGTCTTGCGGTTATGTGAATGAGCTAGCACAATGCACCATGCTCTCCTCCTACAGCCTGGGACTTATCCTCCTCATAGAGCAGGCTTTTTAAAGCTCTGATGCCACCATCTGGGCTTTGCAGTGAAGGAAATACATCACAAGTGACTTTTCAAAAACACATTCATTTCAAATATATACTTATCTGTGAGTTACAGTTAGAAAAAAATATCATCATCTACAGTTTTATTTATTTTGCAAATTCTACCAAGATCCTAAGGCAAATGATGTCACAATGAAATGAATTTTGGTTCTGCAATCAGGAAGACTGGGATTGAGTCCCCACTCTTGCACTTACTACTGTGAGACCACAGACAAGTAACCCTCTCTTTCTTTGTTTCCTTATCTGCAAAATACAGTACCTAATAAATTGTTGTTTCAAGATTGAATGAGATAAGGTATGTAAACTACCTGGCACATAATAAGTGCTCAATAAATGGTATATTAATACCATTGATATTAACATATTTTAGCACTTTTTTATCCTGTCTAGTGTTGATTATATCTCATTTATGTATCAAAAGTTACATCTTAGATTGTTATTACTATTTCTACCCTAGGAATACATATAAAATAAAATTTGTCTTATAATTGCCTCTTCTTTTTTTTCTATGGATGAAATATGAAAACGAATTTAAGAGAAAAATAATTCTTGAATATTATTGGCCCAAATCAAAGTAATTTACATGAAATAATATCTAATATTTCATTTAGAGGAATCAAGGTTATGTGTCAACTCTTAAATCTGATATATAAAAGCTATTAAGCAGGTGAGGAGGTTTAAATCCTTAAACAGATCACAGTGCTCTAAGATTGGATAACAAGATACAAATGAACAAAGGGTTCCAACTCTTGGAGCCTTGGATGGGGTTTCCAAGTTAGGCAAATAATAAATTATACAATGCCAGTATACGGAAACACATACCAGCAGCTTAGTGAAGGTGTCTAAACTGGAAATACAAAATAAAATATCTTTAAAAAGAGAGAAATACAGAATACAAATAAATATCCCATATAATCCCACTCATGAAACAACTGTTCTCAATTTGTTTTACAAATCACAGAATCGATATATGGACATGAATGGAGAGACAGACTATTATCAAAAATAACATGAGCCTGGACATACTGCTTTACACCTTGCTTACATTACTCACACTGTACTGTGGATGTGGTTCCTAAAGTAAAACAGAATCTAACAAAATGCTACAATCAGCTGAATTTCATATTTATTCCTGGGGCTTTTATTTATTTTTTTTTTTTGTGCAGCATCTCTTTCAACAAGATTAAAGGATAAGCCATTTATAATCCTGGGACTTAAAAAAAAATACTGTTCACCTAACACAAATATAGAGTTGAAAAGCTTTACAAGCCAAATGTCCAGATGTTTTGTCTACATAAATCTGAACAGGTAACAGTTTGGAAATATTTGCAAGTCTCTGAGAATTTGTCTTTTTTGGTTTTATTTTATTTTATTCTATGTTTTTAGTTTTCAGGTTCTATTTAAATAAATTTATTTTCTCATTTAATAATTTATTAAATTATTCATATCAATGAAGAATATTTAAAATTTTGTTCTGCCTTACCAGGTGGTGCTAATTTTTGTACCACATTTGATTTAATTTCAGGAAACCATAAAAAAATATCAATTTTGCTAATTTCTTAGCTATTCCAAACTAAGCCTAAAAGTCAAGATAAATTAAGAACGAAGAGTCTTTCAGTATTTGGATAAGTTGACAGTCAACCTGTAAGTCATTACTTTAAAGTACACACCAATTACGTGTGTGTGTAACCAGCTTTTCAAACAAACATAGCCTCAGCCACTTACCCAAATTGTAAGAATTTCTGTTAGTGTAACATCTTGGCACAGTCAGCATTGGTTTTTGTCAGCTCATAAGTATTCTTTACCTTGAAAAGTTTATACTATTCATCTGTGGCTCTCTATTCCCAAGAGAAAAGAAAACAAAACTTCTTAAAATGTTACATGGCCAATCAAATTACCAAGCAAAAAGCTTACAATAGTTTTCCAAAGAAATTATAGCCAGGTGGTTCAGGTCACTAACTTAATTGGATCATAAAAATGTCAGCCTTATTCAAATTCCTTGCAAAAGAAGTTAAACAATATACATTTTATGGTTAGTTCACAAATTTCCAACTTTTTACACCACTGTGTGAGCACAAGGATCAGAAGAGAATAAAAGAAAAAGTCATACTAAAGAAACAAAATTCTAGATTAAGAATTAAATATTATATTTCTTTCTTCACTGACTAATACTTTGTTTGAACTATTCATTAGTAATGAAATACAGCAGAAGCTGCCTACAGTTCCCAACCACAACAAAAGGAGTTTAACAATTAGGGAACATTTTGCTTTAAAATTTCTTAAAAAATGTTATGAAATTTACATGGCAAGTACGGGTCTTGCAGTTTAGTTTATAAGGACACTTAACTCTCAGTACTAAATGAAACATGATAATAAGATTTATATAAACAAGTGTTCGGATATGTTTTTTTATTTAATTTAGAAACAGTCATCCAGGCAAAGACCAATGGAGATAACCCTAATAAAGCTGGTGATATGGTTATAGCATACCTGCTATAATATAGCAACCAAACTATGCGATATGCAGGCAAGATCTCATTTCATCCTCCTAACAACCCTGTAAGGTAGAATTGTTTCCAATACGGAAACTGAGGTACAGAAAATTCAGCAGCCTAACTCCAGAGGCAGCACCCTTATTATCTCTAATCTCTATATCAACCAAGAGAAAATAAATCCTGCTTTTTTAGTTATTTCTCTATGTCCCTAATACTTGCATCCTCAGAGCCACACCATGAGTGGTATTTAAAGGAAAGAATTAAAACTGTTATGTTGGAAACCGACACATTCGAGCTGGCAGTTTCAGTACCAGAGCAGCAATTGCCTCCTACTCACCTGACAAGACAGCTAGTACACACTGCTGCTAAGAAGAAACTGAATCCCAGGGAAGGGCTCCATGGTCTAAACCTTAGGAATCAGATTTAAAATAAAGAATTCTCTGTGTACTTTAAAAAAATAAAATTTTAGAAAAAAATTTAAACAGAAACAGTATTATCAAATAGTATATTTAAACAAGCAATATTTAATCTTCTGTCTGTAATCTTGAACTAGGGATTCGAGATCCAGCTGACCTCGTGCTGGTCATTGAAGCTCACCTGGAACCCTGTTTTGGAGTTGGAACTACTCCTCTGGCCTATATGTGCTCCTGGGAATTCATGTCATCTTGCCAAACGGCATGTTTTGGCAATATGTCATGTCCTTCAACATCTGAATTTAGTTGCTTAAAGTTGATGCTTGGCATACGTCAGCTTAAGAAGTCATCCATGTAACAGTGGCCTTTTGCGATCTCCTCCCCAAGCCGTATTGGAACAACCGTCCACAGGTTTAGGGCTGCACAAAAGAAAAATCAACTTGGTGGGAAGAAGTGGAGAAGGGGGCGGGTAGGTTAAAAGGAGAAGGAAGAGGAGGGAAGGGACGGGGAACCTGAGAAAAGCAAACCAGGAAAACGAGGTCGGTGTGGCTTCCCTTTCCCAGGCTTGAGGCTAAGCCAGCACAGTAACGAGAAGAACCAGTTGTCTGATCTGCCCTCCCAAGTCTCAGCCAGAAAGGCTGAGGACACCTTAAGGCTGTCTCTAAGTTCTCACCACCCAGTGACCATGTACCTACCATTGCTATGATCATTATTTCTCAAAATGTTTTCTTTTTTTCTAATTTTTTAATGTTTTATTTATTTCTGAGAGAGAAGGAGAGACAGCGTGAGCAGGGGAGGGTCAGAGAGAGAGGGAGACCCAGAATCCGAAACAGGTTCCGGGCTCTGAGCCAGATGTCAGCACAGAGCCCGACGTGGGGCTCGAACCCACGAACTGTGAGATCATGACCTGAGCTGAAGTCCGACGCTTAACTGACTGAGCCACCCAGGCGCCCCTCAATATGTTTTCAAGTGACTGTCCAGTGTCCTGCAGGACTCCCTTGAGCATTTTTTGCAGATCTAGTGGTCATGAACTCCCTCAAATTTGTTTATCTGAGAAGTCTTAACTTCTCTATCACTCTTGAAGTATAGGAATTTTGGTTGCCTTTTTTTTTTCTTTTAGCCACTTTGAATATATCAGCCCACTATCTTCTGGTCTCCAAAGTTTCTGATGAGAAATCTGTGATAATCTTATTGAGGATTCCTTGTATGTGACAAATCACTTCTCTCTTGCTGCTTTCAAGATTCTCTCTTTCTCTTTCAACAGTTTGGTTATTAGTCTCAATGTTACTCTTCAGTTTCACCCTAATAGAATTAGTTGAGCTTCTTGCATGTTTATATTCGTATCTTTCATCAACTTGGGGGAGTTTTCAGCCATTATTTCTTCAAATATTCTCTCTTCTTCTGGGACTCCCATGACACACATATTAGTCTGGTTGATGTTCTCCTGCGGACCCTTCAGGTTCTGTTTGATTTTCTGTAGTCTTTTTTTCTTTACGTTACTCAGACTTGATATTTCCCACTGTCTTATCTACCAGTTTGCTGTTTCTTTCTTCTGCCAATTCAAATCTGTCTTTGAATTCCTCTAATGAATTTTCATTTCAGTTATTGTAATTTTCAGCTTCAGAATTTATCGGTTTCTTTTTCAGTTTTCTGTCTCCTTAATGATATTTCCATTGTGTTCATACACTGTTATCTTAACTTTCTCCATGTCTTCTTTTAGTATTTTGCAATTTTTAAGACACTAGTTTTAAAGTCTTGTCTGGTATGTCTGCCACCTGGTCTTTCTCAGAAATAGTTTCTATTGTTATTGTTTCCTTTGTATGATCACACTTTCCAGTTTTTTTTGCATGCTTTGTATTTTTGTCATTGTTTTTGTTGGAAACTGGATGTTTCAATCTAACCATGTCATAAGATTGGAAATCAAATTCTCTCCCTTCCCTGTTGTTTGGTGTATTTTTCTATTTGCTACCATGAAGTGGGATGCTTCATTGAAGCAAATGGTTTTTGAACTGGATAAAAATTAAGCCTGGAGGATTTTTGAGATGTATACAAGATAAAAGCCTAGATTGCCATGAAGAGACAGTAGAAATACAGATGTTAAAGACAATTCTTATGATGCCTCTGAAAGTAAAAAAGGGCTGGAGAAAAAGCTTTCAAGTCCTTAGAGAGCATATAAATAACATGGACAGAATGGTCCTGGAAATAGGAACATTTAAGGGCATCCTGGTGAGTCTTAGATGTAAATCAGGAATGGCTATTGGGAAATGGAGAAAGGTAATCTTTGTGATTAAAGTGGCAAAGAGCTTGGCTAAATTATATTCTGATTTTTTTTGGAGGGGGAGTGTAAGATAGAATTCATGAATGGTAAAATTGAATATTTAGCTGAGAAGATTTCTAAGCAAAATGTTGAAGGTGTGTCCTAGGTCCTTCTGACCACAGAGTAAAACGCAAGAGGAAAGACATGAATTGAAGGAATTGTTAAGCAAAAAGGAACCAAAATTTGGAGATTTAGAATATTTTAAGCTTATCTGCATTGCCGAGAGAGAGAGAGAGAGAGATTGTGTTCTAAACAGAACACAAAGGGTATGGTTGAACCACAAATTTAATCAGCCACCTCAGCAGAAATCAGGAATGAAAATGGTATTATATGAGGAGAAATAGTGTCGGTTTTAACTGAAGAAAATGAAGGAAGGCTGTTGTACTTCTTAGATCCTACAGGACAGGACAATAATGCTATTTGGCTGTGTATATGTGCTAATCTTCAAGGAAAGAGATGAATAATCCTGAAGTTGACTCAGAGTTCATTGGGCTACCTACTGGGCTTCAAAGGTTGTGGTCACCATTGAGATTTTAACAGGCCATGCTGTGCCACCTGGAATTTGGGAGTGGAACTTTCCAGAGCCTTAAGGGTAGGATCCTTGCCTGGTAGACCCATGGGTGTAAGACCTACACCTCACAGAACTATATGGGCATAACCCCTGCCCCAGTGGGTCCAGAAGGCAAGATCAACATCGCAGTGAGTCAGGAAGGCAGGAAATAAACCAAACAGGAGTATTCTCAATAGTTTAGACACAGTGCAATTTTCCTTGCTATATTTTGAACTTGCTTGAGATCTATCACACCTTTATTTCCAATTTTCTCCTTTTTATAATGGGAATATCTAACCTATGTCTACTCCCCACACCATTATATTTTAGAAGTATATAAAATATAGTATATAGGTTTACAGCTGGAGAGGAGTTTTGCCTCAGGATAAATCATACCCCAAGTCTCACCCATGCCTGAATTAGATGACATTTAGACGAGACTTAGACTTTATACTTTAAAGTCGATTCAGCAAGTGCACTGCTATGTATTTTCCCAAAGAATACAAAAATACTAATTCTAAGAGACACATGGGCCTCAGTGTTTAAAACAGTATTATACACAGTAGCCAAGTTATGAAAATAGCTTGTGTTCATTGACTGATGAATGGATAAAGATATATGTATGTATATATGTGTATACATATATATGTATATGTGTATATGTATACACACACACACATATATGTAATTCAGCCATAAATAGAATGAAATATTGCCATTTGCAACAATCTGGATGGAGCTAGAGAGTATTATCCCAAGCAAAATAAGTCAGTCAAAGAAAATACCATATGATTTCACTTATATGTGNGCGAAAGTCGGACGCTTAACCGACTAAGCCACCCAGGCGCCCCAAGAAACAGACTCTTAAGTATACAAAACATACTGATGGTTATGAGGAGAGAGGTGGATGGGGAATGGTTTAAATAAATACCAGGGATGGAGGAGTGCACCTGTGGTGATGAGCACCAGGTATTATATGTAAATGTTGAATCACTAAATTGTACACCTGAAACTAGTGTTACACTGTATGTTGACTAAAGGGAATTTAAATAAAAACTTTAAACAAAGTTGATGGTAGAATGGGATAAGACTCGGGGCTGTTGGATTGAAATAAATGTATTTTGCATGTAATGAAGACATGAATCTGGAGGAGGCAGGAGCACAATGTTACAGACTGAATGTATGTGTCCCCCAAAATCCCTGTGTTGAAATCCTAATCCTCGGTGTCACTGTATGTGGAGATGAGGACCTGTGATGAAGTAATTAAAGTTACGTGAGGTGACAAGGGCAGGCGCTGATCTGACAGGATGAGTGCCCTTATAAGAAGAGACACTGGCTTTCTCTCCACCGTGGGAGGACACAGTGAGATGTGGCTGTCTGCCAGCCGGAGACTGACCATGTTGTACCCACTGATGAAACTCTGTTATTTAAGCCACCCATTCTATGGCATTTTGTCATGGCTCCCAAAGCAAATTAATATAGTGCCAAATAAGTTACTTTAGAGCATAAGGTAAGAAATGTTTGATGTTTGTTAAGGGATTCTAGTCTGTAGAAAGGAACCAAAAAGACAAACATAGCCCACTACATGAAAGCACCAATTTGTATAGGACTAAATGAGAGGGCTAACATGAGCATCAGATTATAGAAGATGCTCATGCTTCAAACATGAATTAGAAAATGATTCATCCTTCTGTGCTAAAGGACGTTTCATTGTCTCAAAAGGATTATCTCTTAAAAATTCCTATCATGTAAGCATAATTCTTAATTTGCTCCAGACTTAAAAGGGAACTAAGCAGCAATGCTTTTTGATAAGAGAAAATTTCTAACTGACAAAACAGTAATGAAAATAATTAGGGTAACAATAGCATTTGCCTTTCTGGATTTTTAAAAAAAATTTTTTTTGAGAGAAAAAGAGAGACAGTGTGAGCAGGGGAAGGGCAGACAGAGAGGGAAACAGAATCTGAAGCAGGTTCCAGGCTCTGAGCTGTCAGCACAGAGCCCAATGCAGGGCTCAAACCCACAAAGCATGAGATCTGATCTGAGCCAAAGTCAGATGCTCAACTCACTGAGCCACCCAGGTGCCCCACTTGCCTTTCTGTTTTATCTCACTTTGTTGGAAGGATAACATTCACACATTTACACAGACCAGTATTCAGTATACAGCAGCAGGTGTATAAACACTACAAGTAAAGTGAAAGTAAGTGTGGTACTTGCCTTGTGAAGCATATTTCATAGCAAGAAATAAGATAGAAGCACACAGAGTTTACTCCAATGTAATGAGAAACAGCCACTAAATGAGTATGGCCAATTCTGTGACACAAGTAATTCAATACATCTTATGTAAGAAGAGAGAGATAGCAAAACCTCATAGTGTTTCAGGGAGTTCTTTAAATAAATGTAGGCATTTATTAGGTGGAGAGGAAGGGGCATATTCTGGACATAAGTAAGCACATCTAAATTCATTTGCAGTCAGAGATCCAAGGAGAAGTTAAATAGTTATTGGCCTAAAGTCATCCCTTTAATGGAAGAGTTGACACCTAAGCTCAGGTTCTGAAGCCAAATTTGTCAGCCTTTCACTACTGGTAAATCATGTGTGTGGTAGCACTTCAGAGATGCTGGCTCCTTCCATGTGACACAGGATGTTGTATTACTTATCTATTGCTACATATTCAATCACTCTGAATGACAATAGTCATTTGTTGTCTCTCATCCTTTCTACTGTTCAAGTCTTGGATTGTCTTGAGTGGCTATAGTTATACATCAACTGAGGCTACAATCATCTGAAAGTTTGAATGACACTGGAAAGGTGGTACTGGTTGTTGTGGGGGCTTTAGTCATCTGTGCATGGAAACTCTCTAAGATGGTGATTGGATTCTCCAGAGAAAACAACCCAACAGGCCAAAGTGGAAGCAGCGATGACTTTAATAACCTCCCCTTGGAAGCCACACACTGGCTCCATATTGTACGGATCAGATAAGGTCAGCCCTGACTTAATGTGGAAGAGCATTAGACAAAGTCATGGATATCAAGAGACATATGTTAATAGGGCCACACATCATTATATTCATATTTTATATAACAATAATTTTCATTCGGCTAGAACAAAACCTTCTATATAACAAACATAGCTAAAGCCTTTAAAAAAAGTCTTTATAATCCTTGAGAAAGCATGACAAAAGATGTCAAGATTACTCAAGGAGCCAGTCTTATGAGGGCCCCACAATTTCATGAGTTTTGCCTCTGGGATTTCTACCAAGTAATCACAGTAAAGATTGGAGGACACTCTCCTTACAGTTCCAGTAGAATAAAAGTTTAGTAACCATTTGAAAGACATCTGGGGAAAGTAACCAGTAAAGTACACCCAGCACATTCTGTTCTCCATCTGCCCTCAAGGAAAACTCCTTTACTTCAGCCAACCCACTCTGGGAAGGGAAATATCAACTCCGGCTTTCCTGTTTCACCTAGCAGTGAGAAAATTTCTGAGAAGCATATTTGAAACTCACAGCCAAGGGGAGCAGGTTCACAGAAAGGCAGAGGTATAAGCATTGTATAGGAATGTTTACTCCCTACCTTCACCTTGCCACAGCAAGAGGGCTCCCATGTGGGCATGACATCTGAAAGAGTGGCAAGCCTCTGCCCTATTTAAGAAGTCCAAAGAAACCCAAAGACATTAAAGGAGACAAACACGGGGAAACTAGAGAAAATTTTAGCTTCCACACCTAGAGCCGTAGCAAGTAGTAGACACAGCATAACTCATAGCCAGACACACACAAGTCCTCATAATAATGGCCTATTTGCCCCAATTCCTTTTACTATATACATCATATCCAGCTTTTGGTATTAAATTACAAGGCATGCTAAAAGGCAATAAACCCAGTCTTAAGAAATAAGTGACATCTTGGGGCGCCTGGGTGGCTTAGTCGGTTAAGCGTCCGACTTTCGCTTAGGTCATGATCTCGCGGTTTGTGGGTTCGGGCCCCGCGTCGGGCTCTGTGCTGACTGCCAGCTCAGAGCCTGGAGCCTATTTCAGAGTCTGTATCTCCCTCTCTCTCTGACCCTCCCCTGCTCACACTGTCTCTCTCTCTCTCCTAGAAATAAATAAAAATATTAAAAAAAAAAAGAAAAAAAAAAAGAAATAAGTGACATCAGATCCTGACTCAGATTTGCCAGAGATTTTGCAAAAATTAGACTGGGAACTCAAGATAGCTATGAATAGTATACCAAGAGTTCTTTTATAAACAAAATGCAAAGACAGTCAGGTAATGTAAGTAGTGAGGTAGAAATTAAAAGAAAAAATTTTTAAAACGATAGAAATAATAATTTTTAAAACAGTAAAATTAACAATATAACTCCCTTATGAGNCACTTGTGGGGATGAGCACTGGGTGTTATATGGAAACCAACTTGACAATAAACTATTTTTTTTTTTTTAAAACATGGTAATAGCAATGTGAATGTCTTTGGTAGACTGGAAGCAACCAAGGAAACAATAAATTGGCTTGAAGACATGTCTATAGAAACTTCCCAAACTGAAAAGCAAAGAGAAAAATTACAGGGAAAAAAATGGAACAGAGTAACCAAGAACTGTGGAACAATTATGAAAGGCGTAACACAAGTATAACAGTAATACCAGAAGAAGAAAGAGAGAAAGAAGCAGAATAAATACTTTAAGTAATAATGACTGGATGAGAATTTTCCAAAATTAAAGATAAACCCCAAACCACAGATCCAGAAAGCTCAGAGAATACCAAGTAGGATGAGCATACACACCTAGGCATATCATATTCAAAGAAAAACAAATTAAAACAAAACAAAAACAAATCTCAAGAAAAGCCAGAGGGGAGGAAAAAAGAAATACCTCACCCATAAGAAACAAGGACAAAAATTGTACTGAACTTCCTTTCAGAAACTTCACAAGCAAGAAAAGAGGGGAAGGGAAATATTTAAAGTATTGATAAAAAGCACCAAACCTAGAATTCTGTATCCAGCAAAATTATTCTTCAAAAATGAAGAAGGCCTTCTCACACAGACCAAATCTGAAGAAATCTGTCTATAGTGAAGCTCACTTGCAAGGCATATTAAAGAAAATTCTTTACAGAAAAGGGAAATGGCAGAGGTCAGAAACTAGCCACTACAAAAAGAAAGAGTGAGCATTAAAGAAGGAGTAAATGAAGGTACAATTAAATCTATTTTACTTATTCTTTTTTAAAAAATTACTTCTTCTTAAAAAACATATTGATCTGACAGCCTTTTTCAAAATAATGATGCAACAATGTACTGGGTTATTCTAGGTTATGGAACGAAAGAACTGTTAGCAGTGGTAAAGGGGCCTAGAGCAGGAGTGAGGTGCTCAGTTAGCACCCACGCTGCCCGTCACGTAGGGGGCGTTAATGAAAGTAACGTTCCTCTCAAATGTATATTGAAAACTCTGTTGCAACTACTCAACAATGTTTTAAAGAAGTACAACTAATAGTCTGAGAAAAGAGAGAAGGTGGAATCTTTTTAAATCTTTGTCATAAAAACCCGGAATTGGGATTGCTGGATCATGAGGTGGTTCTATTGTGAGTTATGAGGGACCTTCATACTTCTTTGCATAGTGCCTATGCCAATTCACATCCAGATTTCAATTCTTTTGGATACATATCCAGAAGATTGCTTGAATTATGCAGTAATTTTTTAGGAACTGCCATGCTATTTTCTATAGCGGCTGTACCATTCCCACCAACAGTATACAAGGGTTTCAATTTCCACATCTTCACCAACACTTAGCCTTGTGTGTGTGCGTGTGTGTGTGTGTGTGTGTGAGAGAGAGAGAGAGAGAGAGAGACAGAGAGAGAATGAAAATCCTAACAGGTATGATGTGCTGTCTCAATGTGTTTTTGATTTGCACTTCCCTGATAATGAGTAATGTTGAACAACTTTTCATATACCAGTTGGCCATTTGCCTGTCTTCTTTGGAGAATGTTCCTCAATTGGGTATGTCACATTTCTTCCTACTTTAACTCATATCATGCATCTTTGGCAAATATATCACAAAAATGAGGCTATATCTTCCTCAGTACCTCCTATGGGATGGTACATGGTTTCAACTTGCCCCCATCAAAGTTTATGTCACCTTTGATTGTTTATTGAAAGACATGTCTGCTAAGCTTCTCTGCTGTAAAGTTACTATTTTTTCCTTGAAGGGTTAAGTACAAAATAATTGGCCTAAAATCTTCAAAACTGTCTGTGTTGAAAGACAAAATTACAAAAACAAGAAAAAGCTGAGATTCTTGAATTTGAAAGTAAAATAATGTCTATCTTACTTAACCAACTCCTTTTTTTTTGGTATGTAAAAACCTATTCCCAACAAATACATTGGTTTTACTAAGCAATCTATTAGGGGTTTTATTTTAAAATAGAAAACACATTTGCATGTTTAATGAGTACTTGGAAGTCAGACCTTGCAAAAGCTGTTAAATTTTTCTTTTTCATACAACTGTAGATTTTTGTGTCTAAAGATGTGATATTTGTTCACAGATACTCATAGAAAGATGTCTTCATCCTACATATGTGGAAAATAACATGAAGAATTTAAGCTTCCTGCTTATAATTAACAAAACTATAAATACATCATTTGGCCTCCTAAAGAAAATGTTATTATCACTAACCAGGTGTTTAGATAAAAATATACCATATGTATGCGTGTGTGCCTTTTGTAACAAACAACAGTTGTCAACAGCATTAATTGACATAAGAACTTTCAAATTATTTTGGTATCAGATAAAGAATGTGAATTACTATTTTCTGCTGTGTGACTCCTCAGCTTCTGGAAGACTACATTGCTGTTATGTTCACAGTATCTTGCTTCATGGTTCCCTCATAATCTGTAGCCTTGGATTTCAGGGTAATCCCTACCTAAAAAATCTTCCACAGATAAGCACACACACCTTTAGACATTCTCTGACTCACTGTAGCCCTTATCCCTGCCTCTTTCACATAGTAACTTGCGAGCAGGTGACTAACATTAAATAAGACACAACTGCAAAAGACCAGTAGGCCATGGCCTAGACTCCCCATGGAAGCTTGGGTGCTTGCTCCTGTCAACTGGGGTGTCTCCACAATTTCACTCTGCTTGCCTCTGACTCTTGATCTGACACTCTCAAGATAGTTTGGGCTTGATACTATTCCACTTGCACTTTGCTTGTGATCTATCCACTACTTCAAGCTGATTCTGTTCATGAACTTAAACGGAAGCCTCAACAACACTCTCTGTTCCAACCACCCTGGCTCCTTGGGCATCCAAATCCAACTACCCTTGCTTCCCTGGGCATCCAAACCCTGAAGGCTATGACGGAAGCCCTGTGATGTTCTTTCTCCACCTACATCCTGAACAATCTTTCCTGCTTCAAGTTACAGCTTCAAGCCAACTTTAATCAGTGCTTGAAATGCCTTCTACCACAAAGATCAATAACTCTTTACATAGTTTACAATTTGCTTTCACATGCCATTGTGACGTAGGCATGCAATGATTTATCATCTGTTCTAAAGATAGTAGAACCTAGATTTTGAGAAATTAAACGATTTCTTCAAAGGTATATAGCTGATAATGGACAGTAAAGACCAGGGCCCTAATTTTGTACTTTAAGCCTCATTCTTCCCTTAATCTATAGCTGCTTGGGTTGCAGCACTTTTTGAGTGCAAGACAACATCCAACTTTAGGTATTATGGATCAGAATAAGTGCTGTGTGTATATGCTACTCATTAGAGAAAATGTTTGTTGACTGTGGTTTCTATAACCAGACAATAATTCTGTCCCCTCAGCCCTGAGTTTCTGTTCAGTTACCTTTATAGGTGCTGTGTGTATATGAACAAAAGATAATAGAAAAATTAAAGACAACTCACTTGTATTAGATCAGACCCTTAGAGAAACAGCAGCATGGGAGAGTGTGTTAGCACAAATTTGGAATAAGGAGGACCTCGGTTTGAATCCTACCTCTGGAACTAACTAGCAGTTTTAGCTTATACTGTTCAATCTCAGTTTCCCATTTGTTACTTTGGAATATTATTATTTGGTGCATAGTGTCTAGATTATATTAGATGCCCAAGCAGTGTTTAATAAATACTTGATAAAAAGTGTTTGAAAACTGAGGTGTGTGTGTGTGTGTGTGTGTGTGTTTCCTGGCAGAAAATGTTTATAGCTTAATAAAAAAAATAAAAATGCAGATAATAACAATGCACATGAAGGGCCTAGAACATAACAGATTCTCCATTATGTTCTACAACTACAACTGGTAATTGTATGGTTTAATATGATCCTATGATGTGAAGTAGGTGCTCAGATAATGAGGAAGGCAAAAACTCATGTATTTTCTCAATTTTAGAGTCAGGAAGCTAATCTGAGCAATTTTTAAATTTAATTCTTTAATTTCACAGATAAAATTTATTACTAATATTGGTAAGATGCAAGTAAAAGGAAAATTGAAAGGTTTCAAACTTATACCTACTATGTATAATAGTTGATCCTCACAACCACCCTGGACTTAGTAGAGCAGATGTTAAAATAATCATTTATTGATGACAAATAAAATCTACTGACTGCAGACATAGGCCTCAATCTCAGTTCTTTGGCCTTAAGACCCAGTGCTCTTTCTAGAGTCAGTAATTTTTAGGTCAAGAAACATTACTTATTTTCACTTTGGTAATAATTCTATGTATCTATTCCTGAATTAGAGTTACCATGTATCTGTTATTTCTGTTGTTTTTGTCTTGTTATTCTCACTTATACAATATCCACAACATCTGCCTGTAGATAACATAAAAACGAATAAAAATGCCTCATCTACTTTGTGTTTGTGTCAAGTGTGGGCTCAGAAGA
The DNA here is from genome assembly GCF_008692635.1 of Crocuta crocuta. Taxonomy (NCBI): domain Eukaryota; kingdom Metazoa; phylum Chordata; class Mammalia; order Carnivora; family Hyaenidae; genus Crocuta; species Crocuta crocuta. The sequence goes on along the minus strand of NW_027529191.1, from coordinate 72,288 downwards.
CACGCAGACAATGAATGTTTTCTTAGAGCAGTGTTCGGAATATATGAATATTTTTCTCTGTTTTGAGTAGTGTCTAATGGTTTTCCACTTCTGAGTTTCTCAGATTGTCCTGAAATAGTAATAAGTAGGAAATAACAGGACAACAGTTTACAGCATCCATTGGAACTTCTGGAAAAGCTGGCCTGTGTTTACTGATCACTAGCTACAGCACCAACATGGGAAGCAGGCTCCAGGAAACGGTCACACCTGAATCGTGAAGATCTGCTCAGTAGTGATCTCACCAGCAAGGTTGCAATAATTCTGGAACAGCAAGCCATAGCCTTAACACTAATAGGGATATATGCCTTTGTTTTTCTTGCCTTGTATTATACTGCTTTGCCAGCTTGCAAATGAAGACTCTTACAGAAAATTTGGCATAACTTCCTTAGACATCGTGCTGTAAAAATTCAGCAGAAGAGTGGTAAGAATATAAATGTCTAGAATAAAAATAAATGGAGAAGTTTGGTTTCTGACTTTACCACAAGCTAAATGAAATTGAGCTAGTTGCTGAAATACTCTATGATTGAATAGTCTCATCTTAGTTAAAATAATAACTGTTACACAAGACTATGACATAGATAAAATTTATAAATATAAGGTCAAATAGTTTTATAGCATATATAGCAATTTATAAAAAAATACATATCATGGTCTCCGGTGTCACCTGATTTATCCCCAGAAGCCTTCTTATCCCCATGTTCCTTGGGGGAGAGCAATCTGCTGCTCTACAGCAAGCTAAAGCTTATCTTTTACCACGGGGGTTATAGGTTAGCTACCAATATGGCCAGAACCAAAATAGGTTCTTTCTAACACCTTCTTGATGAGAAGCCCCACTGTTCCCCTACAATGTGTTCTCCCCTTCTTAAGTGAATGATAAAGCCAGTGTGTGCCCTGGTGATGTTTGGCTGGAAGACAGTAACACCAGGACAAGTTATATGGGAGATGCCAGTGTTGTTTCATTTATTATTATTATTTTTTTTTACAAATAGTTTATTGTCAAGTTGGTTTCCATATAACACATAGTGCTCATCCCCAAAAGTGCCCACCTCCATGCCCATTTCCCCCCTCTCCCCCCACACCCATCAGTCCTCAGTTTGTTCTCAGCATTCAAGAGTCTCTCATGGTTTACCTCCCTCCCTCTCCCCCACTCTTGTTCCCTTCTTCTCCCCCATGGTCCTCCATTAAGTTCCTCCTAATCCTCCTATACGTGCAAACATACGGTATTTGTCCTTCTCTGCCTGACTTATTTCGCTCACCATAAGACCCTCAAGGTTCATCTATGTTGCTACATATGGCGAGATTTCATTTGTTCTCATGNTTCCAGCACTATGTTAAACAACAGTGGTGAGAGTGGACATCCCTGTCATGTTCCTGATCTCAGAGGGAAAGCTCTCAGTTTCTCCCCGTTGAGGATCATGTTAGCTGAGGGCTTCTCATAGATGCCTTTTATGATGTTAGAGTAAGTTCCTTCTATCCCGACTTTCTCTAGGGTCTTTATTAAGAAGCGATGCTGTATTTTGTCAAATGCTTTCTCTGCATCTATCGAGAGGATCATATGGTTTTTATCTTTTCTTTTGTTGATGTGATGTATCACATTGATTGATTTGCAATTATTGAACCAGCCCTGTAACCCAGGAATGAATCCCACTTGATCTTGGTGGATAATTCTTTTTATGTGCTGTTGGATTCAATTTCCAAGTATCTTGTTGAGGATTTTTGCATCTTTATTCATCAAGGATACTGGTCTGTAGTTCTCTTTTTTTTTGCTGGATCTCTGTCTGGCTTGGGAATCAGAGTGATGCAGACTTCATAAAGTGAGCCTGGACGTTTTCCATCAATTTCTATTTTTTGGAATAGCTTGAGAAGAATTGGGATTAATTCCGTTTTAAATGTCTGGTAGAGCTCCCCTGGGAAGCTATCAGGTCCAGGCTTCTATTCGTTGGGAGATTTTTGATAACTGTTTCAATTTTTACACTAGTTATGGGTCTGTTCAGATTTTCTATCTCTTCCCGTGTGAATTTTGGTAGTGAGTGTGTGTTTAGGAATTTGTCCATTCTTCTAAGTTTTCCTATTTGTTGGCATACAATTTTTCATAGTATTCCCTGATAATTACTTGTATTTCTGAGGGGTTGGTTGTAATAAGTCCATTTTCCTTCATGATTTTGTCTATTTGGGTGCTCTCTCTTTTCTTTTTGAGAAGCCTGGCTAGAGGTTTGTCAATTTTATTTATTTTTTCAAAGAACCAACTCTTGGTTTCATTGATCTGTTCAATTGTTTCTTTGTTCTCTATTTTGTTTATTTCTGCTCTGATTTTTACTATTTCTCTTCTTCTACTGGGTTTGGGGTGCTCTTGTTGCTCTGCCTCTAGTTCCTTTAGGCGAGTTGTTAGATTTTGCACTTGAGCTTTCTCTAATTTCTTGAACTAGACCTCGAGTGCAATGTACTTTCCTCTTAGGACTGCCTTTGCCGCATACCATAGAGTTTGGATTGTTGTGTTTTCATTTTCATTTGTTTCCATATATTTTTAAATTTCTTCTCTAATTGTCCGATTGGCCCATTCATTCTTTAGTAGGGTGTTCTTTAACCTCCATGTTTTTGGAGGTTTTCCAGACTTCTTCCTGTGATTGATTTCAAGTTTCAAAGCATTATGATCTGAAAGTGTGCATGGTATGATCTCAATTCTTTTATATTTATTGAGGGCTGCTTTATGTCCCAATATGTGATCTATCTTGGAGAATGTGCCATGTGCACTTGAGAAGAAAGTGAATTCCAGAGCCTCAGGGTGTAGAGTTCTAAATATATCTATCAAATCCATCTGGTCCAATGTGTCACTCAAGTCCATTGTTTCTTTATTGATTTTCTGTTGGGTTGATCTATCCATTGCTGTAAGTGGAGTATTAAATTCCCCTGCTATTAGCACATTCTTATCCATAAGACTGTTTCTGTTTGTGATTAATTTTTTTAAATATTTAGGTTCTCCCATATTCGGTGTGTAGACATTTATAATTGTTAGCTCTTCCAGATGGATAGATCCTGTAATTATTATATAATGCCCTTCTTCATCCCTTGTTATTGTCTTTAATTTAAAGTCCAGTTTGTCTAAGTATAGCTACTCCAGCTTTCTTTTGACTTCCAGTAGGATGATATATATTTCTCCATCCCCTTACTTTTAATCTGAAGGTATCTTCAAGTCTAAAATGTATTTCTTGTAGACAGCAAATAGATGCATTTTGTTTTTTTATTCTGCTACCCTATATCTTTTGATTGGAGCATTCAGCCCATTTACATTCAGTGTTATTATTGAAATATGTGGGTTTAGAGTCATCGTGTCCTTTGTGCGATTTATGCTTGTGGTGGTGTCTCTGGTATCTTGCATACCTTGCAACACTTCCCTCAGAGAGTCTCCCTCAGGATTTCTTGTAGAGCTGGCTTAGTGGTGACAAATTCTTTCAATTTTTGTTTATTTGGAAAGACTTTTATCTCTCCTTCTATTCTGCCTGACCGGCTTGCTGGATAGAAGATTCTTGGCTGCATATTTTTTCTGTTCATCGCATTGAAGATTTCCTGTCATTCCTTTCTGGCCTGCCAAGTTTAGTAGATATGTCTATCACCAGTCTGATAGGTTTCCCTTTGTATGTTAGGGCCCTTTTCTCCCTAGCTGCTTTCAGAATTCTCTCTTTGTCCTTATATTTTGCCATTTTTGCTATGATATGTCCTGCAGAAGATCGATTCAAATTACGTCTGAGGGGAGTTCTCTGTGCCTTTTGAATTTCAACGTCTACTTCCGTCCCCAGGTTGGGGAAGTTTTCTGCTATAATTTGTTCCAGGACTCCTTCAGCACCTTTCCCTCTCTCTTCCTCCTCTGGGATTCCTATGTTATGGATATTGTTCCGTTTGATTGTATCGCTGAGCTCTCAAACTCTTCTTTCATGTTCCTGGATCAGTTTATCTCTTTTTTTTTCAGTTTCTTCTTTTTCTATAATTGTGTCTTCTAAATCACTTATTCTCCTTTCTGTCTCTTCAATCCTTGCATTGGACGCCTCCAGTTTATTATGTATCTCATTTATCGCATTTTTACATTCATCATACCTATTTTTAAGCTCCATGTTATTTGTAGCCATAGTTTCTTTGATGTTCTCCATGCTTTTTTCAAGCCCAGCCATTAATTTTATGATTATCGTTCTAAAATCTTGTTCAGTTATGCTGCTTATATCCTATTTGAGCAGTTCATTAGCTGTCAATTCTTCCTGGAATTTCCTTGGAGGAGAGCTTTTTTGTTTCGTCATTTTGGTTAGCTTTCTATCTCTTGTTAGTTTTAAAAACTTGTTATGCTCTCTGCACCTGTGAGTGCTGCTCTACCCAAGAAGGCTCTTTGACTGTCCAGGGCCTACCCTTTCAGAAAATGTTCTTTGAATGGTGTCTCTTGGTCTCTCTTGTTGATACCTTGGTTTTTTTATTTTCCTACTCGTAGTGGTATTTAGGACTCTCCACCATGTGTACTTTGGCTTGTTTCTTGAGGTAGCCCTTGAGAAGAAAACAGACAGACAAACACACAGGGAACATAGGCACACAGACACACAGACAAATCCAACAAACAGGCAAACCGAAAGAGAAAACATACAAATAAAGAGAAAAGAGAGAGGAGGGAAGGCAAATAATAGAAAATAAAAATACACAAAAAAGTCAAAAAGAAGAAAAGAAAAGGAAAAAAGAAGAAACCCAATAGACAAAGAACAGTTTAAAGCATATAATCAGATTTCCCAGCTACAATTAAATAGCTGGGTGTATGCAGTGCTGGTTGAAGAGCATAGAGAAAGAGAAAGATGACAGGGCAAGGATGAGGCACAATTGGAAATGAAGTGAACAGGCAGAAGAGATAAGAAGCTTTTTTCAAAGAATGAAAGGGTGGAATATGGTTGAAGAGGTGAGAGAAAGACGATGATGTTATCCAGAGAAACTATATAGTCTGATTACTCCTGAGAGAAAGAGATGAAAAGGTAGGTAGGTGTAGAGTTTACATCTAGAGAATGGATTAAATGTGACTGTTTAAGCAAGACAGTGACCAGAATTAATCAGGGCAGTGCTTCAATTAAAAAAAAGGAGGGGGGGGAGGAGGAAGGCAGCTCTCTAGCAGTAATGGGCGTGATTTGATCCAATGTGTCAGGTGGGAGTTCTGTCTTGGCAGTTATGGGAAGAAGGGTGGCAGCGCTCCAGTCCCTTCTTGACCCAAGAGCTGCAACTCAGTTTTTGGGTGTGTAAACTCCCTGTGCCAGAGGCACAGCCAAGGTGGGTGGTGCTCTATATCCCAGGCCAGGCCTCGTTTCCAGATCCCAGTCCGTGTGCCCCACTGAAATTGCGGGAGACACAAACTCACAGGCGATCCCCTCAGGGCATTTCCAAGCCTCTTGCCTTTCCCCTGGGGATTGAGCCAGAAGCTGCTGCTCCCATCTCCTCCAGGTCGGGTTAGCGAGCGAGGAGCAGTTTTATCCTGGGGTCGCCTGGGACAAGTTCGGCCTGTCCAGGGTCAGCTGGAGAGCAGGAAACTGGGTCCTTCTGTGTCTTGTCACCCAAAACACGAACTCGCGGGCAAATCTCCCAGTTTTAAGCCCTTCGTCTCCCCTCTAGGGATCCAGCCGAGCCAGAAGCACAAAGGCGCAGTCGCTGTGTGGCCTCTCCAGGTCGAGTTGGCGCACAGGGAGTTGTCTTCCCGGGGATCGCCTGGGACGAGTGCGTCCCGCCTATGGTCAGCTGGAGAGCAGGAGACCGGGTCCCTCTGTGTCCCAAGCGGAGGTTTTTCTGTTCCCCAGCGACTGGGACCGTGTCTTGAGCAGTTTCAGCCTCTCTCTTTCCCCTCTAACTCCCCGCGGAGGGGGATCGCCCCCGTCCCTCTGTGTCTCTGGTCCTGGTCCAATTTTATCTTCCCCAGTTCGCACTCACGTTAGAAGGTTTTCTCAGTGGACTCTGTCTCCTTTTCCTCCTAAACTCCTGGATTCTGTAAGGGTCCCTGTGGCTTCAGGTTTTCTCTGTGCGAGATATGGGGGCGAGTGCAATGTACAGAGTTCCCTACTTCTCCACCATCTTGCCCCTCCTCTGAGTGGTGGTCACATTAGTATTCATGTGTTCATTGAACTAACACTTTTTCTTTTTTTATTCAAGTATAATTGACACAGTGTTATATTAGTTTCAGGTGCACAACATAATGATTCAACAATTCTATACATTACTCAGTGCTCATTCAGATAAGTGTGCTCTCAGTCCCCTTCACTTAGGTCACTACTGCCCTCCCCCACCTCCCTTCTGGCAGCCACCAGTTTGTTCTCTGTATTTAAGAGTCTGGTTTTTTGTTTGTTTGTTTGTTTGTTTGTTTTATTTTTTAAATTCAACATATGAGTGAAATCACATGGTATTCATCTTTTTCTGACTGACTTATTTAGCATTATATCCTCTAGGTCCAACCATGCTGCAAATGGTAAGATTTTATTATTTGTTATGGTTAAGTAATATTTCATTTGTATATACTATGACTTCTTTATCCATTCATCAATAGATGGACACTAGGATTGTTTCCCTATCTTGGTGATTGTAAATAATGTTGCAATAAAACATAGGAGTGCATATATCTTTTTGAAATGATGTTTTCTTTTTCTTTGAGTATATACCCAGTAGTGGAATTGCTGGATTATATGGCCTGTCTTTCCTTCCTTCCTTCCTTCCTTCCTTCCTTCCTTCCTTCCTTCCTTCCTTCTTTCTTTCCTCCTTCTTTCCTTTCTCTCTCTCTCTTTCTTTCTTTCTCTGTCTCTCACTCTTTCTTTCCATTTTTCTTTCTTTTACTTTTTGAGATAGAAAGAGACTGCATGAGCAGGGAGAGAGACACAGTGAAAGAGAGAATCTTAAGCAAGCTCCATGCTCAGTACAGAGCTAAACACAGGCCAAGTCTTACAACTGTGAGATCATGACTTGATCAGAAATCAAGAGTCGGATGCTTAACCAACTGAACCACCCAGGAAGCCCTCTATTTTTAATGGTCTGGGAAACCTCCATATTATATTCCACAGTGGCTATACCAGTCTGCATTCCCACCAACAGTGTTTCATCTGCCAACATCTGTTGTTTTTTGTGTTGTTGATTTCAGCCATTCTAACACATGTGAGGTGATATTTCACTACAGTTTTGATTTGTATTTCCCTGATGATGAGTGATATTGAGCATCTTTTCATATGTCTCTTGGTCATCCATCTGTATGTCTTCTGTGGAAAATAATATCACGTATGTGTAGTATTTGGTAATAAAAATATTTTTTAAAATTCTGCATTGGGTGGAGGGATATATTTCTTAGCCCAGGAATAAGTATTATCTCAGACAAATTACCATGCAATAACTTACACAAATATTAATAATTAAAATAGTTTTAAAACTATTAAAACAGTTTTAAAGTAGTTTTAAAATAGCATAAAATAGTTTTAAACTTAAATGTAAATCGTTTTTAAACAAGTCTCATATTTAAACATTAACAAAATGGGGGAGGAAAAAGAGAGACGTAATAGACTAGTATTCCAAAACGTAGTGATAGTTTACATCAGTACTAACATTCTTGTCTCTGTTTTCTCTGATCAAATGCACTTGAACTCATACCAGCAAGTTCATTGAAATTAATGGGGTAGAAGCTCTCATGGGTTTCAGTCAGCGAGGGAGACATTGACGACTTCTCATGCCTACTCTTGGTCCTTGGAAGGAATCGCTAAGAACCCCAAAGATGAGGTGTTCCTGACCGGTGGCAGGGACCAGGTGTCAGACAGACTTGCAAGTACCTGGCCTAACAGAGGTCTGGCTGTGTTCCATGACTGGCTTCTAAGACCCACTGAAGTCAGCTCCATCAACACATAGTGGCCAATGGGGTCAAGGCCAGAGTGGAGCATCAATGGGAACACTTTTGTGGGCCAATCCTGGAAACATATGCATTGTTCTGTCCATACTCTATTGGCTGAGATTCAGTTGCATGAATTCACCTATGGAAGATGGGCTGGCAAATGTTGTCCCTCATGGGCAGCAGCTTCTCAGCCAGATATTTGCACAACATGTGCACTAAGGGGACCACAAATCTTTGGTGGAGAGCTTTTCACCTACCCATCTGTGCTCTCATGTGAAAAACATTACTTCTATTATGTTAAGCCCCTATAATTTTGTGGGATTTTTTTAGTTATCACAGCTGTTTCTTTTCTTGACTAGTACCATGCGGGAAATTCCATACCTCAGAGGGATGACCATCAACTATCAGTTGACTGCTATCAAGATTTGCAAGTAGAGGGATAGGAGATAGGGCAGTGGAGAAGTAGCTAAGGTGGGTCTTTCAAGAGACCTAGCTATGTGCATGAGAAGTTCTTTCATTTATCAAATGAGTGTGTAACACCTACCATAAACCAGGAGGTATACTAAGTGCCTTGTCTTTTTTTATAAACATTAACCTATTTAATCCTCATAACAGCTTATAAGCAATGTGCCTATCCACATGTAGCTAAAACAGAGTAAGTTAAAGTAAGATCCTTAGAAACCCTCAGCTAGCAAGTCACAGAGTCAAGATTTGAACCAGCCCAGGTGGCCCCAGCTCCTCTACTCTGGCCTTTATGCATTGTTTTATGCATTATGATTTGCGAGAGTCAGAGAACAAGTGAGAAGTTACCTTCAAGGCAGGTGAAGAATCTGAAATGCTAAAGAGAGCTGAGAGATGAGGAATCCAACATTTCTCTGAACAGTAACCATCTACGGGTATAGGTGTTATGGTATCGGCTGCAATGGGCATGAACTATGAGTAGATGGTTTATACCCATTTTACCAGTTTGGAATAGAAGTCTAAGAAAGGCCACATGCCTTGCCCAAGATTTCATATCTATTGACCTGGTGGAACCAGGCTTTGAACTCCCATCTCTGCCTCAAAAACCCATCGTTTTGCCTCTCTCTCGTCTTTCTTTCTTTTCTTTCTTTCTTTCTTTCTTTCTTTCTTTCTTTCTTTCTTTCTTTCTTTCTTTCTTTCTTTCTTTCTTTCAGAGGGGGAGAGTGGGAGAAAATTAATCTTGATTCATTTGACCAAAATGGAGAGTTAAAGAGGAACATAAGCCAAATCAACTAGGAGATACTTGTTTTCCATTTTTCAGATAGTGTTATATGCAATCACCTCATTACAAGGTACAATAATCTTAATCACAATTCCTAAATAATACATTTCCATTATAAATTATTGTTATGTATGGGATGCAACCAAAGGGTCTTTTATTCTTCATGACTCACATCAAATGGTTTCTATTCCAAAACCCAGAAGAGAAAATATTATGCCAACAGCTAACTAACCAGAAAGCTTCTGTAGGTGTTTCCATGACTGTAGTAAGTCTGTAGTAAGCTATCATGCAATTTAAACTTGGATAAAATGGAAATACCAACAAGACAGCCCTTGGGGAGTTTGACCTGCTTTTTGATTGCTTGGAGTTAGTGAGTATGATGGAGGGGTTCTGGCTGGCCAAAGGCCCCAAGCAGTCTAAAGCTGTCATCCATTTTGCCAACTAGGTACCTTTTCCTCATGCCCTTGGCAAGGTTTCAGGGGGTGTCCAGAGAGTTTACAGTTGTTGTTTGTCTCTTTAGGTTTACATGGATGCAGGTTTACCATCCCTGGAGCCCAGGGACACTCCTGGAGCAGAAGAGATGGAGTTTTAAGGATAAAAATGATTTTGTTCGGGGCGCCGGGGTGGCTTAGTCGGTTAAGCGTCCGACTTTCGCTTAGGTCATGATCTCGCGGTTCGTGGGTTTGAGCCCCGCGTCGGGCTCTGTTCTGACAGCTCAGAACCTGGAGCCTGTTTCAGAGTCTGTGTCTCCCTCTCTCTCTGACCCTCCCCTGCTCGCGCTGTCTCTCTCTCTCTCCTAGAAATAAATAAAAATATTAAAAGAAAAAAATGATTTTGTTCAACTGGAGTATCACAGAGATAACTTTAGCAAATTTAGCAAATTTAACTACAGAGGCAAAGATGTGCCTTAAGTATCTTGTAGGAGGTTGTCAGGGAAAAGGGGGCCCACAGTCTCTCAGCTGCCTTCAAACACACTTTGTAGCTTAAGTAACCTTGAGGTTTCATTTAAAAATTTTTTAACATTTATTTATTTTTGAGAGACAGAGAGAGACAGCTCATGAGCAACGGGGGTGGGGGGAGCAGAGAGAGAGGGACGCACAGAATCTGAAGCAGGCTCCAGGCTCTGAGCTGTCAGCACAGAGCTTGACACAGGGCTCAAACCCACAGACTGTGAGATCATGACCTACGCCGAAGTCAGACGCTCAACTGACTGAACCACGCAGGCGCCCCGACCTTGAGGTTTCAGAACAGATGGAAAGAAGATTTCTGAGTAAAGGTGGGGGGGGGGGGGGAAGTCATTAGAGGAAGAAAAAATGCTGATTATATCGAGAATTTTGCACATATTGCCCTTCATAATCCCTGCAGAACCCTGTGAGGAAGGTGGAATTATCTTCATACAGCTTTGTTGAGCAGCCCTTATCTTTTATCAAACTTTATAACTGGCAAGTGACATAGCCAGCATTTGGCCCCAGTCCGTCTGGCTTTAAAATCAATGTGCTTTCCCAACCCTGTGTTGACTCACAATCAGAACCTGCTGTATGGGCCCCAAACTGGAGCAAATACGTCCACGCAGCTGTTCCTCTCGTGGTCTATCAATATTCAGATCTTTAAGGGAAAAAAATCTCAAAATTAATAAACTTCCTTTCTTTTAATGTCTTATTTATTTTTGGGAGAGAGACACAGTTTGAGCGAAGTAAGAAGAGAGACAGAGACAGAGACAGAGACAGAGAGAGAGGGAGACAGAGAATCTGAAGCAGGCTCCAGACACTGAGCTGTCAGCACAGAGCCCAGCATGGAGCTTAAACCTATAAACCAGGAGATCCTGACTTGAGCCAAAGTTGGATGCTTAACCAACTGAGCCACCCAAGTGCCCCATAAACTTCCTTCTTAGAGTACAAAATAAATTATTAAGCTTTGCCATTATCTCTGAAAGTATATTTCTGTACAGGTAATTTATTATTTACCTTCCTGTTTAATCCATATCCTGTTCTTAGTAATTGATTTTGGAAACTTCAGGTTCCCTTTGATTCAGAAGAGGATATGATGTCCTTAAGTGCAATATTGCTACACTTCCACTGGGTCACAGAGGGCTGCTTGTCCCTTGGCCTCTCAAGGCAAACATGCCAAACCATGGCCTTTTCTCCCCTAGCCCTTCATTTTTGGCACAGCCATGGACAAAATAATTAGGTTTCTTAATATAGGCTTTTCGTTTCCAGAAACCTCATCTGCTTTCTTAAAACAGGTTCAGGTAATGTGTGAACTGCCAAGTGATTATGTAAAATCATATTTACTGAAGATTAACATCCACACAATGTCTTTAAAGTTTTAGAGAGAATTATAAACATGTCGCTGCAATTTGACACCAATGTCTTCTCTCACTCAGGTTAAAATGTCATTATTTGAGCACTGAACTCAAGATTAAGCACACTGGGTCCCTGTTAAGAAAGAACAATTGTGCTACTTTATCATTTTGACTGGCTTCCCACAATACTGCTGAGGAGTCCCTGTGTGTTTGCTTCAGTGCCCTGGGGAAGCTGGCAGGTAACAGGGCAACCTGTAGCCTCTGGGGGCCTCTGGGGCCTGACCCCTAGTGAGGTAAGCTCCTCCCACCCTTCCCTGTGGCAGCCTGGAGTTTTCCGCCTCAGGAACTATGACTCAGCTGCCTCCTTATACTGGGAAGTCTTAGTTCCCTTTTTTCTTGTTTGCTAATGAACTTCAAAGCTGCCCTAGAATGATTATAAGAAAGAGAATGGAAAGCAGTGACAGTCACAAGAAGGTGAGCCAAGCCACCCAGGGTGATGCCCACAGAGTCAGAGAGGCTATTAAGGAAGGTTTTCTCGTTACTACAGAGTGGATTTTTACAAGAGGATATTGATCAATTCCCTAAAAATGTAGGAAAGTCTGCGGGAGGAAATAGGCTAAAATGAAAACGGGTATTTTGGTGGGCCAAGAGAGTAGTGTCGGCCTTGCACTCGCCCCGATGGGTTTAGTGGCATCTCCCTCTGGGTGAGGGGTGAGGACATGGTCTGTAGAAAACGAGGCCCTGACAGATAATAAAATCTTGACAAATAAATTACCTCCTTTCAACGTTTTTAAATATTGAAAAGGTACTTTAAGAATTAGCTTGTTCTTTCTGAACAACACCTGTGGTCGGAGTCTGGTGGGACCTATGTGCTAGGACTGAAGCACAAGTATGTCCCCAGTAAGCATGAGAAGGTTTGTATCCAGCACAATTAAATGGATTTCTGAGGTATAGAAGCGCTTAGATTGTTTAAAAAGCTATTGTGCAATCTTAGTCACAAAAAGTACAATTTAAAAGATAATGTCCCAGACTTCTGTCCTGACAGGGCCTATCTCCCCGGGCACCCTTGTAAAGGCCTCCTGCTACCACTTGGGAAGACACTTCTCTTCCTGGAACCAAGGGTTCAGTGAGTGCTCCTTTTAAATATGACTAAAGTTAAGGCCGGAGAAAATTAGACTAATTTATTTGGGGCCTAATTATTTTGTCACTCTCTTTACCAGAAATGTTTGATGAACCTTATCTCCCAGCATTTCACACCTTTCCCCAGCCTGGCCTTCAATGCCTTCCCCACATCATGGCCCTGCCACATTCACCGCTGTTGTTTCCCATAATCTGCCCGGGGGATGCTTTTATTTGGTCAGATTTATCATATAAGAAACACCAACCTCTGTAATTAGCAAAGAAGACATCCAGAAAACCTCAGAGCAAATCAGATGAGAACCAATAGAAAAAGAATTTCTGTATAGAAACTGTATCTTGAGAAAATGCCTTAGCAAAATCCAAGAACTGTCATTTATTAAAACAAACACAGAAAGAAACAGACAAACAAAAACTGAGACAAGCAAAGTGTGTGGCAGAGATTGTACAGGGCAAGACCTCATAGACACACAGGAGGTTTTCAGTGTCTAGAAGGAATAACATCCAAACCAGAGCAATGTACCCTGGCCACTTGAGAGGGGTTGTTATAGAGCAGAGCATGAAGAAGAAGGAATTACCACCTGACATCAGTATCTACTTTATGTAATCTTTCATGCATATTTTTTTTTCACATTATTTATTTTTGAAAGACAGACCACAAGCTGGGGAGGGGCAGAGGGAGAAGACAAAGAATCCGAAGCAGGCTCCAAACTTGGAGCTTTCAGCACAGAGTCTGATGCGGGGCTCAAACCCATGAACTGTGAGATCATGACCTGAACTCAAGTCGGATGCTTAACCAACTGAGCCACCTAGGCGCCCCTCATGAAAACCTTGTATCACAGCAAAGTCTGTATTGTTCTCATTGTAGGATGCTTTCAGTTATTCTCAACAAAGTCTTTTATTCTCTTTATAATTCCCAAGCTAAAAGAAACTACGAGATGTGTTGTATGTAAGGCCTGGACTGCATGTGAGTGATGTCTGTATTAAAAACTGTCTTACCAAAAATGAGTAAAGTCAGGATCCTCCATCACTGAATTGTCTCAACCAACCTTTCTTCTGTCTGCTATGTTTCACATTCTGCCATCATCAAAATGGGTTCACAGGAATGAAAATGAAATTTCACACAAATGAAAGCACAGGAATCTGAGGCTTTGGTTAAGCTAATCAGGTGTAAAGCGGCTGAATAATTTCCATTTGGATCTTCAAAATATTGAAAATAGTTTATAGATCCCTGTATTACTTTTGAAGATCTCAACTACCTGGACATTTGGGTTGGGAATCCCTCTTGCAGTAGATGTATTCTTAACACACTGGCTCTGAGGCAGCCCCGAAGTCCGGCCTTTGCCATCGTGTCCCCTACAAGTAGCTATGGGGAAGTGGGCAGCTTTCCTTTACCAATCTCCTTTTCCAGTTCCTTCCAGCTTTTCCTCAGAGCTTCCCCAGACATAAAGTTTATTTAACTTAAAGGCCTGTGTAGACAAAGCTGACTGTTAGAGCTTTGCCATTCCTGACAAGCCTTTACAAGAGGAATGAGTCTCTGAAGCTTAGTAAATATCAACATACCAGAGTCTGATCAGAGAGCAGCGTTTGCATTTTTGTTTTATTTCAAGAAACTGTTTTAAGGAAGCCATTCTTTGAATGTATTTAGTGAAGAAGCTTGTTTTCCTGAGAACTGGAACTGGAAGGACATCCCTTCCTCATGCTTTCCTCACAGGCCACAACAGCAGAGTTGAATAGACCTGAGACACCTCCTCACTTCACGAATGAGAAACTGAGCCCAGCAAAAGTTAATCTACATAAAGATACATAGTTGACTAGAACTGGCTTTATGACCAGAGTGAGTATATAGGTTATCATTCAAGTGAATCAGTTTTTTAAAGTAAAGGGACGGTATTAATGATTATGTGAGAATTACAGGCATAAACTGGGATAGTGTCAGGCAAACGAAGATCTATGCTCTTCCTAACTATCACCAGATCTTCTGAATCTTACAGCAAGCCTACCTTAACACTGATTCATAGGAATTGTAAGAATTCTTTTGTTTCACAAACTCAGTTTGATAAAATTATTTTTATTTTTCAAATTGCATAATGCTTATGCAATTTGTAATAAATCCTGAATCCATTCTTCATTATCATTACTGTGCTATCATAGCTTTGCATTACCCAAACTAGAATAAACCAAAGCAATTGAGTAATAATAAGTAATTGTCATTTTTCAAATTCTTCAGTGTGATTAAAAGAAAGCAAGAACCGATTCATCAAATAATGGAATTTAATCATTTTGAAACTTAGAAACTTTATAATTTAGCTCCCTTATTAGAGTCAGGGATTTGCCATTTTATGCACGTGGAAACCAATGCCACTTTTTCTAAGTTTATTTGTGGATTTTGAGAGAGAGCCTGCATGAGCGGGAGAGAGGCAGAGAGAGAATCCCAAGCAGGCTCCATACTGTCAGCATGGAATCCAACACAGGGCTCAATCTCAGGAACCATGAGATCATGACCTGAGCCAAAATCAAGATTCAGACACTTAACCAACTGAGCCATCCAGACGCCTCCCAATGTCATGTTTTATAAACAAAAATGTGACTATTATAATTAGGCCTCTGATCATGGAATGAAACTAAAACATATAATCATTCTATAATAAAAATCCAAATGATGTACTTTAATGAATGCATTTAAAGCAGTAGCTGAAAGATCTTGACATTAATTTCAGTTATTGGTCAGGAGTATAAAAAATACAAATCAATTGATAAATTACTATTGGTTACTCACTGAATGCAGACATGCTGGTAGTTGTTAAGGACTCAGAATACAGAGAGGAAAATTTCTGGCCTTGACAAACCTACATAATGTGATTGGAAAAATATTGCATAAAGTTTTAAGAACAATACACCTGACAATACCAGGCAGACTATGATCTCCTTTCAAGTTGCCTGGGTAGATCTGGGTGCATCTCCTGGGAAGTTTCAGAGGGACAGCAAGAGACCTAAGAAAGAGAAGAGGGAGCTGGGTGCAGGGGTGTGTGGGAGGGAGCAGGGGCACTTAGGTCAGCTGCAGGGGATGCATTGCCATCAGCACATTAGCAAGCACAGGTGCCAACTGAAAGGGCTTAACCTGTAACCCAGGCAGCAGTTTGGGCTGAGCAGGCCCTGTGCAGTCCTGCCCCATGAGTTTATGCACACTAGGTACTGCGGCAGTATTTTTTTTACATTCCTGTGTTACATTTTGAGTGGAAAAAACTTTAAAAATAACAAGGATATGAAAATAACATCTAGTCTTTACTACTGAGTAGTTATTACACCATCTGCACCAAATAGGTGTCATCTTCTCATTATGATCTTTGTGGTACATTTAAAGAAGTTTCCTTATTTGGTTACTGTAACCAAATGGAGATAGTAAGATCAAATACCATCTGCGTGATTTCACCTGTGGGCTTGTTGTAGCATAAACTAGCGAGATTTCAGTAGTTGGGTTTTTTTGTTTTTAGTAGTTTTTTGTAGGTTTTTGTAGTTATATTGTTTGTTTGTTTGGCTTAATTGCTATATTTAGAAAGCAACCTGATTTAGGAAACAATTGTCTTTCTTTTGCCATCTTTCCAGATTCTCTTCCTTTTACTTTCCAACCACCCGATTTTCCACTTTGAAAGTGACGCTGCTCATATCTTTCACTTCTTCATCACCTACTCTTTCATTAATTCCATGTCGGTCAGAATCTATGTCTGTCACTCGATAAAACCACACCCTGGTAAAACCTCCAGCATCTCATCATCCTTACTTCTCTGGAATGGTTGTCATGGTTGATCACCTTTTCTTGAAATTCTCTCCTTCTTCAATGCCACACCACCTAAACTCCTCTGAGCCATCTGTAGCCTAGGCTGTTCTTCTGGTCCTAGAACCACCACCCAACACACACACACACACACACACACACACACACACACACACATACACACACACACACACTCACACGCACGCACATAGTAGTTTGTATTGGTTTTGTTTTGAGATTCTTTCTCTCTCATGCACACACGCACATGCTCACATACACACACATGCATACACATTCTCTCTCTTTCCTTTTAAACTCACTTTTGGCTTCTGGGCGTATATTCCATTGCCATCGTTCTGTTCATCTGGCTTCTATATTGTATCACCCGCTCAGACATCTCCACTGGGCTTCATGTCCACAACTACACCTGGTTACTGGTTGTTTCTATTAGAATAGCCCACCAAAACCTAAACTAAAGATGTCCCAAATGGAGCGAATTCTCTTCTTCCTAAATAGCCTCTCTTTCAGTTTCGACTTACAGTTTGAGGCTCTTCCATTCTCTGAGTCAGATGGACTAGAACTTACCAAGTTTTCTTCTTTTTTCCTTCCTTATCTAAGCAATTGCCAGCCAGTGCAGATATAGCCATCGCCATATATTTTCCATAGAACTTCCCATGTCTTCTCCCACTATATTAGTTAAGGTTCTCTGGTGAAACAGAAACAATAGGATGTGTTACATAAAGAGATTTATTTTCAGGAATTGGCTTGTGTGATTATGGAAGACGGTGAGTCTGAGATCTTCAGGGGAAGTTGTCAGACTAGAGATCCAAGAAAAGCCAGTGCTGCAGTTTGGGCACAAAGGCCATCTGCTGGCAGAACTCTTCTTGTTATGGAGAGGTCACTTTGTTCTATTGAGACCTTCAAATGACCGGATGAGGCCCTCCCATATCATTGAGAGCAATCTGCTTTACTCAAAGTCCACTGGTTTAAATGTTAAACTCATCCAAAACACCCTTAGAGAAATAGTCAGAATAATGTTTGACCACATATCTGGGCACTATGACTCAGCCAAATTGACATAAATTTGAGCATCATATCCACTATCATATCCATCTATCACTGCCAGCAACTTATAAAAATTATAATACTCTCCAATTGACCTTTGTCTTTCAGTCCCTCGCTGCTTCAAACCATCCCATCTTCAAAGCTGCTTCAAAGCATCCCACTGCTTTATCGCCACTAGTATATCTCTCAGGACAATACTATCACTCTGTTGCTCACTGTTTTGCTTTTCAAATCACATGCAGACTCCAGTAATGACATACCAGTCCCTCCCTTATATTGAGCTAAATAATCTCTCAAGCCTTATCAATAATGCTTTTATTTTACATGTTGATGCAGCTGACTGGCTATTTCCTAAACATTCCAGCTTTTGCAGGTTAAAGCCTTTCTCTCTCATGTTTCCCACAGTAGGAAAATTTAACTCTCCAATCTGTTTATGCTGAAATTCTGGTTATGACATCTTAGCTACCACCAAACTCAAATTTACAATAATAGCTACACTCTAATACATTTCTTTAGACACTTGAATTGTCCATATCACCACCAATATCAACTGCAATGGAAAGAAAAAAGAAAGCTAATAACTGATGCATGGCCAGTTTATACTAAAGTCATATTCTGAGAGCAAGAAACTGTGACAGAGAGTGAGCTTTAAATTTTTTCATATTCCTGAAAACAAACATTGCAGCTGTAGCTGAAGCCCATGTCTCATTCTCCCCCTCCCCAGTGGAAACTTATATGGTAAATTTAGTGTATACTCATAACTTACTTTTATATTATTCTTCATAGTTGCATATTCGAAAGAATGCATTGTTCTCATTCTTTTTATTTTATAATGATATCAAAATGTACATCATATTCTGTAATTTCCTTTTTATGAAGCATTGCTTTTCAGATTTATCCAAGTCAATGCATACAAATAAAGTTCATGTATGTTAGCTACTTTAATGTACTCATTGTATACTCAAAATTTATCATTACGGTTTCCTACCAATGGATATTTGGTTGTTTCCTTTCTTTTTTTCTATTACACATAAATGTGTCAGGTTTCCTTAGAAATATGTATATAATTATGCAACACACTCAAAATTTGAATTGCTGGGTCATCTGGGTGGCTCAGTCAGTTGAGCATCCAACTTTCGGCTCAGGTCATTATCTTGCAGTTTGTGGGTTTGAGCCCTGCATAGGGCTCTATACTGACAGCTTGGAGCCTGGAGCCTGCTACAGATTCTGTGTCTCCCTCTCTGCCCTTCCTCCATTCATGCCTGTGTGCTCTCTCTCTCTCAAAAATGAATAAACATTAAATTTTTTAAAGTTTGAATTGCTAAGTGACAGAGTGTTTTCATCTTTAAATTTACCAGATATTGTGCAACGGTTCTCCAAAGTGATTCTGACAATTTATATTCCAATACTGATACATTTCAGTATCAGTAAATCAATATTATTAATTCAAAACTTTCAATCAGAATGTTTGAAGATTGGCCAATCATGGAGGTGTGAAATATTTCCTTATTGTTTATAATTTCTGATTATTATGGGTTTCACCTTTCTGTTTGCCAGGTATTTGGATTTTTTCTTCTGTGAATTGCCTGTGTGTATCCTTTGACATATGGCTGTTGGAATACTTGTGTTTTGTAATTTGTTTGTAGAGGTTCTTTATATAAAATGAATTTGTCAATTAGATCTATTGTACATATCCTCTCTCATTGTGTGGCTTGCCTTTTATTTCATGTTCTTTTGTGATACACAAGTTTTCATAATTGTGATGTGGTGAAACTATCAAATGTTTCTTTTATTATTACTATTATTTATGTTTTATTTAAGAAATCTCTTGAAAATCTTTTAACAATATTATATTTTTGTTTTTACACTTTGGTTCTTTAATCCATCAGAGTTTACCTTTGTGTTAGTTGAGAAGAAGAGAGAGCGTAATTTTCTATTCATAAAGACAATTGTCCTTAAACTATTATGAACATTTACCACCCAGTAATTTTATTTTATGTTTATTTTTTTAACATTTATTCATTTTTTAGAGACAGAGAGAGACAGAGCACCAGTTGGGGGAGGAGCAGAGAGAGAGGGTTAGAGACACAGAATCTGAAGCAGNCTTTGTGTTAGTTGAGAAGAAGAGAGAGCGTAATTTTCTATTCATAAAGACAATTGTCCTTAAACTATTATGAACATTTACCACCCAGTAATTTTATTTTATGTTTATTTTTTTAACATTTATTTATTTTTTAGAGACAGAGAGAGACAGAGCACCAGTTGGGGGAGGAGCAGAGAGAGAGGGAGACACAGAATCTGAAGCAGGATCTAAGCTCCGAGCTGTTAGCACAGAGCCCGAAGTGGGGCTTGAACCCACAAACTGTGAGATCATGACCTGAGCTGAAGTCAGACACTTAACTGACTGAGCCACCCAGGCCACAATAATAATAATAATAAATAATAATAATAATAGTATGTAATTTTATAAGTCTTAAATCTCTGTTCCTTGTTTCAATTTTTAAAAATTGCACTAATTTTGGGCCTTAACTCTTTTTTTTTAAACTTTAAAGATATATTTTATTTAACCCAAAATATCATCTGTTCAGTATAAAGTATAATATTTTTGCCACATCAAATTCAGACTAGCCACATTTCAAGTGCTTAGTAGGTAACTGTGGCTAGTGGCTACCACCCTAGGTAGCATATTGGACCTTTATTCTTGCAAAGAATTTTTTGAATTGTCAAGTTCTATGAAAAAAAAGTTGGAATTTTAATTCCAATTGCATTTTTTTTATTTCAGAGATAATCTACAGATTTATAATATTCTCCATCCATCTGTGAGCAAGTTGAATCTCTGTTCATTTAGATCTTCATTTATATTCTTAAAAATGTTTTGTAGTATTCCACATCCAGGTTTTGTGTATTTTTGTGCTACTGTACCAGATACCTTGGAATATCTGTGGATTTTATCAGTTTTATCTCTCGAATATTTTTCTCTACTGTATTTTGAAGTTGATTGTTGTATATCATGTATATGAGTATTGTTTGATATTTATATGTTGATCTTTTGTCCAACAATCTTGCTGAAGTGTGTTATTTGTTCTAATAATTCTTTTTTCTTTTTTTTTTTTAGTATAATTTATTGTCAAATTGGCTAACATAGAGTGTGTAAAATGTGCTCTTGGTTTTGGGGATAGATTCCCGTGGTTCATCGCTTACATACAACACCCAGTGCTCATCCCAACAAATGCCCTCCTCCATACCCATCACCCATTTTCCCCTCTCCCCCACCCTCCCATCAACCCTCAGTTTGTTCTCTGTATAAGAGTCTCTTATGGTTTGCCTCCCTCCCTTTCTGCTTGTAACCATTTTTTCCCCTTCCTTTCCCCCATGGTCTTCTGTTATGATTCTCAAGATCCACATATGAATGAAAACATGATATCTGTCTTTCTCGACTGACTTATTTCACTTAGCATAATACCCTCCAGTTCCATCCACATTGCTGCAAATGGCATAATTTCATTCTTTCTCTGAATCTAGTCTGGAGGTAGGAAGGAACCAGGAAAAGTTTGGTTTTTAAAACATCATTTGCCACCCTAAATCAGCTTTATTGTTTTTGAACTGAGCTCATTCCACTTCCTCCAAAAGCACCCCTTTATCGAAGGCTAAGCTGGTGATTCCCGAATGCCAGGAAAAATGTTGCTGAATCTATCTCTCTCGTGTTATCCTCTTCTTCTGAAGTATTGAGCAGAGAACGACTTAGATGCTCCTAAATAGGAAAAGGAAATACTGAAAAAGCTCTTGTTAATGTTTTAAAATATTATTACGTTACATGTAGTTAAATGCAATGCAATTGCTATAAAAGATACAATCAAGAGTAATAAGCATATTACGAATGGATATATTTACAAAGTCTATTTGTAAATAAATTTAAAAGAACTCCAAATATACCTTTTTATTGAAATAAAATAAAATTATAAAATAAAAATGTTATAAACAGTGATATCATGGATAATTCATCACAACCATTATTTAGCTCATAAAGTATCTGTAATAGTGTTCAAATAAAACTATTGTAGTAACAGTCATTCGATGTTGACAGAATAGTTTCAGCTACATTACTAGTAACAGCACTGTAGCTATTATTAAATAGTATGATGTCCAGTAATTTGTCTGTAGGGAAAATTCTTCACGACAGCTGGGAGGTTATGCTTTTCCTATCCTCCTAATCTAGTCTCTGAATAGAATAAGCTAATGATTTTTAAAAATATTTGTTTATTTTTTGTGGGGAGAATGCAAGCAGGGGAAGGGCAGAGAGAGGTGGACAGAGGATCCAGAGCAGGCTCTGCACTGACAGGCTGACAGCAGCGAGCCTGGTGTGGGGCTGGAACTCAAGAACTGTGAGATCATGACCTGAGCCAAAGTCGTACGCTCACCTGACTGAGACACCCAGGCGCTCCATCTAATGATTTTTAAGTTAGGTGTTGATATGTTAGGGAGCTTCAATAATTAGGCATAACAGAACAAAATGCCATGATAAATAAATATGCATATCTCCTAATTACTTATATATTGAAGCAAAACAAACTTAATTAGAAGGGGATGAATGTGCACAGTAGCACCTATAGACATTCAGAGAGTGACTTTTGAACATCTTTAACAGTACCCTACTACTGTACCAATAATATGTTTAAAAGATTTATTTATTTAGTTATTCAAAATTATCAAGCAATTTGGGTTAACCTATGCACAATATTTTTCTAAGTGTTCTACAATAAAAGCTTATGTTCAAAGAACATTCTCTATTTTCCAAAGCCCTTTCTATAGATACTGCTTAATTTGAATTTTATAAAAGTCAAATAAAAGAGGAAAGGTAGATATTATTATCACATTTTAGTGATGAGGAAGCTGAGATTCAATTTAAATGATGTGAACACTTTCATTCAGTTATGTGTGGAAATACTCAGGATTAAGACCTAAGGTTCATAATTCTAACTCCAACATTTTTTCTGTTGAAATATTTACTACTGTTTCTTTATTTTTGAGAGAGAGAGTAATCAGGGGGTGGGCAGAGATAGAGGGAGACAGAGGATTTGAAGTGGGCTCTGTGTTGACAGCAGAGAGCCCGATGTAGGGCTCAGATTCACAAACCCCGAGATTATGACGTGGGACAAAGTTGGACATTTAACAGATTAAGCCACCCAGGTGACCCTGAGACATTTATATATATTAAACACACAACTCATTTTATATACACATTCACACATGAATATGTATGTACACATATTAAAAACAGCAGATGATTCCTTTAATTTTTATCTGGACCATCATGTATTATAAAGCATTAGCCCCATCACTACCTTCCACATGCATTTATAAAGCATTTCATTTATTTTTTTTTTTACTTTAATTTCAAATTAATGAATATCCTCCATAGAACTTTTAGGGATTTACTGTCAATGTCAATTGACATAAAATCGCTAGGAATCAGAATGCTTTGGATCACTATTATTTTGCAGTTTTAAATGACTGGTAAACTACACATATAATCTCCATGTTCTTCTTACCTCATTAATTAAGCAAGGAGTACATATTACCAAAACTAATTCAAATAATAAACTTTTAAAAGATATGTAACTTTCTAAGAAATTCATTAAAATAGTACAGTGCTATTTTAATCAAACAAATGCCTTATAATCATTATGTGCATATATGTTATAGCTAGAGTCTGTTGTTACAGGAAAGGTGAATGAGCACATCAGTGGTTTTTCTGTTTATGTATTCAATCTGAAGATAATTAAATAATATGCTTAAGAGTAATTGTGGTTATTTGTAAATGAATGTGTTCATAACTAGTATTTTGCTTTAAAATCTGTAGTCATAATATTCATAACAGTAAACAAAGTTAGCAAACACTTTGATCATTACTGCAAAAAAACTAGTATTAACTCAATTTTTTTCAAAAGATGCATAAATTGAACTATGGTTTAAATTTATTGGTTTTCTATTATCATTGTTGCCTTATCTTTGGAAGCTAGAACAGTGCTCTGCATAGAATATGTGCTAAATAAATATTTATTATGCTCTACAATGTACGACAAGATTGAAGTACTAGAGTGAATATAACGGATACACCTATTTATTTATTCACTTATTTATATTAATATTTATTTTAATTATTAAACATACTTTGAGATTTTAAAAAAAAGATAGATTAACATGAAGATGTAAAAAAATAATAGAGAGAGAGATCCAGTATGCCTTTTACCCAGTTTCCCTCAAGGGTAATATTTGCAAAATTGTAACAAGATATCACAGCCAAGATATCGATGTGGATGCAGTTCACATAGACAAATTGTCCATCACCACCAGATGTCTCATGTTGTTCTTTTATAGTTAGACCCACTTTTCAACTACTTCTGCCCACTTTTCAACTACTTCTGCCCTTACATCCTGGCACTACTAATGTGTTCTCCTTTTCCATAATTTTGTCATTTTGAGAATTCTATACAAATGAACTCATACATGGGGCGCCTGGGTGGCTCAATCGGTTAAGCATCTGACTTCGGCTCAGGTCATGATCTCACAGTTCATGGGTTCCAGCCCGGCATCGGGCTCTGTGCTGACAGCTACCTCAGAGTCTGGAGCCTGTCTTCGGATTCTGTGTCTCCCTCTCTCTCTGACCCTCCCCTNTTTTTTTTTAAATGAACTCATACAGTTTGTGAACTTTTGGGATGGGTTTTTTTCATTCAGCATAATTCCCTGTAGACTCCTCCAACTTGGGCTTATCAATAGTTTATTCCTTGCTATTGCTGAGTAGTACTCCATAGTGTCGTTTTACGGTTTTGATTCCCCCTCCGCCCCCATTTTTTACTGTGGTAAAATACATATAACAGTCGCCATATTAACCATTTTCAAGTGTATAGTTCAGTGGTACTAAACACACTCACAGTGTTGCGCAACCATCACCACCAGCTATCCCCATAACTTGCCATGTTACCCCGTCCCCATTAAACAATAACTCCTTGTTCCCCCCTTTTCCTAGCTTCTGGAAACCACTATTATACTTTCTGTCTTAAATTTTACTACTCTAAGTACTTCATATAAGTGGAATCATATGGTGTTTGTCTTTTTGTGACTGGCTCATTTCATTTAGCATAATGTGAAGGTGCATCATGTTACAGCATGTTATAGAACTTTCTTCCTCTTTAAGGCTGAAAATATTCCATTGTATGGATATACCACATATTGTTTGCCCACTCATCTGTTAATAGATACTTGGGGTGCTTTCATACTTTAGCTATTTTGAATAAGGCTGCTATGAACATAGGTATACAAATGTCTGTCTGAGACCTTGCTTTCAATTGTATTGGGCATATAACCAGAAGTGGAATTGCTGGATCATACAGTAATTCTATTTTAATTTTTTTGTGTGTGTGAACCAGTATGCTGTTTTCCATAGTGGTATACCATTTTACATTCCCACCACAAGTGCACAGGGATCCTCATTTCTCTAACTCCTAGTTTTTTTCTTCCTTTTGGCTGGGGAAGGGGTACGGAGGTGATGGGCATGGAGGAGGGCACTTGTGGGGATGAGCACTGGGTGTTATATGGAAACCAACTTGACAATAAACTATTTTTTAAAACATTAGCCTAATGGCTATGGGATGATATTTGCATTTACATAATAATTTCTGATGTTGAGCATCTTTCTATGTGTTTATTGGCATTTTTTTTTTAAATCTTTCTTGGAGAAATGTGAATTCAATGCTTTTCACACTTTTGCATTGGTTTTTTGTTTTGTTCTTTTTTTTTGTATTATTGAGTCATAAGAATACTCTATATATTCTGGATATTAATCCCTTATCTGATATGTGGTTGTTAAATATTTTCTGTCATTCTATGGGTTGCTGTTTTACTCTGTGGATAGTGTCTTTTGATGCATATTTTTAAAAATTTTTATGAAGTCCAATTTGCCTATTTTCCTTTTGTTACCTATGCCTTTGGTGTCAAACACAAGCAATCATTGCTGAATCTAATGTCATGAAGCTATTTGCTTTCTTCTAAGAGTTTTATTGTTTTATTTTTATTGTAGGTTCTTGATCTATTTTGAGTTAATTTTTGTATGTGAAGTTAGGGAAGTGTCCTACCTCATTATTTTGCATGTGGATATCAAGTTTTCCCAGCACCATTTGTTGAAAAACCTGTACTTTCCCCCATTAAATGGTCTTGGCATCTTTGTTGAAATCGTTGAACTATATATATCAGGATTTATTTCTGGACTCTCTATTCTATTCCATTGGTTTTCATGGCAATACCATAGTCTTTTGATTACTGTAGCTTTGTAGTGAGTTTTGAAATCAGATGTGTGAGTCTGAAGTTTTATTTTCTTTATCAAGATTTGCCTATTTAAAGTCTCTTGAGATTCTATATGAATTTTAGAATTGGCTTTTCTATTTCTGCAAAAATTTTATTGGAACTTTGATAGGGATTAAATTGGATATGTAGATTGCTTTGGGTAGTACTGACATGTTAACAATATTGTTTTTTTTTTAAGTTTACCCTTTGGCCATTTTTTTTTTTTTTTTTTTGAGAGAGAGAGAGAGAACAAGTGGGGAAGGGACAGAGAGAAGGAGACAGAATCCAAACCAGACTCTGCACCATCAGCATAGAGCCTTATGTCGGCCCTGAACTCACAAAATGTGAGATTGTGACCTGAGCAGAGATTAAGAGATGCAGAGCAGAGCAGAGATTAAGATGCTTAACTGACTGACCCACCCAGGCACCCCCAATAAGATTAAGTTTTCTATTCTATGGTGTATGTTTCCATTTATTAATGTCTTTTTTCATTTCTTTAAGCAATGTAGTTTTCATTGTAGAAACCTCCTTGTTTAATTCCTAGGTATTTTGCTTTTTTGATATTATAAAAATATTTTTTTATAATTTTCTTTTCAGATTGTTTATTGTTAGCATATAAAAATGAACTGGATTTTTCTATATTGACTTTGTATCTTACTACATTGCTAAATTCAATTTTTCATTCTGTGTGTGTGTGTCTGTGTGTGTATGCGTGTGTACTCTACATACATATGTGTATCTTACTATTCCAATTCTATTTTTCCAATAAATTATCTGTTTAATAAGTGGAGAATTATGGATAAAAACGTAATGTTTTGTCCAATAGCAATGTCTTAAATACAACTTTATAGTAGTTTTACTTTTATTCTTAGTAGGTTCAGTGCTCATATGTGAATTTACTAACTATATTTAAAGTTTGATAAGCAGGTGACTAACTTATACCCATCATCACCAAAACAATAAACTTAACATTTGGTGAAAATCTGCTCTGTACCAGACATTGTGCTAAGCCCCTTATGTACATAATCTCATTGACTCAATAAAAGCCCTAGCAAAGTGGATATAATGAGTTCTGATTTACAGATAAGCAATCAGATGCCCTGAGAGGACTAACCTTATAGCCTCAAGAGGAAACACAACCAAAACCTATGCCTACATTGGTCAGATTAACATTTACTTAGTGCTCACTATCAAGTAACGAATGTTCTACGGTATAAAAATGAGAATTTTTACAAATGACAAAATAAAGACCCTGAAAGTTTTAGTTATGTGTCCAAAGGACCTAGTGAATAAATAGTACACCAAGCTCAGACAAGTTCCAGGAGCCCCATGTTTAGAAATTCCCTCAGAACTGCTTAATTGTACAGACAGAAGTACAAATTAGACAAGGTAGCCACTTTGGACTAAGCAATTAAACATGATTTTTTTTCCCCTCTGACTGACAATAGACCACACTGCCTAAGCAGAGAAAAGGCTAGATTTGGGGCTCCCATCAGCCCTCCCCACCAAGCAGGAGTATCACGTTGTAGTCACAACATGTCCAACATAGGATCCTGCCCTCTTTAAACCCCTCTCCTACTCTATCCCTCTCCATCTCCCTTACCTAGTGGATCAGTCTTCTTTTCCCTTGAGTACGACATTTCCCCAGGATACTATCTGGTTGGTCTGGTTCTCAGGAGACCTGATTTCTTGTTGGGTGTCTATCCCTAACTATGGGATTTAGCCTCACAGGGATTTAAGGTTTATGGACCCATTTGGCACAACCCAGCTACAGTTCTCCAATCATCAGGGCATGGTGGTCAGTCGGTGCTGCAACTGCTGATCCATTACCTGCCCCTTTTGGTGTCCATTGGCACTCAGGAGGTGAAACAAAATCTGCCCCAGACCTTAAGAACTCCCGTCTGCCATCCACGGGCTGCTGTGTTGCACTCGACCTTAGCTTTGACAGGTCAGCATATCTTGGGAGTTGGCTTTAACATAGGAGATAACGTGGACATTTCACTCATCTAGCAGATTTTTCTGGTCCTTTGTCCAACTTTTGGAAATATTTCCTCTTACACTTTTAGCATTCCTAAGATGATCCACTGCCCGTGTAACCGATTTCCCCGTTGCCTTGGTTACAGTAAAAAAACAGCAGTTATTTGATACTTTGTCAGGCTTTTTTCCCCAACTCCTTGGAGCCTTGCCTGTGCCACCAGCCCGCTATTTTCACGAGTCTCCGCACCTGGCGGTCAGGTCTGGTCCGACTCACGGCCCTCCAGTGAGCAGGTCTGAAGTCCATTCAGGTCCCTGCTGTGTTTCCACATTTTTACCTAACATATAGACTAATCCTGTCGTGTGATTCGTCTTCTTTCTTTTTATATCCGTTTCCTTTCTGATAAGAGTACCTCTGGAGTAGAGCTTAGAAAATTAAGCAACGTCAAGTTTCGAAACAAACAGAGGTCATTTTAAGAATTCAAAGGATGTAGGACACCTGCCCAAGGATGGGGGCAGCCTGGTCTCTGCCCTCCCCCACTCCGGAAATGTCAGCAGCCAGCGTTGACCTAAGGCAGCCCTTGGCAGGGAGGAGGCTGCTGATACCTGGGGCTGAACAAACCTCGTTGCTCCAGGCTCCTCCGCCCTGGGGGACAGCCTGGACCTCCCCGCGCCCTGGAGTCCCCACTAGGTGCGCAGCCCACCAGACGCAGTCCTTCGGTGATGGGCTGCGCAGCGGTGCTGCAGACCACCAGGCACACCTACCTTTCGGGAGGTGAGGGGTGGGGCCCGGCGGGAGGTGAGGGGCGGGGCCCGGCAGGAAGTGAGGGGCAGGACCCGGCCAGAGGTGCGGGGCGGGGCCTGGCGGGAGGTGAGGGGCGGGGCCCGGCAGGAAGTGAGGGGCAGGACCCGGCCGGAGGGGAGGGGAGGAACGCGACGGGAGGTGTGGGTCGGCCCTGGCGGGAGGTGAGGGGCGGGGCCCGGCAGGAGGTGAGGGGCGAGGCCCGGCAAGGGGCGGTGCTGAAAGGGGAGCTGCTGCGGGGATGGAGGTGAGGGCTGGCTGGGTGGAGCTGGCGGGGCGGAGCTGACGGGGCGGGTGCTGGCGCCGCTCTCCCATAGGTGCGCACTGGGGTTTGCCCAGACTCTGGACCTGGGCAGACTGGTACTTGGGCGCCATTCTCCACCCCGCGTGGACTTCGGAATTGGCCAAAGACGCCCAGTAGCCGCAGGCGGAGTGGTCTCCGCGGGGCGCGGGGCACCAGCAGAGTCCCGAGGATGCGTGCCCTGCCAGCCCTGGACGCGCCCCGGAACGAACGGCTGCGGATCGAGGACCCCAAGGCCCCCCGGGTCCGGGACGCGGCTGTGCCGGCACGCAGGAGCGCAGTGGAGAGGCTGNTGCGTGCGGGGCCCGCCGGGAGGCGGCCCGGGCCCTGCCCCCGAGCGCAGCAGCCCCAGGGCGAGCGAAGGGACTGCGGGCGACCCTCGGCCCCCGGCCCGCGTCCCTGGTGTCGTGGCGCGCAGGGCCATAGCGCGGAAGCCTCTGAGGCCTGACTCGCTGGTCATCTACCGGCAGAAATGCGACTTTGTCCGCGGACAGGGCGCCAACAGCTCCATGGGGGGCCTGGTGAAGAAGCTCTTCCAGGGTCCGGGCAAGGACAGGGCGCCGGTGCCTCCGGAGACGTCCCGGGTGGGAGAAGAGGTCAGGGCCAGGCCGGGGGAGGCTGTCCGGGCCGAGCCCGGCTGTGTGGCGGCCTCCGCGGCCCCCGGCGTCCTCTCACCCCCCGCGCCCCCCGCGCCCCTCGGAACGCCCACCAGAGTCCGGGCTGCGCCCCGAGGCCCGGAGCTGCGGGGGGCTAGGCGCGGGGCGCTGCAGCGCTCGCAGTCAGACCTCAGCTCCCGCTACTCCGCGTCCTTGGCGGAATGTGACACCTTCTTCCAGTTCTGCGGCTTGGAGCCCGAGGTGGTGGAGGCTCTCGGGAGGGAGAACTTCTCCGCGGGGTCGGACCGCGTCACACTCAAGGTTCGCAGCGTTAGCGTCGCCACCTCCGACAGCGGCTTCTCCAGGAACAGCGGCGGCGAAGAGGGGCTGCAGGAGGAGGAGCTGACCGAGCAGGTGCCCAGCACCACCTCGGTCATCGACAGGAACGCCCGCATCATCAAGTGGCTGTACACCTGTAAGAAAGCCCGGGAGACGCCCGGCCAGGGGCTGCAGGGCCCGGCGTGACCGCGCGCGGTCTTGGGAGACTTGGACCCCAGGTGGGCAACCGTAAAGCCGGAGGGGGTCTGTGTGCCTGCCTGTGCGGGCTTCACGGGTGTGGCCGACTTGGACGGCTCCAGTCCTCCAACGTTGCAAGGGACCCTAGACACGGAGACGCAGAGGTTGGCAGGAGAGCTCCTAATCCAGGTCCCCCGCAGCTCCAGCGCCCTTTCTTTTGAGTGTCTTGCTTCTAACTCCCTGGAATGGCAGTTCTAAGAGGAGAAATTAGGGTTATGTCAAAGCAGTTTTCATCCGTATTATTTCCTGTGTTGAAAATAGCCTGAGAGGGGCGCCTGGGTGGCTCAGTCGGTTAAGCGTCCGACTTTCGCTTAGGTCATGATCTCACGATTCGTGGGTTCGAGCCCCGCGTCGGGCTCTGTGCTGACTGCCAGCTCAGAGCCTGGAGCCTGTTTCAGTC
Organism: Crocuta crocuta; assembly: GCF_008692635.1. NCBI lineage: Eukaryota > Metazoa > Chordata > Mammalia > Carnivora > Hyaenidae > Crocuta > Crocuta crocuta. The sequence goes on along the minus strand of NW_027529191.1, from coordinate 41,871 downwards.
TGTGACTTCCTCTCTCTCTGACCCTCCCCCGCTGACGCTGTCTCTCTCTCTCTCCTAGAAATAAATATCACATTAAAAAAAAAAAGAAAAATAAAAAAAGAAAATAGCCTGAGAGCGCTGGGGTCTCTGCGAATGGAACTGTGGGCATCCTGAGGCTGGTCCACCGGTAACCCTAGGGTGGGACTGCCACCTCCCCTCCAGCAGAAAGGAAGGCTCTCTGCATGGCCCTGAAGGCCCTCTTCGAACGTGGTCGAGAGGGAGAACCCTATAGGATCTTCTCAGGTTGGCATTCAGTTAGCCGCGAAGGTCTCCCTTTAGCTAAATTTTGTCTGAGTTGTTTTGGGAGCTAAGGAGAGTCTTAGTTCACAACAAGAAGGGACATCAGTTTGTCGAACTGGGGGCTGGACCCAGTTATAACTGGGGTCTTCAAATTCCACACAGCTGTGATTATATACTTTATTTGCCTCTTAGGATAATACAGGAGATAAATTTCTTGCCCTGGGACGCTGGTAGCACAGGGTTGTTCTCAAGTTATTTTTCACTGAGGAACTAAGGAGTATTTATCCTTAGTGACCTCTACTTTTCCTTCCAAGTACATGTGATGAAGGCATTTGAGGTAGTGAAGGGAGGAGAGAAAGCACCTTTTCAGGGTCCTCTTTAAGAACAAGAATTTAGGGGCGCCTGGCTGGCTCAGTCAGTTAAGCGTCCGACTTCAGCTCAGGTCATGATCTCACAGTTCATGGTTTCAAGCCCCACGTCGGGCTCTGTGCTGAACTCTGGCTCAGAGCTTGGAGCCTGCTTCAGATTCTGTGTTTCCTTCTCTCTCTGCTCCTCCCTGCTCATGCTCTGTCTCACTCTATCTCTCAAAAACAAATAAATGTATATAAAAAAAGATTTTTTAAAAAAGAACAAGAATTTAAACATTGCACCATGTTTTTTCCTTTTACTCTTCAATAACAACTTGTATTGATTTTTTTTAATTCATAAGATACAAGATTTTTGTTTGCCTTTGATATAAACTAATTGAGGACACAGTGTCAGTCTTCAGAATGGTGGGGAGGCTGCTAGATGACATGTTTGTGGACTGAAAGAAAAAAAAAAAAGGCATGACTTCCCTGAGTAGCCATGGCCTTAGCACAGACTTGAAAATTAACAAGGAGAAATAGATTGGACTCAGAAGAATTATGACTTAAGATTTTCCATATAATTTATTGAATATGATTGAATATATAAGCAGTCAGAATTTAAATTGAAAAAATAGCAAGAACAACACACTAACTTGTACTTTTCAGAAATTCTCTTCTGGAACTGAGGTGAATATGTTCCTATGAAGCCGCCATGAACACGTTGGTGTCTAGGAGGAAAGTTGTAGGGACTGGCATGGCTCCAGAGCGCCATGGTCTAGTGGACAGACCACTAAGTGGGGAAACTGGGAGGTGTCCTCCCTTAGAATCACTCCTGCATCTTAGCCAGCTGCTGTCCATAAATGAAGGCAGATAGGCAGATAGTTCCAACCTCTCTACTTTTTGATTCTGTATAGTTAATAACCTGTGTATCTGTGTTTCATGGTTGGAACCTAGAAAAGGAAAACAAAACCATTATCTGCTGGAGGATGTAAAAAGTAAACTTATAGATGAGTTCTCTCCAGCTTGCCATAGCACACTGTATTTTATGCCCAAAGAGTAGGTAGAATTGGTGGTATAAATAGTGTTGAGATAACAACATGATGTACAAACAAAACAAAATAAAACCTGACACTGTGAAGATCAACATACTTCATTCTGATCCCCCCAGACCAAGATGCACCCCCATGCCCAGTCTCCAATGTCAAAGCAGTGAACTTGAAAGAGAGTTTAGGATTCCATCTGTGAAGTAACCTTTTGAAGCCCCTTTTTGGTTTGAGCCTATGAAAAATGGAGCTGGATTAGCTTGTGAGAACATTCCCTTTTATGACAAAGAAAAGTAGCTGAGGCAAGAGGAAAAGTGACAGAAGGCTTAGGAAACTGCCAGGGTGAATCTATGCAGGAGAGGAGAGGTTTTCCCTTTCCCTTAATCTTGCTGGTTTAAATGGGAAATAGGTCCTCTTCCTTCTGAGCTGTTTGTTTTTGCTCAGAGAAGGGAGATGGATGTGACCAAGAGACTCCCCACTGTGGTGAATGTCACTGGCAGTCACCAGCACACAGATTTGCCACACAGGTTCGCTCCCCTAAAACCATAGTTTGCATTCTTTGAAACTTCATCGCAACCTAAAGGCTGGATGCTTGGGTGATTGTGGAGGAAGTGAGTCCCCTGGGCTTTGTCCAGCTCACTGAGACTGTACAAAGTCTGTGCACAGTATAAAAATACCCCATTAAGAATTAAATAAGCAGTTCATAAGTGTGTTACTCAGTGGAGTAAAAATGCTTAATTTTCAAAACTGAGAATATAAGAGCTGGAGAATAACTTGTAGAATCTCTATGCAGACCCACCGGGGATCTGTGAGGCATAGTTACACATGGGTAATTTTGGTTTTCTGTTTCCCAGTGTATAATTCATGAACATTGCTCTTCATATGCTGGTGTTTAATCATCTTCCTGTCCTTCAACACATTACGATGGTAGGGCTGCTGAGATTTCTGTCTCTCGGATTTTCTGTCTTTCCCATAGAATACAGAAGATGCTGATATTAGTATTGTTGTAAAAAATACTCATCTGGTCTTTGGGCTAATTAGGGATAAACACTGTTCATTTTCAAGGCACGAACTCAGATATTCTCACATTTCTCTTAGATACAAGAAGGAGCAGCAGTAGAAGCCCACTGAGAGCTGTGGGATAGAATCTTGTCTTCTCCTTTGCAAAGATGCCCGGGGGTGATAGAGCGAGCTGGGACTCCATCCTTTCTACTCTTTTCTTTTTTGACTACCTGGGAAGCTTTCCAGTCACCATCTGAGAGCAGATTTTACGTGAACAAGTGGCTGGAGTAGCTAGAAGGCCACCCCTTTCTGTCTTGAGGCCTTCCAGAGAGCTGTATGTGTGCAAAGGGTGGAATCTCTTTGCCTTTACATGCTTATTTGAACTGCCTGCCTTGTTTTCATTTTGTCGTCTGACTTTGTGATAGTAAGCCCTGGCCTTACCAAGATTAAAGATAACTTTTCTAGAAATTTGAAAAGTCTAGAAAAAGGCCTGAGGGAAGTGAATGTTTGTTCTCACAGAAAGCAGATGATAGCTGTCTTTGCTAAGACTACCAACTTATTTTCAAAATTTAAAATACAGAAGATGCCACAAAACCAAAGACTAAGGGACCAGGCTTTATAGTATAATGTTTGGCTTTACAGCTTTTTCCTAGACTGACTGGTGTTGATTCACTGCCTTTTCCTTACTCTTCAGGAAGCAAGGCCTCCGGACTGTGGGGGCTCCTTGAAGTATGTCATGGATGATTGGGGACCCACAGCCATCCTCACTGCCACAGGATTTGACTAATGAACCCAGGTGGCTGCATGATTGCTGTTTTCCCAGGAATAAAGCATCCCATTGAAGAAGCTTACATAATTCAGAAGCTTTGAAATGCTATGGAGATGAAGGGAACATGGAACTTGGAAATTAGCTGAACTGTAGGTGTGAAGACACAGCTGAAGCTCTGGGAAATATTTTCTTGCTTGAGGTACACCTTTCCTTGCTTCCAGAGGGCAGCAGAGAAGGGAAACTGCTTGGAAATATTTTCAGAGGCATCTTTTTGACTGGCTTACAGACAAAGAAGTGCCATGATGAATTTTAATGATATCTAAATTGATTTTAAAAAGAAAAAAGGCAAAGAGTATGAAAACCAAGCATGAATATTATAGTATTTACTGCTTCCAATCTGACTGGATTGTTTGGCACCAATTAAATCAAATTTCTGTAATCATGAGAAGGTGCATTCTACTTAAATATCATGGCTAACAAAGAGCAAACACAGACATGCTCACACTTACACCTCCATTCTTGAGCATCACTGCCGCTTAAACTGCAAAAAGCACTTTTAAAATCAGTTGAGGACTACAAGGTCATTTTAGTAATGCCACTCCCATTGGGTCAGAGACATGTGAATGTGCCATTAAAAGAGAAGTTAGAATTGATACCGCTAAAAACTCTGGTTTTGAGAGCTGGCAGGAGAATTGAGAACTTCCTTTCCTCATGTCCATGGCCACATTCCTCCTATGTACCATGTAGAGCATGCCTCCACAGGGCTCTGGTTCCCAACTGTCCAAAGCAGAGAGCCTCAGATTACACACCCTGCCCATTTGTCTACTTCCCACCCCCATGGATCACACAGTTATCTCAGATTTGGCACCAGCTCACCTTTCTCTGCAAAAGATGTGTTTGAGATAAGGGACAGGCTCTGGGCCCTTGGCAGACTCCAGAATCAGAATGCTGTCCGTAGGGAATTACTGTGGCCCCAACCCACTCCTGACACCCAGGCTAAATATATTTTAGATTTAGAATCTTTGGAGAGAAATTTTGTATCAATGATGACAACCCAAAGAAAATTTGTAATCCAGTTGACTCTTTCGAAGCTTATTGTGTTTTAACAAAATCTGTCTTTTCAGGAACAAATTATGGAGAAAATTATGGAGGGGAGAAAAATGGGTTTCTCAATGGTAGAACATTTTATAAACCAGTCCATTTTGATATGTACATGTACTTATTTAATACAGTGTTTTAATTTTGTAACTTTTACTGTGAGAATTGGTCTCAGAGCTACTTAATATTTATTTTTACAGTTATTGGTCTCCAAATAGTTTTCCTTAATATCATGGTTTTAATTTTTATCAGTATAGCTTTAAATCATTTTCTCCTTGGTATTGTTTTTATGTATGTTGTTTCATTGAATATTCAACTTCTGACTGTAAGCAGAGTACTCACTACTCTATAAAGTACTTAGTACTGTAGTGATTTGTTTTCAGATAAATCCCACATATGCATCTTTGGAGGGTCTTTTGGCCTATGAATGTACCTTTCTCATTGTAGACTATTCAAAGACAACAGATTCCATGCTTTAAGAATTTCCTCCCAACTGTTCCTCTAAAAATCCTGCTATTTTGCTGTTGAATGGATTGTAGTTAGTTTAAAAAGGATAATGTCAAAGATGAGAGGAGTTTTTTTAAAGACTCTTTATATATGCTCAGCTCCCTTATTTGCAGGTGATCCATTAATTGTACATGTCAGTGCTTCAAGTATAACTGTTCTGTGCTTTTCTTCTTTCAGAATAGGATGAACTGAAACCTCAATCATATTTACCTTAGATAAGAGTGGTGCCGATTCACCATCCAAATAATAGATCAAAAAATACATGGACAAATTGGTTGCATTTAAAAGCTCCAAGAGCTTCCAGAAGCATCTGTGCCTCAGTGGAGGTACAGGGAAAAATTCAGCCCCAAGTGAATTCAGAAGCTGATCTCACAGGTGGGGGTGAAGAAGAGGAACAGTGTGGTCAAAAGAGGCCACTGACACTCCGTCCCCTCCATTCAGGCTCTTGCCTCAGTGTCAGGTCCCAAGTGTGTGGGTGGAGGAGAGAATTCCCTTCTTAACCCTGAATTACCCTGGTCTGCTGAGAGACTTTAAGAAAACCACTTTGAAACTCAGTCTGAATGCAAAGCTTATCATATTGCTTTTCACATGGATAGCAATAATTACTAATGCAAAATAGTTTCCTTTGTTCATGAAAGAATAGCATTTAAAATAATATGATTAAACACAATGAAAACAAATAATTATTGATTAAGCAAAGAAAATAGGTTGACAATATCCATTTTACTAATATATGGGTATAGATTAACAGTGGCCCTGACTGTAAGGTACTTATGTAACTATAAAGTTTCCTCATATATATGGTTTTTAAACTGCTGGTCATGGACACTGAAGTAAAAAGAAGGCTTTATTAAACATTGCCCTTTTCAGTAGGTTCAAAGTTCAATGCCATGGTTACAGTTGGTGTTACCATAAAACATCAGGCCCAGGTGATTGTTATGGTGGTTTTTAAAAAGGTTTCTCTGTGGGGCGCCTGGGTGGCTTAGTCGTTAAGCGTCCGACTTTCGCTTAGGTCATGATCTCGCGGTTCGTGGGTTCGAGCCCCGCGTTGGGCTCTGTGCTGACTGCCAGCTCAGAGCCTGGAGCCTGTTTCAGTCTGTGACTCCCTCTCTCTCTGACCCTCCCCTGCTCACGCTCTCTCTCTCTCCTAGAAATAAATAAAACATTAAAAAAAAAAAAGGTTTTTCTGCACACTACCGGCAACCAGAGTGCAATATTTTGTATTAAAGAAATAATGTATTTTCTTTTTATCATTTATTACCCTTTATGAATCTGTGCAGTGCAAAGACACTGAAGCCATAGTGTGCATATTGTAATCACTCATGTCTTTTGTTGTCTCTGTTTTTCCCTAATATGAGATTATCAGCAAAAATGAGGAAGCCTTATAGGCAAGTCAGGTGTAGGCAAGTCAGATGGCAGGGAAAGTCTCTGACTCTCCCTGGGAATGGAATGCAGTATATTCAGCATGTTGTTTTTCTTTAATTGTTTCATCAGTCTTTTGCTTGAAAATATTTTCACTCATGTTTTATTAATGTCAATATTGGAAAAGGGGCACAAAAATAAAAAGAAAGCACAATTTGTAACCTTTCACGTTAGTGAACTCATTAGGGAAGACAACCATTACAAATACCAAGTTTGCTGTCAGTGTCTGCTCAGACTGGAGAGGTAGGAGGAAGGCAGGCAGGGCAGCTTGATCACTAAATTGCTGCCCTGAATGAGCCAGACTGGCTTCTTTTCACCGCTGCAGTGGCTTTTGCCCATACCCATGCCAGCACCCAAACACAGGCATTCTTTGGAGAACAAATGAACCACTCTGCATTTCCATGAAGACAACGGAAAATCCCCCAGGCACCTTGGAAACTCTATTGTGTCACTGGCTAGAAACAGTGCAGACAGTGCAGAGCAGCTGTCTGTTTCTTTCTTCAGGTAAACTTGAGCTCTTACCTCTCAGTTACCCTTTTATAAAATTCAGCCAAACAACAGCAATGAAATGATGCTCAGCGGTGAGGTGTTTAAACTTTGCTTACATTTTCAGTAATGAAACAATTAGATTTTTATAATATTTAAAGTTTCCAGATTGGAAACATTAAAAAGAAGGAAACTGAATTCTCAACCAGGAACTTATAATTCTGGTCATGGAAGCATCTGGGGGCATCTGATGGGGAGAAAATACAGACACACCAGAAAATGTGTTCCTTTCCAATGATACTTTACCCCAAATTCTACAATTGATTGTCATCTTCATGTTACCTCCTTGAATATTGTTGTAAAATTAGAATGCTATCTGAAGGGGAGAATGTATTAAACCATTAACAACTATTCATCTTTAGGTCAAAATATAATGTTAATTTCCTTAGAGGACAATAATCTGAACTATAAGAACAGAAATGGAAAGACCTGGATCTTGGCTTCGTGTAGCCTGTGGTATAGTCAGTTTTTAGCTTAAGTAGGATTCTTAGTTACAAGTGCCAAAACAGGACACCATGCTGCCAATTAACCCTATGCCCTACTGTCCACCTGGTGGTATTGAAACAGCTGTGCTACTGGGCAATATTGACAGTGATCAAGGACAGCTCTTTGATAGCTACAGGCAGAATTTACCCACATGCACTTACTGAGGAGCCAAATACTGCATGAGGAACTGGGGATTCTCCAAGCTCCTTGCCATGATGGACTGAACATTCTAGTAGGGGATTGGATACTCCCTAAGGATGGATAGAAGGATAGATGATAGAGAGAGGGAGAGATGATAGATAATAAAATATAGGATAGGCAGATAGATGACAGAGATGGATGACACACCAAAGTAAGGGAAGAAGGCACTGAGGGAGGGAAGAAAGGGAAGAAAGGAAATAGATATAATGAGTGATGCTATGACTCTAACTTATGAAATTCAATATGGCTTTTGGTTTCTATTTGGTGGCCAGCCCATCTGAACCACAAATGGATCTCAAAGTCCAAATTGTATTAAAAGAATCAAGCAGCAGAGAATCAAACACGAAAATTGTAAATGACAAATACTTTTCCCCCAGAGAGGTTAATTTTAGTCTCTAGCAGCCCTTCACTCTGGCAGCCTAACATTTTAACGTCTAAACTAAATAAAAAACAGAACACATTACAAATGGTGCCTAAGGGCTTGGTTTATATCCAGTCAGAAGATTGTTGGTAAGGGACTGCAAGCCTTCCCATGGCTTTGAGAGGAAGTCCAGTTTTCAGACAGGGAGAACCAGAGCAGGCCAGCTCTGGAGAAGTGGCAGTGTTTCCTCTGAGTGGTCTCCAAAGCTGTCTCTGGGGCCCTGTTGGAGATCAACAGCACAACTGGGTGGAGCCAGGCTGACACTGTCAGCACCTGAGGACTGTGTTCCTTCTTAAGCTGTGTGGCAGGTCGGGACTGTGCATCCACAGCTCAGAAAGGGGGCATGTCCAAAGTGCCTGAGGAGCTCTCACACTGTTTCCCTTGCAGGGGCGTGGGGGGTGCCAAAGAGAGAAAGTTCGTGTGGACGTCTGCTGAGACAGGCAGAGACCACTTGGCCAGAAGCACAGACGCTGAAGGCTGCAAGTAATGCTAGAAATCATGTGGTTCCATCCTCCTAGCTTCCTGGGGAAACTCAAGACCCAAGATCACATACCTGCCTGGTGCAGCTGGGCCTAGATGGTAGACCCCTCCTCATCTGTCCAGGGCTGATCTGAGTCCTGCCTGAGGTGGGAGAATGTTAGTAGGGGGACCCACTGCCCTAGTTTCCCCATCTTTCTGGTGTTAACACTGAATTCATGTCCTGGGAAATTTTTCAGTTTCCAGTAAATTGGGAAGTTTGGACACCCTAAGAAAGGGAACCTTGATCAACCTGTATCTGGATGCTAAATATCCCATTTTACTTACCTCCTACTCTGAGGAGATTGGTGTCAAATTACTGTGAGAGCACATGAAAATTTTTAGCACTTGATTTCATGTTTTCACTCTTGCCCTAAATTAGGACAGCTTACTGTGTTTCCTGCCTAGTGGGGAAGGCCATATGGTCAGGACTGAGGAGGGCCAGAAGTTTCCCCGGTAGGAAGGAAGCATTGAGCCCAGTTTTTGTCCTGCACCTGGGAGAACCTGACTCTGTGGGAAGAACCTTGTCACCTCAGATCAGGAGGGGGGCTGGCACTTCCCAGGCATCTTCAGCAGCAGGAATGGGACTGAGTGCTTTACTTTGGTTACTCTACTCAATCCTCATGATGATCTATGAGGATCATCATTTTACATGGGAGGTAGCTGAGGTGTGGAGAGAGTTAGTACCTGCCCAGGTCAAAGAACTAATAAGGTGGAGAAGTGAGAATATGAACTCAAATCTGCCTGGCTCCAATGTGTGTTCGCCAGGCTGTTTCTAAGAGGTAAATGCCAACCAGAATGTTTAAAGGATTTCATAATCTCTCAAAGGCATAGACTGATTTAACAGGTCAAAACCTAAGTAGGATTCTGATACAAGATGCCACTCCCACATTTCTTGAATGCCCTGATTACCATCTGCTGAATGACTCAGGTGAGGTAATGTTGTCTCAGGATGAAAATGCTGCCCCCACATCCCACACCTCAAAGCAGCATGCAAATATTCACATACAGGAAATGCTTTCATGGTTTAGTTTATGTTGATACTTTCATATGAGATGACATGTGTTGTAGAAAGAGGAATAAGAATAAAATCAGAGGGAAAGCTAACAAGGTGTGCCAGAAGAACGCAGACCAGTCTGATGGAGGCCGCATGGAGGCCTGGATGAATGAACTGGATGATGGTTATTTGCTGCCTCGCAAATCCCACCTCAGAGAGTTGTGAATCCAAAGTGCATGTACATCAGGGAATTCTGAGGCCAGATAAGAAGTTCAAGACCTTCTAGATCACTGCAGAGAAGTTTGGCACAACTGTGATTATTTTAGGAGCTAACCACTGACTTTTAGGTAAATAGAAAATGACCACAGTTGTAAAAAGCAGGACTCCTTTCAATTACTTTGAAATACTGGAAAGTTTGGTACATGTTTGGGTGATTTTTTTTTCAGTAGTAGTGAAAGAAAAGTCCAAGATATGCACATTGAAAGCATATCCTTACAGTCTCTTGAGTATATCTCCAGGTCATACAAATATTACTGTATTCCAAGCGAGAAGTAAAAGCGAGCCCAGTGTCATGCTCCCTCCATGCAAGGACAGGTGAAGGCAGAATGACTCACATTTCCTGCTGGCTCAGGTTGGGCCTGAGTGAACAGCTCTGACTTGAAGTTTACAGGAAGTTGTTACCCGCTCTGCTAGCATCGTTCAGGATTGCTCACCTAAGGCCAATCTGGCCACAGGATATATTCATGTGGTCTGCGTTATAATCCTGCAGTGGTCCATGGTGTCAGGACCCCTGTCAGAGAGCTAAAGAGCCTTCTCCATGGAAGAATTCATTCTAAAGAAGTTATATCTGTATGCACTACACAGTGAGTGCCTGTTGAAATAGAGGTTCATAAAAGCCAAGTGACTTAAGGGCACAGAGATGCCATGAGTCACAGCCATGGACTTCAGAGATGATGGACTTAGAACAGAAAAATATCCCTCAAGTTCCCTTCTGTGAAAAGGTGACTGTGAAAATTAGATGGTAGAGAGCATATTTAAAGGCACTTAGCACATAGGAAGTGTGATCATGGTAGCTGCTATTTTTCTAATCATATCAGTCCCCTAAGATTCCAATAATATTTGTCATTCACTAATTTGTATAAAATACATGTAAACCAGTTTATATTGTCAAGATAGTATCATTTCTGTGACAATTCATACTTTTTCTTTTTTGGAGACCTCCAGCTTTCATGGCTCTAGAACGTGGAATTTGCTGGTCAGCTCTATCATTCCTTAGATAGAGACCGCTTTTGGCAGAAGTCAGTGCTATTTAGAAAGTCCCTTCACCACCGTGGTTCAGTAAAGTGAGGGTGGGCTAGAATTTCAAAATAGGAAACACGAAAGGACACAAACACATTTTGTTGTTGTTGTTTTGAGCTGGACAAAGCACCACAATGGCACTCAGGAATTCTGGAGAAGGACTGCAGAAATTGCTGACCATGTACTTAAAAATCTAGAAGTCATTAATGGGTATTAGTGGAAAATCAACAATATCTCGTATTTACTTAGAAGTTTAAAGTTTACAAGGCTCTCTTATATCCAGTTTCTCATGGATCTGTACAAACATCTTCGAGGCAGTCAGGGAAAGTATTACCATTGTCTCTGTTTTGTAGAGGAAATCAAGAGTCAAATTACCTGTCCAACATCACACTGCTATTTAGCAATATAACTGAAGTAAGGTGGTTGGAGGAGTAATAAAGAATCTATTAGCTTCACTAAATTGCCAGATGCTCCCTAAGGCTCATCTAAGAGCTTAATGGAGGCAACCCTGCTTTGTGTCTTGACTGTTAGGTTTTCCTAAAGCTTTCTGTCTAAAACTCCTATATCTTTCTTAAGGGATTCTCTACTAATTACTTTGTCCAGACAGTGAGAGACCCAATTATATTTTCAAATTCATCCTTTTGCATAAAACCAGCTGTATTTTGAGTGCCCTGTGTGTGTGTGTTTGTGTGTTTGCACACACGCACACGCATGTGTGTTCAGTTTTGACATGATCTTTTGGCTGATCTGATTGAGCACAGAGCAGCTTATATGTTACATGCACAAATGGCTCTTCACACACTCTTAGTGGAAGGAAAACCTATGCTGAGTTATTTGAAGCCTAGATTACCCCTTATGTTTGCAGAGCATGCTTATAATGGTGTTCAAATACACTGTTGTCTCATTTGAAATGTCACTAGTCTATGACATAGGTAGTATAGAAATGGTCATACCTGTTTTCAGGCAGACTCAGAAAAAAGGGACTGACTTTCTGAATGTTGACAAGTTATTGCTTCCTGTCTTCTGATTCCATCCAACAGTCTTTGCAAACAAAATTCTAGGGTGCTTATCTGATATTTTGTTTGTTTTGTTTTTCTAGTTCTTCATAATAACTCATTTTTTATATTCTGAATTTTCAGAAATAAATGTCATAAAATGCGTAATATTGTGTGAGAGCTTATAGTCTGAAACTCAGCACTTCATAGTTAGGTGGAAAGTTTATTCCTACTCAAACATACCTTCATTTCTCAACAGAAAGCTTTTCTTATTTACAGTAAATTAGAACACTTGTATATAAAAAAAAACTTTTCAAAGACTCCATTACTAATTAGTCATAAGATTTCAAAGTCATCTTCCATTACTAGACTTCCTGGCTTATTTGGAAGACACCCCCTCCACCTTGGTAGGGTGTGCATCCTTAGGCTTCTAGCTGGACCTCATGGATATGCTGAATGTTTTCTGGTTTCAAAGTTAGGTTCAGACTCTCCAGGGATGTGAGAGAATGAAAATCTTATGCTTAAGAGGGAACTTTTTCTTGCACAGATTGGTCTCCATTGTATGTCTGGGATTAAGGGCTAAAACACAGATTTAAGTTCAGGAGCAGAAAGAATGCCATAGAGGAAAGGACGGGATCGCAGGGCCTTCAAGACCACCTGCATACACCCCTCCATCTGCAGATGAGGAACCTGAGGAGTACTTATTCCTGGTGACAGGCAGTAACTGCCACCCACGCCTCCTGAATCCACTCCCATGGCATTGTCATCATCCTCTCCCTGTTTTTCCTCCTCATCAGAACCATCTTGGAATCAATGATTTAGAACTCTTTCAGTAACTTAACGAAAACTTTAAGTTTCAGAACAAAAACAACTTACCTTTAAGCCACAAAATTCTGTAACTATTCATACGAAAACAGAAGTGGGATTGTCTAAAAGAAACTATGGGTAACATTTGCAGAGAATTAGTTCCGGTTTAATGTGTAACTCACTGGTTCCCTGTTCCTCTACAAAGGTGACATTGCAGGGTTAAATGAATGGTCTTACTCACCTTTGCATCACGGGAATAGGCTCGCTCCTACTTCCCTGCACCAGCTGTCTGCAGGATCAGCCTCCCCTGTGTCCTGCCTTCTGGGTTCTCAGTGTACCTATCGCCCCACTGTCAGCACCTTGGTCTCTGTCTTGGCAGCTTGGAACACATCCATGTCTTTTCTGTCATTAAATGAACTTCCCTGGACCACATACCCCCCACTGATGGCCCCTCTCTCAATAAGGTAATGACTGAGAGAGGACAATAGTTGAGTAAAGAGATCCAGGCAGAGAAAACGGCACAATGAAAATATTGTGATGGAAAGAGCCTGATCCTCTGAAATGTGGAAGAGTCTACTGTGACCAGAACAGAGAGTGACAGGGAGATTGGGGGGAATATGGGTGCAAAAATTAGGGAGAAAATGTTAGAGCCATCTGGCTGTGACTTCTGTCACCCCACAGTCACCAGGGTTCATTCTGCTGACCTGACTGGCTAGGCAGATGTCCCCTTCCTGTCTCAGTCTCCATGTGCATCCCTCCTGAAGCTGTGTACTTGGTTCAAGCAGACAAGCTTCCCTGCTCTCAGGTCAAGGCTGTGCTCTCCTGCCAGAACCTCCAAATAAACTTTTAAGGTTCATTTGTAGGAGAACGTGGTGTACTCAAGCTTCCACAGCTCCAGACACATCCAGATGAGGCACTGCAGGTGCACTTTGACTCCCCTGACTCCCCAAAAAAGCCAGATCCAGATTATTACATGCTATAGTCTTTAGACCCAGTAAGGAGTACAGATTTTTTTCTTAAGTGCAATGGGGAAACTTTATAATTGTAAGAAATTAGACCACATTAAGTTACATTTACATTTTCAGAAGATCACTCTACCTGTTGGATGGAGAATGGATGGGAGGTGAAGGGTGAAGGCCCTGTTTTAGCATGAAAATTTGATTTGGTTGCAAAATACCCAAGAGATGCCAAGCCAGCAGGACCCTGGAGGAGTCTGGATTGTGTAAGAGAAGCCTGGGGACTGGGTGAGATGTAAGGAAGGGGACAGAGAGAGAAGAGGACATAGGCCCAAGACTCCAGGATAGTGATGCTGACATACCTGGTAGAGAAGAACCCAGCAGATATGATGCAGGAGCCATCAGAAGGCTGGCAGAATGCTAAGAGAATGGATGTTTTGTTTTCCTTTTATCCTTGAGGGGGAAGGGTGCTTAGTAAAGTTAGGACTTAAGTATCAAGTTTGACAAGGTAGTACTCACAGGGATATTTTTAGAAAGACTCTTAATGTGTTGTTGAATTTTGGTTTTTGTGTTATTTTGGAAAAAGGAAAAACAGACTGGAGTGGTTGGGAATGTGGGAGATGGAGGACCAGGGACAAGTTGTGCTCAGAGGAGGGCAGGTGAAGCCTGGAAAGAAGAAGGTGGGAGAGACACACTCTGATCACCACTGCTGGGTAGCCTGGTGAGAAGAAGGTACCTGAGACAAGGTGATGAGTAGGAAGAGCAGAGCCGCAGAGAGTGTGCAGGACAGAACCAGAACACAGGGGAAGCACAGACATTCAGGGATGCCCTGCCATGTTTCTTTCTGGTGTGAAGCAGTGGCTGTTACATAAGCACATGGCTGCCACATTCATCAAGCCATTTGGTGCCATCGGTTTCAAGATGTTCTCTCAAGTCGTTTGTAATAACCTGACCAGCAATGTGTAGACACTCCGAGATTTCTTTCCTCAGCTCATTTTCATTTACATTTTCCCTCTCATTTGTACCATATGGAAATGTTTACACTGGAATGAGAGATGGGTAGCCACAACAGAAGTAAAAAGCTCTGCTGAGTCTTCATGCTACAGAGAGAGTTGGAAAAATATTTACTCTCATCAAAGGCACAGGATGACCAGTAAACAATTTTCTCTCAGACGCTGTTTCAGTGAATCAGAGTATTAGAACCAGGAAGTATCTTAAGGGTTCTCTAGCCTAAGGTCCACATTTTATAGATGGGGACACTGAGGACTAAAGAAATCACAGAAACTCTCTGAGGTTAAATTTCCCAAGGCATGGAATTAGTCAGTGGCAGCACAAGAACAACTGGGAGACAAGATTTTCAGCTCAGTGCATTTTTTATTACACCAATTTGTTTAATTGAGACAGGTATTATAAGTGACTCCCCACCAGTCCGCTAATAGTAGGGCCTAAGGAAAGAAGGGGCCTTCTCATGTAAGTAGCCTTTCCTAAACATCATTCTCTTGTCCCCATCACCCCCTCAAGTTCCAGCTGAGATTCCTTGGCCATGTGCAGGTATTTTCTTGGTCTTTTCCCTTATCTACAGGACCAGTGGTAAGAAGGTTATCCACTGGACCAGGGAGTACCTGGGGCAGAACCAGCTGGGTGCACAGGGTGGAGCCTGGGCAGAGGGTTGTGTCAGAAACAAACCTGGAGATGTGATATGAGGTCAGGCACCTGAGGTAGAGAGAAAGCAGAACAAAGTGGTTATGTCCTCTAAGTAAAGAGGTCCAGAGCCTTGGTGAGATCAGATGATGGGTTAGGAAGGATAGCCAAAATAGAAACATCTGAATATAAGCCCAGGCCTAAATGGTAGATGGTCCCAAGGCTGAAGTCCTCCTGGAAGGACCTCCAATCAAATAGCCCCTGTGAACCACACCTGGGTTGTTCATTTAAAACATGTGTAGCTGATGGAGCCAATGAATTCTGTACAGAGGGTGGCCAGAAGACCACCAGCCTTACCCTGACTCCTCACAGGGGAAAGTACCTTCAGGTCCTGCCCAGGCCCATTCATGATGAAGAACAGATGTGCCTACAGGAGTCTAACTCCACTAGGAAAAGAATTGTTAATCCAGAGAGCAGAGAAGAAGGGGGAGAAATGGCTTATATCTGGCATCAAATTACTGGAAAGGACACTTTGTTCAAGTAAGAGACACTGAAACCTGGCCCTGCTCAAAGAGCAGATGTAAGCAGCAATTTTTCTAATTATTTTCTAAATCTTTGCCGTATTACAAACTCATGTTTGCTTCCCTAGGGATACCCTGCCACCAATAACAGGAGCACTACATGTTATAAAAGCAATGAAACGTCACTGAGTGCAGTAGGTGAGATGCTCTGGACCCCGCTAATATTCTCCTAAGGACAGCAGATACTTGGAAGGTACCTGGTCATCAAAATAAGCCTCTGAGTAGCCCAAGGGGAATGCAATCTGAAAAAGAAATGGAAGGAAGAAGGCCATCAGGCAACCTAAACTGGGCCCAACTGCAGTTCAAGGTGGGAGAGCCCAAGTGTCTCCTAATAGACAACTTTTCTCCTGAGACTGCCATTCTGTCAGGACTGCTTCCTCCTCAGAGAGATCTTCCTCCTTCCTCAGGGATTCCAATTCAGCACATGCTTTCCTGCAGGAAACTATCCAGTCACTAAAATTATGTTTTAAACAGCCATTCATAGGAAAAGATCCATACATACATTTGATTAACACACACATTTAAACTGCAGTATTTTAGTTTGAGTGCAGAAAAATGTATATTAATTTGCCAATCTTTTTTTGAAATTCCTTTTCACATTTTCCATTTCCTTTTTCGTGTGTGCTGTACTCACAAGGCCTCATCCGTTAATTACAGGTTTAGGTTTATAATGTAGAACAAGGAATTGAAGACTGCTGCTCTGTAATGTGAGTGTACATCCTTCCATCTCCCCCCCAGTTGACAACAGTTACTCACCCTCTTTTAATCCAGCAGCATCTCACCTTGATCTAGTTTTACAAAACTCTAAACTTAGTTTTCTGGGAGATAGCAATGCCATTTCCACTTTCATCTTTTATTGTTTTATAGCATCTTAAATTGTGTAAGTATAAAACATCTGGCATAAACAAGCTTGGAATCAAACTATTGGCCTTTGGTGATCACACAGCTCATGTGTCAGCTGAAGTATAGCATGGGCTAGTGAGTTGCTTCCCAACTCAAAAATGCATGTGCTGCAGGCATCCTGTGGTTACCATGGGGATGGAGAACACCCTCTGACCTGAAAGTCTATTCAGTGGGGCGGTTAGGGGCCATTGTCCTGGACTCCACCTTCCTGTGACGTTCTGGCCATGATTCTGCTCATGACATTCTTAATCATGTTTGGAAATAAAAGATCTTAATGAATGGCATTCAGAACTGAAGCACGTACTGAGAGGCATGCCAAGGTTTTATCTGGCTTTGTGGCCAGGTGCGTCTGCTCATGGAAGAAACTTCTATGGAAGTGAAGGCCTCGAGCCCCAACAACCCAAATGGGTCAGAGGTCTGTGATAAGGCACTAGGCCTTGACTACCTGACCAGGGACAAAAGGATGGCAGGAGACAGTGCCCAGGAACAAAGACAGAATCCAGTTCCAAAGGGGCAGTGAGGCTGAGGCATCCATTTACACAAGGGGACACAAAGTTGGCTGAGGGCTGACAGAGGTCCGGGGATACATTTGACTTCTTGTAGAGGGCAGAACGCAGAGGCCACATCCATATCTGGGTTTCACGCCTCACCAATTAGAAGACTGTGGTGTCACCCTTTGTGAGTTCAGAGGGGAGCTCTTCAGAACACTCACTGGGTTTGGACATGTGTATTACATGATGGCTTTAATGTACTCATTAGTCCACCAGTGTATTGTACGCTGTTTCCATGGTTAAAATTAGAGAAACAGAAAGATTGCCTGCTGATTGGAGAAAGCAAAGTTTACTGTCATTCAAACTAGATGTATTATTACCTGTCCAGGAGCACACAGAGGTGCACTCACCACTGAATTTTTTTTTTCAATGACCTGTAGAGGCTGCCTAAGGCCCAGTGTCTACATAAACTGGAACACTGGAATGAACGTAGCACCTAATCTGCCTTCTTGGCTTAAAGGCACTTGATTCCTACAACACTTTCCCTAATGTTTCTGGTACAAATATAGCCTCCAACCATTATTTCTGGTACGTTCACACTCAATCTTCCTGCCCCCAAAAGTTAGGTAGTTGAAATTTGGATTGTCAGGGTAATGTTCACTTAAATAACAATATATATGCTATTGTTATTGCCAGGGCTCAAATTTGCTGAGAGTTGTTCATGGAAAAACAGACACTATGCAAATGAGCCCCAGTTAAACTCAAGTTTTATCAGTTTCTTGGCTATATTGTATTTTAATTAAGAATTTCTAAAAAGTGGGCCCTCTCTCTGGTACCACTCAGTCTATTTAGCCAATTGCACACCAGGTCTGTAGGCTCCCATCCCTGGTGTCTTCTAGAGCAGTGAGCTCCATTTATCCCATCCCCTGCAATAAGACCTCTCATCCCCAGACTGAACTTGGATATCTCCTGCAACCACAACTACAGTGGAGGAAACTCAGAAGCAAAGATTGCAAAGTCAGTAACATTAAACAGTCAGTCGCATTGTGGCAAGAGGAGACACAGGCTGATGGGGCCACAGGAGCTGCCATATGAGCAGCCAAAGTTAGTGTTCCTTGATCCTTCACATTGCTTCACTTAGCTCTGCTCTTAGCTACAGCTATTACAATCAGCCATTAGTAGGTGAGAAAAGGCAGGCTGCTGAGGTGAAGCCTCTGACATGTGGCCACATAGCTACTGACCCACAGAACCATGTTCAGATCAAGTCCCTCTCACTCCAAATTGTGGGTGCCCACTGCAACCACTTACTGCTTCTAAGTCCAAAAGGATAAAGAGAAATTAGTTTTGAAGGAAGAGGAAAACTGTATTTGAAACAGAGACAGTACTATTTCCAAAGGCTGATGGGTACGGGATCTTTACCACATGTAGAGAGTGACAAATAATACAGTATAATTGGAAGCCAGTGTGTAAAGTGACCTAAGATAAAACACTTGTCTGAACTGACTGTGACACTGGTCTGACTCTCAGGATAAGACTGTAACCTGCTATGGAGCAGTATGCATGTATGTGTGTGCATGTGCATGCATATGTGTGCGTACATGTATGTGAGTGTGCACATGTGTGCATGCATGTGCATGCATGCATGTGTATATGTGCATTCATGCATGTGTGTGCATATGCCCCTGTGCACCGAGGGCAAATGTGCCCTAAATGGAGACATGGAATAGAATGGAGACTTGCAGAATAGGATCCTAGCTGCTGAGCCCATTGCAGGGTCATTCAGGCAATGGCCATTTTATGATGGATCATTTCTAGTAGATGTTCAAGAAATACTGGATGCAGACTCCTTCACATTCCTTCTTCCACATGCCTGCCTTCATCTTATCCCCAAGTTCAGTTGACAGAGGTGAAGGAAGAGAATTAAAATAAACAAGCAGAATAAGATTGCTCTTCACGGACTCTGAGAGAAGCTTTGAAACAAGCCTGTGTTGCCACACCCCTAAGTTAAATAGTCAAATCCATGAGAATAAGCTCTATCTGTCCCCACCCAACATTCTCAACCCAGCCCCATAGCACTCCCAGTCCCTGAGTGCCAAGATTTTCCTGAAGCTCCAGCTTTTAGCATGGTCTATTATCATTAAAAAGTATTTATCTTTAATCAGGAGAGCCATGTTCAGGTTGTTGCAAATCACCTTCTTTGAACAGGGCTGTAACAAGCCCAGACTAGATCCAAATAATTAATGAGGGGAAGGTAAAATAATTAAGGAATAAAACACAGTTGGTAATGGTGCCTCAGGGGCTGTGTGTGCAAGTTGCCACTGGGAAATAAAGGACTTTCAGACCTCAAGGAGTTCAAGTGGCCCCAATGCTTCTTAATCTGCTAATTTCCGGGTGAAATTGTGGGGTTAGCATCTTCTACTTCCCTGGAGATACCTCAGTATGTACAAGCAGGGTCTACACTGAGGTGGAATTTCAAATATCCTCAGCATTTTTTGTGTGTATATTTGTTACTTAGTTGGACACGGGCAGTGGAGGCTCCATCTGACTCTGCTGTGAGGGGCTGAAAGCACTCTGACAAACAGAAATACAAGTGCAGTACATAACAGTATCCATATAAAGACTTAGAAAACACTCAGATCCAGTTAAATTTGCATTGGTGGTGGAAGATTATGTCACAGTAGGTGACCAATTGCTCTGGTTTTCCCAGGACTGTCTTGGAAATTTGGAATGGTTGGTCACCCAGAAGGACACTGTCATTCTCAGAGCACAGGGTGCCCCTGACCTCACTGTGCAATTAGTTGATATGTCTTTTAAGTCTACATAATTTGTAAGTTTCCCCTCTATCTCCTGTTTATGATAATTTGTATATTGAAACTATATTGATTTTGCTGATTCATCTTCATATTTTAAAAACAGAGTTTCACAAAGAAAGAAAAGGAAAATAGTTGAATAATCAGTCAAATTTAAAATGGTTTTGTTTTTTGGGGCATCTAGGTGGCTCGGTCAGTTAAGCATCCAACTTTTGATTTTGACTTAGGTCATAATTTTGCAGTTTGTGAATTCGAGGCCCACATCAGGCTCCACACTGACAGTGAGGAGTCTGCTTGGGATTCTCTCTGTCTTCTTTTCTCTCTGCCCCTCCTTCTCTCTCTCTCTCAACAAATAAATAAGCTTTAAAAATTAAAATGATATAATTTCTTGTTAAAATAGTTTGGTAGTTCCTCAAAAGGTCAATCAAAATTACCATCTGACACATAAGTTTTACTCCTAAGTATATACCCAAGGTAATTGAAAACACATGTCCACACAAAAACTTTTACACAAATATTCATAGCAGTATAGTTCATAATACCCAAAAAGTGGAAACAACTCAATGTCACTAAGCTGAATGGAGACATAAAATATGCTATATCCAATATAATGGAAAATTATTTATCCATAGAAAGGAATAAAGTAAGATCTGTGCTATAACAGGGATGAACTCTGAAAACATTATATAAGTGAAAGACCCAGACACAAAAGGCTACATATGGCATGACTCCATTTATAGAAATGGGATGTCCAGAATAGGCAAATCCCTAGAGATAGGAGGCAGATTAGTTCCAGACAGACCCCTGCTGATGGGGCAGGACTTGATTCATGGGTCAATGAGGACATTTTGGACTTAAGTGGTGGTAGTTGTACAACTTTGTGAATTATGCCCCTTAAATGTGCAAATTATGTGTTATGTGAATTATATGTCAATTTAAAAATCAGGCACATTTTCCATCAATGAACTTTATGAGTTTCTAGATTACAAAGACCCGTCAAGTGCTCTTCAAAATGAATGTCAAAGGAGTTTCACACTAAAGTACATTATTGTGAAATTGGAGAACATGGGGATAACTGTCTTAAAAACTTCAGTCAGGCAGAAGAAAAAGGTCACCTACAATCAAGAGTCTTGCACTGAACTTTTTCAATATCAATTCTAGATATAATAAGAAAATGGAACTTTGTCTCCATTTCTAAGCAATAGTATCTGTTTTTCTAAATCCAACCAAACCTTCAGTCCAATGTAAGAATAGAATAAAGGCATTCTTGGAAATGCACAGGATCTTTTCTCAGGAATCTACTAGATGATGGGATCCCTTCAATAAGGTAAAAACCTAAGAAACAGAAGAACATGAGTTCCACCAACAGGTCCTCCATGCAGGAGACAGGTAGGGCTTTATCAAGATGATAATATAGGTCTTTGAAACACTAATGGGTGAAGGAAGGAGGCTTTCAAGCTGGAAGGAGACATGCAAGGCACAGAGACAGAAATCACCATGATGTTTTATGAGACAGGCAAGATATTGTTACAATGAATATCCCTGGGCCTGCCACCAGATAATCTGGTTTGGTAAACCTGGATTAGAATCTAGATTTTGATACAGGTGATATAATAACACCTGTGGTTACAGGCATAAGCATTTGAATCACACAGACCCAGATTTAAATCCAAATCCCCTCAGCAGTTAAAGATATAATAACCTTAAATTGTTTAATCTTTCCAAAAACTTACCTGCTCAGGTCAAAAATGGGATACGTAGTTGTGTTATAAAGGGTAGTCTATGCAATGTTTCATGAGTATAAAATACTTAGTACATAGTACTAGCATCTAAAAAGTCTTAAAACTAAGAGCTGATTTTTTTGAAAACATAAATAAAATTGACAAACTTTTAGACAGACTGAGAAAAAAGATGGATCAAAAAATAAAATTGTAACTGAAAATGAATATATGGCAATTGATGACATTACACATAAATACAAAGGATCATAAGAAATTCCTAGGAGCAGATAGATGCCAACAAATTGGATAACCTGGAGAAAATGTGATAAATTCCTGGAAACCTACACCCTAATAAGACTAAATCATGAAGATATAGAAAACTTGAACAGATCAATAGCAAGTAAGGAAATTGAGTCGCTAGTCAAAAATTTCCAAAGTAACACCCAGGGCCAGATGGTTTTACTGCAAATTTTTACCAAATATTTAAAGAAAAATTAATGTCAATCCTTCTCAAATACTTCCAAAAAATGAAGAGAGAACTTTTTTTTCGAGACCAATATTACCCTGCTACCAAAGACAGATAAGAAGACACTACAGGAGGAGTGAGTGAGTGAGTGAGATGTGGGGCTGGGCACTGCCAGAGGTGAATGTGACCCAGGACAGGCAGGAATGAAGTAAACAACTCACACCCATTTCCTTTGTGGGCCAGTGTTTCTGTCCCTTTTACTTTCACTCTGATCTAAAACTAGAATTTTACACTTTGTTCAAGTGTCACTATTAATAAAGTAAAACTGCACCATGATGCAATAAACATGATCCAAAAAAATTTAGTTGTGTGAAATATGGGGTGTGATCATTGTAAGGTAAATGAAAAATACTTTGCTGTTGGTCATTGCCAGCACAAAAAGCACAAGAGTAAAAATACTAAAACATACATTGTCTAGAGGAAGAGCTACATCCCGAGGAGTTAAGACCTAGTCCCTTCCTATCCATACCCCAAGACGAAGACTCCAGCTCCCACAGGGTGAGCAGGTGGGTTGGATGGAGGAAGGGAGCCAGCAGTGCTAGGTCCAAATTCTGCCACCATAAGAGCTTCTACTGCTTTTCACCTTTTGTGGTTGAAGGAAGGCTGGATGGATGGCTAGGTCTCAGTGACTCAATCAATCAAGTATCTGGGCTTCCTTAAATTTCATTTGAAAAATGGGGAACTGGACTGAGTTATTCTACATTCCTCAAAGAAAATCCCAATTTAGAAACTACATGAAAGTGGCAGTGCTGACTGAGGGGATGCATGGAGCCCTGAACCGTGGCCAACGTGTCTCCGACAGGAATGGCGGCCTTTCCACAGCTGAACCTTGCTGCTCTGTGATGTAGGCCACTGCTAGCCACTGCTCTACATGTGATAGAAACATGAATAAACACCTGTTCTATTCCTCTTTAATATTTAACTAAAAGACACACGTTTTGTTTACTCATTACACAACAGCTTGCCTATGTCCACCAGCCTTGTGAGAGCCACCTCCCCACTGGTAAGAACCACATCCCATTCCCTGGAGCCTGTTGGCTGTGGATCCAGTGTGTGACTGGGGAGGACTGTGACAAGTTAAAGACTTGCTGGTTTGAGCTTGGAAGTGCTTTTCCCTTTTCTTGACACACACCAAGGGCAGTGGGCTATTTGCAAGCCAGCGGGGGTATGGACACCTGGGAGGGTCACTCCTCACTAACCCCAAATCTCTCCCTCTCCAGTGCAGGTCTCAGGAATGCCAACTGGGTTGTAGGGCAGCCTAGAGTGACCCATAAGAAAGCCGTATTTGCTGAACACATAATCACACATCACACACATAAGTCCCTGTGAATGGGATTTCAGGGGCATCTGACAGTCTGTCCTAGAGGGAGGGAGGGAACGCAACTGTGTTCACCATGTCTTCTGC
Organism: Crocuta crocuta; assembly: GCF_008692635.1. Lineage (NCBI taxonomy): Eukaryota > Metazoa > Chordata > Mammalia > Carnivora > Hyaenidae > Crocuta > Crocuta crocuta. Next base: position 18,102 of record NW_027529191.1, on the reverse strand, counting down.
TAAGCACATGCCTGCAGTTTCTCTTGTAAGCTTTACAACATCATCATGAAGCACATGGCATTGTCGTCATTTTCAGTGTAAGAACCCTGAGGTTGAGGCATAGCAGGAATTGGAACGTGGATGCAGGGCAACTAGTTCTCATCTCAAAGCCCACACACTTCTTCCTGTGTCATACTCTATTTGGGATAAACATGTAAGCATATAACCACATCAGCTTAGGTCAGATATAACTAACTTATAAATAAATGGTCAGCAAGATTGTAAGTGATCTGATAGTTTATATATAAGAATAACAACTCCCCGAAAGCATTATTACTATGATAAAGGAGAAATCATTTAAATGGCTAACAGCATAAGAAGGATTAAACTGAGTATCTAGCCATGGAAACTGCTGTACAGTTGATGTACAGCTATATTAAATGCATGTAAATGCTCATGATTTAATACTGAGTGGGGAAAAAAAAGACAGGATTTGAAATTTTCTTAGTAGTGTAATTTTACATTTCTATGTATGATTTAAAAATTGGGGTGATACTTTCTGAAATTTTGGGGTGAGAATTTTTAATAACTCTTTCTCTATATATCAAAGGCCCTCCAAAGAGAAAGTATGCTGTTAAAATGATTAGAAGTTACTATTTAGAGAGTTTCTGAAGGACAGCCTTTTGATGTGTGCCAGCTGAGGCTGGGGCAAGGAGAGGACAGCCCTGACAAGCAGCCGCACAGAGGAGGCATGGCCTGGCTCATCACAGACATGTGTGTTTTGGAAATGCTGAGCCCTTTGCTTCCTAAGCATGTTCCTCTGTCAGCCAAGCTGCCCAACAGAAAAGAAGTCTGAGACACATGAAAAAGTTTTAATGGGTCAGGTGTAATCGACCACTGGGCTGATGGGCTGCTTTTAGGGCTCCATTTCTCTCATGGGGTCAATAGAGTCACGTGTTGTAAAGCTGGCCTGTGCCCTTTCACATTCTGGGGCAAGCAGAGTCCCACAGTTAGCACAAGGAGGGGAACATGACTGGTATATTCCACCCAGCCTCCCAGGCAGTTTTGGTTGGAAGTAAGTGTCCAGGCTTCACTCTGTGGAAAACAGGCCTCAAAGTGAGACTAATCCTCTCTGTTGGAAAATGCTCTCTTCTCAGGTGAGATGGAGTCTGCTCTGAAGAGGAAAATACATGAAGCCTGCACAAAAGAACAATGGAGGCAAGCTGACTCAGTCTCATGAAGGAGGTTGCAGGCATCAGGCCTTCACAGAGCCTGAAAATAGTCATCAGGAAGCCCAAAGCCAGCCCAGCTGAGGGGAGTCCCACAGACTGCAGGGCAGGGAATCCCAGGTGCCTGGCTCGTGCAGTGTCTGGGGGCTCCCCACTTCACAGCCCAGATTAGCTCATCTGTGTCCTTGGTCCCGGAGCCTACCCTCACCAAGCGACAATCCCTGCACCTTCTACAGGCTTGCTGGGAGCTGTGTGTGTGAACTGGGTGGAGAGATGTTCCACGTGCTCCTCGAAGTGTGAGATGTGGTGGTCCTGCCTAGTGTACTGGGGGCTTGCAATCTGTGGTGCGCATGGAGATATATCACAGGATGACAGCTGTTTCAAAATCTTCCATTTGTTATTATTAGTTAAATGATGTTTATGTATGCTAGAAGATATAGTGACTTTTTTTCAAAATGGAGATATATTTATATTAAAGGACTCTTAGAGACACAGACTTCTCAATTTCATTATCTTAAAATCACTAAATGATAGCAAATAAAAAAAATTAAGCTAACACATAAAATACATTTTTTCCCTTGGCACTATATTATATTTTGGCCTGACGTGTTTTTAAGTTGATCATGCATCTTACCAAGATGAACAGGAAGTTTACTAATTTAAATTAGTTAAAAATTAGATAACAGGGGAGCCTGGGTGTTTCAGTTGGTTAAGCGTCTGACTCCGGCTCAGGTCATGATCTCACGGTTCATGGGTTCGAGCCCCGTGTTGGGCTCTGTGCTGACTACCAGCTCAGAGCCTAGAGGTTGCTTCTGATTCTGTATCTCTCCCTCTCTCTCTGACCCTCCCCTGCTCACGTTGTCTGTCTCTCTTTCAAAAAAACAAATAAAACATTTAAATTTTTTTAAAAAAGATAATAGTAGATTTTAAAATTAGTGGAGACCCATTGTTTTGTTTTGGCATTTGATTCGTTAATGCCTACTCGGTGCCAGTCCAGTGCAGGGGGTGCACACACGGTGGGNGGGGGGAGATGCGATCTCCCCTGTGTATATCACCTATAGCGCTGCACTAGAAGTGAGCTGCTCTTTGTCCAACACCCAGCACCCAAAATAACACCCGTAGCCCAGAAACTGTTCCACAGTATTCTAGAGTGAACACAAGTGTTTCTGCCCCCAACAGATTCAAAGCCTGGTACAAATGTGACTAGGAAAACAAAACAGAAAAAAAACAAAACAACTACAATGAATCCTATTATCTTCTGAGATTGTATTCCAATGAGACACTTTCCTTCTTGGTCCCTTGGCTGGAGATACTGAACAGAAGTGATGGCCTATGCCTTTGGGACACTCATGTCCTGGGTGTGCACAGCTGCCTGCCAGCCCATCACACATGCACTGCACGAACCTGCTGAGCAGTTGTGGTGTTGCAGTATAAAACCACCATGTCCCACCGTGAGAAAAGTAGAAGGAGGAATAGCAGCCACTTACTCCAGGAAGAGCCGCACTCCCACCAGGGACCTAAGCCTGGCTGTGGGCCAGGCAGTGTGGAGACTCAGCCACCATCAGCCTAAAAACCACACAGATGCTGTTGCTGCAGAACCACCTGCTTTATGCATCTTCCAAAGCTCACAGATGACAGCAACTAAAGTCCCTTATAGTGTTGTCTGTGCAACTGGTGACTTCAGAAATGAGGGATAAACATATCATCATATGTTCAAAATATCAGCAAAATACAATGAGGTTTCTCACCCCAGCACGTCATTTGTTGCAGATGTGTAAATTGTTGTAAATAAGCTCACAGAGGCCAAAGTGCTTGTGCAGAAGGAGATGCCCTTCCAAGCCCCACATCCGAGGCACCTGTCTTACATCTGGAAGATACTATGAATATTAGAGAGGGAAGGAGAGAGACAGAGACAAAGGCAGAGAGACAGGCAGAGCCAAAGACAGAGACACAGAGGGAGAGAGAGTCTAGAACCCAGGTCTGCTGCTGCCGCCTCACAGTCCATACTGCCCCAGGCTGAATTCCTGTGTGGCTTGAGGGATGAAGATGCTGGGTGGCTGCCCATGGTGGCTGGCAAATACCATGTCTAAAAAATGGAGGGAAACGCACTTTTCAGGTAGGAGATCTTGGTTATCAGCTAGGATGGGGCTGGAAGTGGGGGGGTGTATCTTTCCAATTTACCGGTTTATAACATGGGACATTAAAGTTTGTAGCAAACTTTGTTTTTTCTCCCACACAAAAATTCTTTTAAAAAACCAAAACCCTCTCATCTTAGATGCCATTGACATTAGCTATGAACTTAATATTTTGAGAAAAAATTGCAAATGAACTATGTGAACCAGTAATTTCAAAAGTAAGACTTAGATAAGTAGTGTCATTCTGCATTTATAGCAAAAGCAGTGCTTATGTGGGCAGAATTCTTGTCTCTCAGTGAGTGAATAAAACTGCTGATTATGCTCTCAGGAGAGGAACTGGATGGACTTCTGGAGGTAGGACAATGTGCTCCTGATGGATCCCGGTAGCACACTTAAATTCCACTAACCACAGGAATCTCAGCTGCTCTGCCCCAGATCAAAACATGTGAGTCACCTCTCTTGATCTCACTCAGGTACTTTTCTTCAGAATTTCCAAGTATAAAGGCCTGAAAAAACTATGATGTAAATAACTTAGAAAATGTGTCTCTTCAAAGAATGGTCTGTGTCCATAGGCACGTAAGGATGAGCATGCCTGTGGGAGTCACTGATGAAATGTGCCTTTCAACAGTTAGCACCTATGTCTCAGTGACACTGTCATCATATCTGAAAGCTCCCTTCCATCTAATCTTATCAACAAAGCTGGAATTTAACAAGGGCCCCTATGTGCCAGGTTCTACATAGTGACCTGTTGTGTGTTACTTTGTTCAGCAAATACAACAGACAACAACAGGAGGAAGGGTGTTAGTCATGACGAGTCTCAAACTGAGGGACACTGAGTGACCTCCCAAGACCACAACGGCTGAGGGCAGAGTCACAGTTTAGATACAGGTCTGAATAACTGCCGAATGCAGAAATGAACTAGTGGGAATATCTTATGTTCAAGAGCTCACACAACCATTTATTCTCTTCATGTTAAGGGAACTTCATGCTCAGCACGGTGTTCATGTAATTTTAAGCTGTGAATACTTTAGAGGAGCAGCTCCTTCCTGCTGCCCCGGCACACCCCTGAAGTATCTACGCACAGCCTGCTCATCAGGGTCGAATCTGGAGATGAGGGGAGCAGATGTAAAGAAGTGCTGAGTGCTCTGGCTTCTCTGGGAGTCCCTGAGGGTGAAGGGCAGGCAGATATCTCTGAAGTGGGGATGCATGGGCTGATCCTCAAGCATGAAGAAGGAACTTATCATGGAACAGGAAGGTCTTTGGAGGAAAAGTGCAACGTCCAGAGTGGGTGAGGGCTTATAGCACATTCCATCATGTGGCTAGAAGGGAAGCGGTGCAAACAGAGGAGGACACATATGGAATGAATGGAAGGCCTTGCCTATTTAGGTGAAGAGACTGGATTTTATCCTGAATGCACCATGCAGCATTCTCCTCAAAGGAGTGACATAATATTTTCTTTTACAAAAGAGTCAACCCAGAATTTCTGTAAAGGACTAAACAGAAAATATTGAGAGTCCTGTGGTCTCTCTGACCACTACTCCACACTTACATTGTGGCTTGAGAGCAGTCACAGAACATACAGAACTAAGGTGCGTGGGTCTGCTCCAACCACACTTTACTTACAGAAAAGAGGTGGTAGTCACACTTGGCCCATGGGTCATAGTTTCCAGCACTTTGGATTTGCAGCACGACGGACGATGGTGAGAAGTCTCCTAATTTAAGATGGTAGAGTGGGCATACCCTGGCATCTATCTTGCCCAACCCCTGCCCCTAAAAGTGAAAGGGGAAAAAAAAGAGAGACACATTGGCAGGGGAGAGATAGAATGCATAGTTCTGGCAGAAAACAAGAAAGGGACAACTTCATGGACCACCAACAAAGTAAGATGCTAAAACAGGAAGCAGGCAAGATGCAGACATGATTTCTTCCCAGGCTCAAATCACATATAAAGTCACACATAATAGCACTTTCTCCTCATAATTTTCCTTCTGTTTTCAGTGGTGATGGGGGGGGGGTGCAGTTAAAGTCCACCAAATTATTCAACTGTTTCTTCCTCCCCCCGCTTCCCTGCTTTTTGAACATGACAGCCTTTGTCACTTCAAACACTGAGAGTTTTATTTTCTTAAGTAAAAATTTACAGTAAACTTTCAACTGTAAATGTAGCTAATTTGAAAGTTCATGAAAAGGACAAAGGAACCATTGTTCACTCTTTTTCCTGCAGCAGCCTCCACCTTGCACATGGCGCTCAAAGCTGCACAAAGCACTTTCTTGTGGTCCAAACCCTGAAACCCCAGTGCACCTGGCCATCCTTTCCTTCTGGGTCCCTCATCCTGGGCATGAGGATTATATTGGCCGCTTCTTGCTTTAATCTCAGGGAGATGGAGCCAAAATGTTCCCAAAACAGCTATGGCCCAGACGCTTCTATTTCCAGTATCTTTTTACTTTATAGCAAAATTGCATCACACAGTTTCTTTCTTCCAAAAATGTGTATCTATAACTTTATTTAATGTTTAGAGTTAAAACATAGTAACATTCTCTTTCATTTTAGTGTTACCTCTTTGGCGTTATTTTGTTTCCAAAAGCTATCTTAATCATGTTTAGATCCTTAAGCAACTAAGTTCTGTTTTTACTGAAAGGAACACAGTATGAGAATGCTTATTTTTAAAAACTGAGTTCTTGAAATTGAATAGGTTACATTTCTTTCTAAGATTGGGTATTTGTAGATGTGAATTGTGTTCTGAGAGAGAAAGCCTAGTCTCTGTGTCCATTGAAGTCAGAGAACAGTGAGAACCCCACTCATGGATAATGGAGCTTTGACCTTTGGTTAGGCCCACAGCACAGGATGCATAAAAGCGGATTGTTAAGGAATGAAGTGACAGCTTGCTCCAACTATTTTTCTCAACAAACTTTTCTATCCAGCAGTGGAGTCTCAGACTTCTTAGAGAATCCAGTGGCTTCTCATAACCCACGTCTGCTTTCTTATGTGACATTCACAATCCAAACATATGAAGATGAGGTACAGCCAGGGACAACCCTTCAAGGCTGAAAGCCATTTGTGAGATCTGTTCCAGTTCCTACTCTAGATATTTTTGTTTGTTGTTCAGTGTTGTTATTGAACATTTCTAACTTGGAATCAGTTTATTATGAATTATAGCATTTTTTTAGTGGACAAATGTTCAAATCTGTCTGTGCTGTCCTTTCCCCAACTTACTGTCAGATCAGTTACAGCTTATGGCTCAGTTTTACTTTCTGTCTTCATTCCAATGGATCTGAAAACATTAGCTTTCATTTTAGGGGCTGGTGCCACCTCTACTCCTCTGTTCTCCTAGGTCTCTGAGTGGACATTCTCCAATTACCTTCTCACCCTCCTGTGAAGGTACACACCTCCTCTCCTGCCTTCTGGACATGTTCTAGCACCTCCTAAACTGTCATCTCAAGGCAATGGATTTTTTATGATTCTTTATTTAGCAGAGGTTCGGCTAGCACTCTTGTGACTCACTTCATCACTCCAAGTAAAGGGAGCAAGCCAGCAGGTCAAACCCTACATACTACTAATGTTGCAAAAAATCTGCATGGAACAAGTCCTGGCCAGTATGATCATTTTGCTGCTGAACATGCATGCTCAGGCACTGCCATTGGCCTTAGATCTCCTAATCACTAGACTGCTAGAATTTATGAGGACCACTTAATTTTAGGTCTATAAGGAGTAAAATATGTTTTCCTAAAACACTGAAAAGAGAATGAGGCAGAGCAGAGCTATCCTTAGGTCACAACTGTAAGACAATTTCTCGTTGCGTGTTGTTGATGGAAACAGCTGATTTATCCTTCCAGAACCTACTCAGAATAGTGACTCTTTGGTCCACCCATCCCTGGATGGAAAACCGGCATATTGAGATATCCTTAGTTCTGTTTAGGGCCTTTACTGGTTTTGCTCAGCCACCATTGCCCTGAGTGCTAAGCCAGATATTTACCTCTCCACAATCCAGATTACACCTGTCTTCTACAGTCTAGTTTCTCATTATTCTCATTTGACATTCTTTATTTGTTGGACAAGGTCAGGGTCAGGATTCAGAGTAAGGATCAGGGCCAGGGTCAGTCAGGGTCAGGGCTTGGGGTTGGGGTTAGGATCATGGGTTGGGATCAGGGCCAGACTTGAGATCAGGTTCAGGGTCTTGGTTAGTGTCAGGGTCAAGACCAGGTTCTGGGTCAGCTTCTTTGTCAGCGTCTTAGTCTGGTCCTGTAAGCCTCACATTTGGGGTCAGTGTCAAGGTCAGTATTTGGGTTATGGCCTGAGTCTGTGTCAGGGCCTGAGTCAGGGTTGACTTTAACATAAGTGGCCCTCTTCCCCATCTTTCATTTCTTCTCTGTTTCTCTTCCACCTGTATGGACCTCTAGGATGTACAGGACTTGCTCATGGTCACTTATACATCAGTGGTTGATCTGGAGCATTGACTTTTATTCCTAAGTATTAGGCTCTAATAGAAGTAGGGTGAAATATCCACCTGGTTATTGACTGTTTCAAATCCAACTCAACCTCAGCAAAAGGTGTGGAGGGTCTTGGAGCCCATGTAGGGTTCTTCTGCTCCCTCAGCTGGGAAGGGTGCTGTGGACCCCCCTCTGCCTGGGAAGACCCAGGTTTCAGCACAGCCCCGACCCACAAGAGAACTCAGTAAACACCTATGGATTATAGAAGACTGGGTACAGCAAACTACCAGCCTCCAGGTGCCCCCTTATTGTAGGCTAGTGGTGCCCTCCTGGCACCAGCCGGATCTTTTGTCCTGTCTGAGTGCTCAGAAGTAAACAATCAGGTTTCAGACACAACAGTCTTTGGCCTCTGACCATCTGGGCATGCCATCAGTGATCCTCCAGCTTAGGCCAGCTCAGGTCCTGACAAGCCCCATGGACGATTATGGAGCAGACTGTACTCTTGGCAATTTAACAGGTCCATGGACAGGGTAGACAGCCCTGAAAGATGTTTCCATTGTCAATATCTGTGTGGCTGAGACAAGTGCCTCCTCTCTCACAGACTCTTAGCCTGCAAAGAAAGGTAATAACCCTCTAAACACTGAATGTAGCCCTGGGCACTATAGCCATTAGGCAGATTGGCACTCCAATCCTTTGGCCTATTAGTTGTAATGCAAACCCTTGGCATTCATACTTGTTAAGAATTAAAGATATGGGAGCAACTGTGTCTGCTGGAAGACAGGTCCTCCCTAAGGCATCATGTTTTCAGAAAGCCACGTGCAGGACCGAAGGCAGGTGGCCTCTGCAAAGCCTGCCAAATGTGGATTCCATGCTGTGGAATAATCCTTGAGCCTCCCACAGCTTTACTCAGCAATAACTTCATTGATATCCCCATGTTGGGTTTCTGCTCTTTGTAAAGGAGAGAGAAGATACTGGAAAATGAGCCAGTTTGTTCTTTGGTGATGAGTGATTACTGTGGTGTGTGGGGCAGGTATGACTTCTGGGCTCCCTCCTCTCTGGAACAGGAGTGAGGTCTGTGTGATTTCCATTCTCTGAGAGGTAGAGACCTTCTGTGCAAAGCAGGGGCCTTAAGTTTCCCACCAAGAACAATGTTGTTTTTCAGCAGGTGAAAGATAATCTTGCCATGGTGAGAGTACAGCAAGAGCACTGGATGGGTGGCTGCAGCCCCTGACCATAAGCGAACCCCTTCCTTCCTTGGGCATAGCAGATTCCATCGTTGTGCAGTCGGCCTTCAGTAATGGCAGAATCTGTTGCTTTCCCAACTTGGTATCTATTCTCAGGTCCAAGTCCAGCTCCTCAGCTTCTCTTTTGGAACTACATGTCACCTGCCTCCCATCCAAATAGTTCCAGAAGGCAGCCCCCACATTCTACCAACCTTAAAGTTGTGAATATGATCCAAGTCTAGTCAACCTCATTCTCCATCCTCTGGGTGCTCTGATGGCTTCAAGGATGAGAATGTGACCCAAGCCAGACCAAAGACACTTAAAGCCATGACTTTTCATGGATCCCAAGGGAAAGAGAAACCCTTCCCTGTCGAATGGACAGTGAGTGTTATCCTGGAGTTGCTGGAGGCCCCAGATACAGTGAGAGAGACTGTGCCTATGAATGGGGCCTCTCCAAAGGGACATAGCAGGATGGAAGGTTGGAGAGGGTCCATGTCGCACTGTGAGAGTATGAACCCTCAGGCCTGCCAAGTCCAAACCTACTCTTAACTTGCCTCTTGCAAGTATTATTTTTCCCCACCTGTTAAAAAATATTAATCTATTTTACTTTATTTTTTACTTTCATCTTTTGATTCACTTTATTTTATTTTTTAATAGTTTATTGTCAAGTTGGGTTCCATATAACACATAGTGCTCATCCCCACAAGTGCCCTCCTCCATGTCCATCACCCCCTCCCCCTCCCCCCCATACCCATCAGCCCTCAGTTTGTTCTCAGCGTTCAAGAGTCTTTCATGGTTTGCCTCCCTCCCTCTCCCCAACTATTTTCCCCTTCTTCTCCCCAACGGTCTTCTGTTAAGTTTCTCCTAATCCACCTATACATGCAAATATATGGTATCTGTCCTTGTCTGCCTGACTTTCGCTTTGCCTTATGCTGACTTTCGCTCAGCATAACACACTCAAGGTCCATCCATGTTGCTACACATGGCCAGATTTCATTCTTTCTCATTGCCATGTAGTATTCTATTGTATAGATAAACCACATCTTGATCCGTTCGTCCATTGATGANGGTGTGGAGTTTGGTGAGTTCCTTATCGATTGTGGATATTAACGCTTTATCTGATATGTCATTTGCAACTATCTTTTCCCATTCTGTCGGTTGCCTATTAATTTTATGAATTGTTTCCTCTGCCGTGCAGACACTTTTAATCTTGATGAGGTCCCAATAGTTCATTTTTGCTCTTGATTCCCTTGCTTTTGGGGATGTGTCAGGTAAGAAATTGCTGTGGTGGAGGTCAAGGAGGTAGTTTTCTGCTTTCTCCCCTAGGGTTTTGATGGTTTCCTGTCTCACATTCAGGTCCTTCATCCATTTTGAGTTTATTTATGTGTATGGTGTGAGAAAAGGATCTAGTTTCATTCTTCTGCATGTTGCTGTCCAGTTTTCCCAACACCATCTGTTAAAGAGGCTGTCTTTTTTTCCATTGGATACTCTTTCCTGCTTTGTCAAAGATTAATTGGCTGTACACTTTTGGGTCCAATTCTGAGTTCTCTAATCTATTCCATTGGTCTATTTTATTTTAGTGTGTCCAGTCTCTTTTCATCCAAAAAGTGCTGGCTGACACATCTGGATCAACAGTCCTTGACTCTCCCTGTGTACACTGTCCTCGCTGGGTAGGCGATGGCTGGGGAGATGAAGACAGTGGGTAGGGTCAGGTCTCAGGGCACCTCCAGAACAATTCTGTCTCTGTTTCCTCTCTGTCTCTAGAGAGGAAAACCCCAGAATAGTGAGAGCAGAACCAGCAGGAAGAAGAGGTTCCTGGATGGCTAATTGACCTGCTTATTTTTCTTGTATTTCCGGTTCCATTTTGTTTATGTGTATGTTTACTAGGAAATCACCCATTTCTTCTAGGCTTCCAGTCTGACCCAATAGGTTTCTCTTATTTCACCTTTAATGTCTCCTCTTCTTCCATTTCCTTCAGAAATTAATGAACAAATATTGATACATTATAATTTACTGAAGTCCGTACTTTATTCAAGGTCCTTCTTCTCTATCTTTTCCTACTCCGGGATCCCATGGAGGCACCACCTGACATGTGGTCATCATGTTTCTTTAGGCTCTTCTTGGCTGTGGCAAGACTAGTCTTATTTCAGTGACCTTGGTAGCATTGAGGAAAAGTGCTCAGGTATTTTGTAGACAGTCGCATACTGGGATTAACGTGGTGTTTTCCTCATGACTATACTGGGCTTATGGATTTTGAGGAAGCAGATCACAGAGGTAAAGTGCTCTCTCATCACTTAATATCAAGGGAACATGCTCTTACTATTGTTTGTGCTCACCTTGGTCACCTGGCCGAGGCAGTGTTTGTCAAGCTTCTCCACAGCGAAGTTGCTTTTTCTCATGTGCATATGGTGTGTCTTCTTGAGGAGTAAGACACCATGTGGAGCCCATATTTTAGGAGAGGGGAGTTAACTCCACCTCCTCGATGGAGTGTCTACATCTGTTAATTGGAATTCTGTTAGGAAGGTTCTATTCAACCCATTTGTAAAAAACCTAATGTCAATAAAAAATGCATGCAAGTGATTTAAAAGAGCACATTGGTCTCATTGAACAATTTGTGAATTGGGCAGCATCCCATCTAGTAAATAGAAAGGGCCTCCTTTGAACTGCAGAAAAGGGATGGTTTTTAAAGGCAGAGAGGGAATTGAAAAAGGAAAATTATTAGCAAAGAATGCATTGATTTAGTTAAGGTTGCCATCCTATGGGGACCATAGGGAGCCATTCAGTACATTTTCCAGGTTGACAGGTTAAAGGTCACCTGGGAGTATGTGTGTGCGTGGACAGCAAGTCTTGGTTTGGAGACCTGCATCTCTTAAACACAAGTGACTCCATTTTGGGCCTCTGGTTTCCTTTTGAACAAATTATTGATTTTTTCCCCCCATGTGGATATCTGGGCAGTCATTTTAGGCAGTTGGTTACACTCTAGCATATAGTGTTTGGTCGCTTGTTCATTCCTGCTTGGCTGTTGAGAGTGCTTTCCACTGGCTCCTGTTTTCCTTTGACAGGATTCCATCTTTGTGGGTTTTGTTATTTCTTGATACTACCTTGCTTTCTGATATTTCAAGATTATCTTGGATCCTATGTTCACTGTCTCAGCCCTACTGTCAGCAATTTCTTCAAAAATCCCTGGTTCCATTTATTAGAAAATGGTATTAAAGACTTACATGTGGGTTGGGGCGCCTGGGTGGCTCAGCTGGTTAAGTGTCTGACTTCAGCTCAGGTCATGATCTCATGGTTTGTGGGTTCAAGCCCTGCATCGGGCTCAGTGCTGACAGCTAGCTTGGAGCCTGGAGCCTGGAGCCTGTTTCAGATTCTGTATCTCCCTCTCTCTCTTCCCCTCCCCTGCTCTCTCTCTCTCTCTCTCTCAGAAATAAATAAAACATTAAAAAATTTAAAAGAGACTTACATGTGGGAGCTAAATGTGCTCAGCCAACAAAGCAAGGGAATATATGCAGGTATTCCAACCTATGTATACATACTTAATTATAAAGATGTCTCTTTTTTATTGTTTATTTACTTATTTTGAGAAAGAGATAGAGGTTGAGCAGGGGAGCGGGAGAGAGAGAGGGAGACAGAATCCCAACCACGTTCATCATTGTCATCACACCCACGAACCATGAGATCATAAACAGAGCTGAAATCAAGAGTCAGATGTTTAACCAACTGAGCTGCCCAGGCACCCCTAAGATTTCTATGTGGAACTATCTGTATCTATATTAAGCTACAGATGAATTTATCTTGGTGAGAGGAGAACTCTTTAAAGGCCTGATATACAAGGGAAGCCATTTTAGATTTCTTTCTAAGTCAGCATGACTGTTCATAAACTCTTTGAACCAAAAGCCTGATGTATGGCCCATATGCTTTGTAAAAGAGTAATCTAAAGGCAAACCATCCTGTCCTTAAGATACTGGTCCATCTTCCTTCTCCCTTCATTCCTTTAAAATAAAACTCATGGGGCGCCTGGGTNAAAAAAAATAAAATAAAATAAAACTTATGATTCTTGCCTATATGCTAATTTATAATCTTTTGAGCTTTTACAAGTTGCAAAAAAAGTATATAACCTTGTAAAAATTCATTCTCTAGAACACTTCCTTCTCTATGAAGAGTGTGTTTCCTGGGCAGCTGTCCTATCTTGGGATCACATAAAACTCTCTTTCTCACTCTTAGAGATTCTAGAAGGTTTGTTCATTTTGCGTTGACAGTACTGATCTCCAACCAGGTCTGTCATCATATGGATATTGAGATCTTCTTCCTTTGTTGATCTGTAACTTCCTACTCCAGCAGTGAGAAAAATGGCTCCTGCCACCTGCCATTTATATAATTCATATCTCCTTTCAAGATTACAGATATTGGGTTTTCAGAACTGTTATCTACCACCCTGATGGGAAAGAACTTTATAGAGTCCACTGTTTGTGTACAGTACATTTTTTAGTCCACAGATTCCATTAACTTCCAAAGTAATTTGGGTCAGCACTTTTTGTCACCTGTGCTGCAGTAGGGTTTTTAAAAAAATGCATTTCTAATACAGTTAAATTATTTGTCACATTCTGTATTCCATTGAAGTGAGGAAGAAAATTCCCTCTGTCCAAGGTTCTTCCAGCAGGACTAAGGATTAAGTTGACATGAGAGAAATTAACAGGAGAAAAAAGAAACCCCCAGAGTATAATTACATGTGCACAGAGACCCAATAAAGAAATTGAGATCCAAAGAAATGACAAAGGCAGGCAGTTTTTACACTGTATGAACAAAGAGAAAATGAACAGGTGAGGAATTCACAGGAGAAAGAAAACAACCTTGGGAACTTCAGTTAATAAGAACTTGTAAACAGGATTTGGACTGGGGTAGGGAATGAGGAAAAAGTAATGAAGGCTCTTTATATAACCTTCTGGGGTGTAAATTTCCCATCTCTGGTGATGTGGAAGTCTCTACCTCTTGGTACAGGGAGATCTTCACAGGATTGATTTCCTGCTTGCAGGGGGACAGAGGAAGGTCTAAGTGTCCTCACTGCACAGACTGTAACTTAAGTAACTTTTATTTAAAACAATCAGTATGACAAAGTGTCACATTCAGGGTAGCCTGTTCTTGGTCCCTACATCCTGTGACACTCCCACATCCTAAACAACTTAATTGTAGCAGATTATGATTTACTCTTTGGGATGTGAAAATGTTTGGGTTTTGGAAAATGCATAGTGACAAGTATCCAGCAGTCATGTATTGTGTGGAATACTTCAACATCCTCCGCTCCCAGCCCCAATCCTTTAGTCATCTCTGTAGTTTTGCCTTTTCCAGAATGTCATACAAGGTGTAGCCTTTTCAGACTGGATTCTTTCACTTAGAAAAATACATGTGAGATTCATTTGTGTCATTGTAGGGGATGATAGTTCATTCCTTTTTATTGCTGGATAGATTAACAGGAGAAAAAGAAGCAAAAGTTTGCCATCATTATATGTCCTGTATACATGACAAATACTCAGGAAAACTAAGTAAGTGCCCGAAGTGGCCCATGCCTTCACCCTACATGCCATCTTCAGCTAAAGGCCAAGAGATTTTGGGTGGTGGGAAGGCCAGTTTAGGGACATTACCTGGCCAGCACAGTAAACCAGAGTATGTTTGTCAGGCATATTTAACTTTGTGCCTTCTCTTTTGATGAGTTTCTTGAGATTTAGTCATTCCTCTGTTCTATGAGGGAGACACCCATGCAGAGCTTTCCTTTATAAATGTGAATGTCTCTCACCAAATGGCAACTTCTGTTCAGTTTTCAGAGACTCCCCTGTGTCCACTGTTTCTTAAAATTAATCAGCCCTGTGGGGGCACCTAGGTGGCTCAGTCAATTAAGCCTCTTGACCCCCGTGTTAGGCTCTGGGTTGATGGTGCAGAGCCTGCTTGGAATTCTCTCTCTCTCTCTCTCTCTCTCTCTCTCTCTCTCCCTCTCTTCCTCTCCACCCGTCACTCAAAATAAATAAATAAACTTATTTTTAAAAAAGAATCAGCCCCCCAGGTGCCTGGGTGGCTCAGTAGGCTAAACATCCTTCTCTGACTCCTGATTTTGGCTCAGGCCATGATCTTGCAGTGGTGAGATCAAATCCTGTGTGGGACTGCATGCTGAACATGGAACCCGGTTAATATTTTCCTTTGCCCCTTCCCTGCTTACTCTCACTCTCTCTCTCAATCTGTCTCTCAAAAAATTTATTCAGCCCCAAATAATCCTGAGGCAAAGAGGAATATTTGGGGGTGTCATATTCTACTTCTTTCACATGAATACACCCTAATTTGCTTATGGGTTCATCTATTGAAGGACATCCGGATTTTTTTGGTTTTGTTTGTAACCATTATGAATAGAGCTGCTTGGCATAACTGCCTGTCAGATTTTATGTGGAAGTAGCTTTTCAAAGCAGTTGTATAAATACTAGAAGTACAATTGTTGGATTCTAAGGTGCGATTTACTTAACTTTGATAAAAACTTCCAAACTGTCATGCATAATGGCTGTGCATGCAATTCCCCAGCGTGAAGAAACATTCCTGTCTTTCCTCACCTTTCCCCAATTTTTATTCTTGTTTTTGGAGTTTAGCATTTCTAACAGGTGTGCAGCACTCTCTCATTGTGTAAATTTGTAAATTCCTCATACTGATGTTGAGCATAGTTTCATATGCTTATTGATCATCTGTACAGCTTCTCTGTATTGGCATCTGTTTAGACTCTTACCCTTTGTCACTTAGGGTGTTTGTTTCTTTGTTGTTGAGTTCTGAGAGCTTTTTGTATACTCTGAATACAAATCCTTTATCAGATATGTGTTTTGCAAATACTTTCTCCCAGTGTGTGACTTTTAGTTTGCTGAGCAAGGTTTTTCACAAAGTAGAGTATTAATTTTAGGAAGTGCATGTTATCATTTTTTTTCTTTTGTGGATTGGTGTTTGGTGTTCTGTGTTAACACTCATTACTGACCCAAGGTCACATAAATTTTCCTTTATGTTTTCTTTTTGATCTTTTGATAGTTTTGCATTTTAAATCTATGTACAAATTTGAATGAATTTTGGTGTAAGTTTTAAAGTATATGTCTGCATTTCATTTAATTCCATATGGTTTCCAATTAATTGTTGCTATTTCTGGGGAAGTTGGGGGATACCGGGCTTCATTTCAGTCAGAATTTCCGAAATGTAACGGATTCAGCTGGACCCTGGGAAGAAGGGTGCACCGCCTCCTGCACCGCCTGCACCG
>NW_027529191.1:0-1499 GCF_008692635.1 Crocuta crocuta | reverse complement strand
GCGGCCGCCGGCTGTTCCCGCTCCGGCTCCCACCGACCTTTCTGTCCATCTTCACGACAGCATCACAATATGTTACTTACTGTTGCTTTGCTTGAAGATTTGAAATTGGGAAGTATGAGGTTCTAACTTTGATTTTTTTTTCCTATGGTTTCGTTTACTCTGTGGTCCCTTGATCTTCCATGTGACTGTTTCTTCTCAGAGGCCTTTGTGAATTTTCCTGGGAATCACATTGAATCTCCATGTTGCATTGTGTGCTATTGTCATTTAGTAATAGTGCATTTTAGATTATCTTTAATTTCCTCCAACAGTGTTTTTACATTTATTCCCAAGTATTTTATTGATGTTGATGTTACTTAAAATGGAATTGTTTTCATAAATTCTTCTTTATAAGATTCATTGGTCATGTATACAAATAAGTGAAATATTTATGCAACAATTTTGTCCTGTAACTTTACTGAATTACTCCCGAGTATTTCTGTTGATTCTTTAGGGAGTTCTTTATATAAGATGATGTCTCTGGTTTCTGATTCCATGTAGTTCTCTTTCCCTTTCACACGTGGATGCCTCTACTCTTCGTCATTGCTCTGGGCAGAACTTTTAGTACAATATTGAGAAATGGGTGAAAAGCTTGCATCTTGGCCTTGTTCCCAATGTCAGAGGAAACTTTATAGTCTTCAGAATTGAGAATGATATTTGCTATAGGTTTATTAAGCAAATTGCCCCTGATTTCTAATTTCTTGGGTTTGTGTCATGAACTAGCATTGGATTTTATTCAGAGCCTTTTTTTTTTTTTTTTGCATCAAATAACATGACCACTTTTCATTTAAAAAACGGTGGAGCACAACATTGCTTGGTTTCAGTGGGTTGAATAACCCTTGAATGTCTGGAGTGTATTTGCCTTTGGTGCACAATACTTGTATGTTCTTTGGTTTTTATATCCCTGTATTCTGTGGAGGATTTTTACATCTGTATTTAAGGGATAAAATATGCTTTTTTTAATGGTTTTGTGCTGTATGCGCTATGACTGGCAAAGGTATTAGGATTACAGAACTATGGCTGTGGCCATATTAAGTCAAGAGGATGGAAGTTGGATGTGTAAGGATGCAGGTTAGGGTGCCGGTCAGGGTGCAGGTTAGCGTGTGGGTGTCGGGAAAGGGGATGGGAATGAGGGTTTAGGGGTTGGAGTTAGGGGTTAGTGGCTAGGGATTAGGGTTTAGGAGTTAGGGTTTAGGATTAGGGTTTAGGTTTTAGGGTTAGGGATTATGGTTAGGGTTAGGGGTTAGGGTTACAGAGTTAAGATTAGAGGGTTAGAAGGTTGGAGAGCATAGGGTTAAAGGGTTGGCAAGTTAGGGGGTTAGGGGTAGGGGTTACGGTTGAGGTTCGAGTATTGGATTTAGGAGTAGGAAAGGGGTTAAGGTAAGAAGTGGGGTTTAGGGGTTAGGGTGGGGGAGGGGTGGTGTTTAGGGTTGGGTTGGGGGTTAGTATTAGGGAGGGTGGTT
>NW_027529190.1:380168-381863 GCF_008692635.1 Crocuta crocuta | reverse complement strand
CAGGCTGCTTTGATGTCTCTTCTGTCCCCCATGATGTTGTTCTCTGACATGTGGTATTGTTCACGGTGTCCAGGTTTTTGTCCAGACCTATGCAAGGAAGCTTAGGAGGCGGAGGCAACTCCCCGCGGCCCCACAACAGTGGCTGTGGTGGTGGCAGCGGCAGAGAAGGTGGCATGGGTCTCTTCCGTTTGTAGGCCCTGCTGCTGGCAGCTACGGGGGGCAAGGAGCTCCTTGATGACGTGTCTGAAGCCTCCTTAGTCTGTTTCTCTTTCTTGCCGACAGGCTGATGGTTTCCGCCCGACAATTCTTTGGTGGATGTCTCCTGCAGTGAGGGGCAGCATGGGGCTGGGTGGGAGAGCACGGCTGCATCTGTGTGAGGCACATCTCTGGCAGCGCCATGCGAGGTGGTGACTACATGGCCGTCAGGGGAGGAGTGAATCTGATCCTGGTGGGTGTCCTTCCTCCGACTGTCTTCTGAAGGACCAGGACGGAGGTCCAAAGGCGCAGGGCTGCGCTGCCTGGAGCTAAGTTCACTGGCCTCCAGGGGACGAGATGTTAACTGTATATCCCCGCAGCTATGGGGGGCTCTGCTCCCACCATCCCGCCCTTTGGTCTCCACAGGTTCCTCCATCTGTCCTGTGGGTTCTTTTTGGGTCTTCTCCTCCCTCCTATTTGGGCACGAAAGTGGGAGGTCCCTGGATGGGACCGGCTCCGCAGCCCCCTCTCCAGTCTCTGATANCCAGGCTTTCAGCATCGCCCTCCAGAAGGTGGCAGTTTCCAAGTGGTTGCCAAACCCTAACCTGACCGGATGCTGCACCCCACGACCTCCCTTCCTGGCAGGCAGGTCCTTGCTTTCTTCCTTTGAAGAATTTGGCAAAACAGCATTTACAATTTAGACCGCCCCTCAGGTCACACAAGTGGTGGTTTAGTTGGGATTCAAGCCCAGGGTAGTGACTCCCAGAGCTCTTACTCTGAACTGTGGTGCCTCTTTACCATATATGCATCACGTGTTATCATCTTTTTCTTTTTCCTAGTTCTTAGGGTACTTAGCAGGTGCCATATTTACAGTAAGGAGAGGCATTGCCCAGGACCAGGCCTTCGTTGAACAAAAGCTCAAATAATAAAATAATCGGGACCACAATGGGTTCTGGTGTCAGAAGATGTAGGTCATGGACCACCAGTGGTAAGCATAG
This sequence comes from Crocuta crocuta, assembly GCF_008692635.1. Lineage (NCBI taxonomy): Eukaryota > Metazoa > Chordata > Mammalia > Carnivora > Hyaenidae > Crocuta > Crocuta crocuta. Next base: position 380,670 of record NW_027529190.1, on the reverse strand, counting down.
TACCATCCCACATTTGTAACTGAGCCTTGCAGCCTAGAATTTCTCTTTGGTCTACTCAGAAGAATCCAAATACATAAGATTTATGTAAAGACTATATGTAAAAATGGAAGAGATTATATTCTAGATACGTTGTGGTCTCCCTGGAGGAAATTCACCTGTGGATTATTCCATATGGATTAGAAGCCAGTTTCTCTGGCCTTCTAGGAATATGTCTGGTAAGGCATCTCACTAATGTCCAGAAAGCAAGTATGTTATTCATTGTACGTTAAGCGTGGAGCAACGTATTGGATTAAAGAAAGGTCAACACAATTTGGTCGCTGTGAGCATGCCAGCCAGGTTCATTCTTCACCTCACATTGTTGGCGCTTAAACAGAATTCTAGAGATTCTTATGACCAAGAGGAGAGAGATATGCTTGGGTGTCTGGCAAGAGAAACATGTATTCTTGTCTAGGAGCTGGAAGCTTCAGCATGAGGAAGAAGGTTTTAAAAATCTTGGTCTACA